>NC_133027.1:92507307-92829230 GCF_048771995.1 Taeniopygia guttata
ATTTTTAGAAGCCCAAATGCCACTCAGCTGTTTGAGCATTACTTTCTGATTAGGTAGGCAGTCTGGATAATGCACTGATATTATGCATTCAGCCCTTCCTTTCTTCTAGTGCCAGGAACCTCCAAAGTCAGAGAGGACAGAATGAAGTTAGGCAGCTGGGTGTGGAATTAAGTAACCACACTGGCTCTTGGCATTTTCTTTCCAGTTACTCTGAATCATTTGGTGTCACTCTGAAGTATTCCATAGGGCACTTGGATACTGGCTATTAAGCTTCAGGAGTCCAGCTGATCAGTTTTTTAAGTCGTAGGAAATCACTCAACATCAAAAAGGCCTGATTACCATGGCTGCACTTCACTGGGAAAATAGAGAGTAGCTGAGCATGCCTTGAGGCAGTCATTAGAAGGACATCACAGCCACTTCAGCATCAGGCAGCATTATCCCCCTACAGGTCCTGCTGTGCTGAGCAAAGTGAAAGCCTCACTGTGCCCAGTTGGTACAAAGGAAGAAGCCTGGAGGGTTTAAAGCCCAACACTTCAGTTCTGGGCTCAAAAACATGAAGGCAGCCACATAATGCCATTCTCTCAGGTGGGGTAATGCTTTCTTGATGCAAACAGCAGAAGTAGGAGTAACACCTTAGCTATCCTTAATTTTCAACAATGAGGACATATCTCCTGAACCCTTTAAAAATTTAATTCTCCCCCAAAATGCTCATCTAAACTACTCACAAGGACATCTGGTCTCTTTCCTTCAAATTCCAGGATAAAACTATGCTTGGATGAAAAACTAAAGCAATGGGCAAGAAGGCAGTGCACTAAAGCTAAATCTTTCTGCTGCTTGTCTCTCTGCCTGGATCTTGCTGTTCCTGCTATACAATGAGTTGAAACTCAGAGTGGTTAAAAGAGCTGCTTCCTTCCCCTAGGCCGGTGCATCTGCAGACACCGACAAGGAGTTCAGTGTTTACATGCCACAACCCCAGAAATCATTTGGAGTTCATGGGACTGAAGTCAGCTCATGCTGGGTGAGGACTGTCCTGTAGGATCTTTCCACATTCTTCTAGAAGATGTGATCCTTCCTGGAGAAGTAAACTTTGAATTTGAGGAGCTGTCAATATGGCCATTAATTGAACTTCTAGTACAACTGATGGCTTATAAAGCCAGTTAGGTTATTGTCCAAGAACACACAAAATAGCTGAAAACTTGACTCAAGGCCCAGAATCTGGAGAAAGAGATTGAAAAT
Organism: Taeniopygia guttata; assembly: GCF_048771995.1. Taxonomy (NCBI): domain Eukaryota; kingdom Metazoa; phylum Chordata; class Aves; order Passeriformes; family Estrildidae; genus Taeniopygia; species Taeniopygia guttata. The sequence goes on from NC_133027.1 coordinate 92,508,544, forward strand.
ACACCATAATACCTCTCATTTAATCGCATTAGTATTTCTTTATTTCTTCCCTCAGCATATTTACTTTCAGCCACAGGAGGAGAGCCCTTCCAGGAGTCCTTGTTAATAAACTGAAAAGTGTATTTAATGTCCTTCTGACTGACCAACGTCAAGGACTAGTTCCATGCATGCCATAATCCAACCTCACGTGTGATTAACAATGTCCACTTTAATAATGGTCAGGAATGCAGGCTCTCTTCCCCACCACCTCGAAGGATTTTGGCTGTAAAAGGGTCCAGTATTTCAAGGTCACCTCAACAGGATAAAGTTTGAATGTATTTCATTCCTTTGTTGACACAGCCTTGCACAAGGTTAAGGGGTGTTCTAATTCAGGTGAAAAACCATACTACCCTCGCCTCAGCCAGATGAAGGCAGCTGCTAGAGCCCCAGTTTCCAGAATCACAAGAAAAACTAAAAGAGTCTTACCTTTCCTATTATTAAAAATATAATAGGAATAGGAATATAATAGGAAATCCTGGCCTGCAGGCTGCTTTAGAAGAGAAAAAGAAGGTTGCAGATCTCTTATGATCATAGAGATCATTGCAGAAAAAAATGCAGAAAATATCAATACGGTACCTCACCTGCCTGAAACTCAGGGACTTCAACACCTGCTTCTACAAGTCCTTAAAGAGACAACTAGAAACTCCCATCTGCTTCATCATGAGCAACACTGTGGCCGTTCTAAGGGGGCTTCTGTAGCCAAGTAAGCATCAGCCAAGGGCAGGTGGAATCATGTGGGTGGTCAGTGAATCAGTCTCCTTGAGACACAATGCATGTGTAACTGGACATTCCCAAGCAAGAGATTTGGGGAAGAAAGAGCACAAGGATTCTCACTGTGAGAGAAGCAGTACTAGGGGAAGCACAGCCCTTTGTATGAAGCAGAAGCTGAGGTTTGCTGGGAATCCACAGGACAGAGGAGGCTGAGAGAGCAGCCGAAGAATCATGAGAGACCTCTAAGCTACCCCTGTTTTGCTCCTTTTCTGATTCCAGACAGGGATCCAGCAGGGTCCAGGGATGCCTCCAGCTGTGACCCCTTGCTCTTCTCCCTTCTCTACCTGGGCCCAACCAGCTTAGTCACTTTGTGGGACTCAGAGCTGGGCTGAGTTGAAGCCTGTAGCAGAAGGGAGATCCCACTGAAGACAGGGGCCTCTGCAGAAATCTCTGACCCTGACCCCATATGAAAGCCACATCTCCAAAACCCTCTCACCCATGCTCAAGAGAACAGCCCAACCAGTCCCCTCAACAAGCCATCCTATGTTGTGAAGCCTACACTCTTGGATTTAGATGGTGAAAGATGGTCCTGCACTCTAGGAGTCATGCAGTCACCAAACAGCTGAGATTAGAGAGCCTGAAAACAAAATCAAACCAAAAAAAAAAAAAAAAAAAAAAAAAACACCACAAGTAGAAGTAAACCAACAGTTGTTCTCAACTGAGTTCCAGGCCAGAAAGAAAGAAATTAAATTATTTGCAGAAGGTTCTCAAGCAATCATTAGCAGGGCTGAGACCTAGAACCCAAAGGTTCAATCCCAGCCCCATGCATTGCTTAACTCTTGGTTATACCACAGTCTTGGTAAACAAGTAACCCTTGTTTCTGCAGCTGCTGCTTTTAGGCTGGAAGCAGTTCTCATCTATCTCTCCCCATGTGTCTGTTCCCATTAATACCAATTTTAAAAGAACCTTGCTGCTTTTCCATTGCTATCCTTGCTGCCAACCATATGCCATTAAACACAAATAAGAGGTTTTAGTTGTAATTGTGGTTTTGCCTTTTTTGTAGAGAAGGCGTCCCATGAAGTCTGACACAGCTGAATACCTGCCTAAGCACACCAATTCTCTCAGCAGGAATTTTCAGAGGGAAAAATTAAATTGTAGCTGTATAATACATTGAGCAGACAATGCCAGTGATTATCCAGCAAAGTGGCATCAAAAAGCACCAGCAGTGCTGACTTCCAAAGGGGCATAAAGTGTTCTGAAGAGTTACCCTGAAAAAGATGACACAGACCTTCAAGACCATACGTATTTTGTCCCTTTTACTCTGGCTTCTCTGCAAGGTCTCTAGGGCCAGACCAGTCCTATAAAACACTGAAGACACCTCATATTTTCTTGCAGGTAGACATACTCCACACAAGCTGGCAAGTGCCTCCTTTCCCTCTCTGTCCCAAGCCATGAAAACTCTGGCCAATCTCCCAGTTCAGTCCTCTGACTGCATGACAAGGGAGTAGTCCTTGAAGCTCCACTGCCCAGGTGTCCCACTGAATGGAAGTCTGTCATTCTGCTTTCCCAAAATCCTAGGTATTTCTCCTACAATTCACAGCATGGCCAGGAAATTGCCTTATTTCCCTCCATGGCCTCCCTAGCAGTCAGGTAACCCTTCTGGATGTGGCAAGTGGCCACTTACAGTAGGATAAGAAAGCCCTGTGGCTCAGACAAATTCAGTGCCCCACCTTGGCAGGTTCGGGCTGAGCAAGCCCACCCCATGGGCAGTCCCAGGGAGGCCTTTTATTTATGTGGAGTACAAACCCACAGTGAAGATTGTGGTGTCAGCCAAGGCCAGAAGGAAGCAGTGGCTCTGCAGCAGTAAACACAAATAAGGAAACATGGCAACCAGCCACACACTGACTTGGGCATGGCTGTGAGGAAGCACAGAAATGTTCTCCAGTGAGGTGTCTTTGCAACACAACATCCCCAGTGACAAGTGCAGAGGAGTCAGGACAAACCAGACACAGAAGGGGAAGTAGTGCAGGGAGATGCCAAATTCTGTAAAGGCATCTGGGGTCACAAGGGAGGTCACATTGCTTGCAAATCCCCACAGCCACGGTCCTCTCTGCAACTGTGCCAAGGCCAGTGTATTCCACATCTGTCCTTGACACCTATTGGAAAACTAGGGAACACAGAACCCACATTCCTCCTTTATCTGGGGAGTATCTTTTTGACTTTTCTGGATGCTTCAGGGGTATATCTCCAAAAATACATGTGCATTGAGGGCTACCAGGAGACATAAAAGGCAGTGAGCCATCTGCTCTTTTCCAAGCTTCATTCCCACCTGGACAAAAGTTCATTGCTGTTCTTGTGTCCCCACTGGGCTCCTTCCATTTGAGTCATTGAATTCACACACATCTCAGTATACATGCAAAGGTAGTCTCCTTTTCTTCCAAACCTCCACCTTCTACTTGCTCCAGCAAGAATTTTGAGTCCCACCAGCCTCATTCTATGGTCATGCTTTCTAGAAGTCCTCACTTAGGAATCTGAAGTAGCAACTCAGAAATCAGCATTTTGAAAAGACCTAATGAGTTGCTTTGGAGACCAGCAAGCACTACAGATCTCTACAGAGCTGGCCATGCCACCTCTAACTCCCTCTCTCTCTCTTTGTGTGCTCAAGTGCTTCTAGTCACCATATACCACCCAACATTTTCCTCTGAAATGTGTGTGCTCACCACTTATAAAAGGCTGGCAAATACAGGTAAGTGTTTTGAGGCATGACCTGATGTAAGGCTCAAAGGAATGTTGGTTTAAAAGGGGAGTGCATCTACCCCTGCCCCTACATTCTGGCAGCCTGACATACATGGTTTAATGCATGGTTTGGCCCTTGTCTTGCATCCAGCACAAACAGCGCCATATGAGATCAATAATACTGGGAAAAGCCTGAATTAGATGGAATGCAAGTGCTTGACTGCTAATTATCCGTATGACCTTGAAGCCTTGGACAGCCAGGGGTCTACTACAGGATAAACTACAAGATGATAGATACAGACACTTAGGCTCTGAAGACAAGGACTGATAAAGAAGATCCAGTCAGCCTTTCTCTGGTTAAGACATTTCTATGTCCTGTATATGTTTGCCCAAAGCTGCAGATCTTACCTTAGCAAAGTAACAAAAAACATCCGGGAAATAAAAATCACATTAGGGATAATACTTTGTATATCCTAAGCAATGGATGATGCAGGTCTAAACACAGTGGGGGATAAAGAGAATGTTTTTCATCCTCCAGCTACTTTCACACCACTCCACTGCATCACCAGGAGTGCGGCCACAAAGTTTGCCTCTACAGACCTTCAGGGCCTGTTCTGCTTGGAGAACTGTAATTCCCCCTCTCTGAATTCCTGCACTGTGTATGTTTTTCACCAAAAATTCAGTCATCTCCTCTGGGAAAACAAAAGAGGTCAACAGCTTTCCTAGTCATGAGAAGATGAGCTCAAATGTGACTTTGGGTGGCTGCACTGAGACACTTGGAAACATCCCGTGCTTAGCTGGTAAAAGGCAACATCCAGGTGGAACATCACCCATGACCCAAGGTGGAATTGTACAGCACCTGCTCAAAACAAAACTGGAAAGCAAAGAACAGGGTGACAAAGAAAAGTGAGAGGTGGAAGAAAACACCAAATCTGAGGTCAACATCAAAATCTAACCAAATGGAAATCTCCAGACAGAAACATTGAAGCCCAGAATGATGGAAGAATGAACCAAAAAAGCTTCAGGATGAAGTTCTCAACTCAGAACAGAATAAAATTGGTTGGGGAACAAAAAAAAAAGAGACAAAAAGGGACTCAAGTAATGCTAGGGAAAGTTTGGAAAAAGACAAGTTCTCATCAGAGAAATATTTTTTTAAATCTTTTATTTTACAGAAGTATTTACTTTGAAAAGTATTGACTTTTTTATGAAAGTCAGTATTGTCTAACAAAAAAGAGACTAAACTCTGATTATAAAATCACATGTGCCCTCATGCCTGCAGTCAGGTCCCAAAATTCAGACATTGATACATTTCCAAACTGCAGAATTTCTAAGCCAATCTAAGGCTGTTTGTTTGCTGGCTGGAGTATAAATCTATGAACCAAGATTTCCATCCTGTTGGTTTTGATTTCAACATCCTATCTGGAATATTCAGCTCATGTTTTCATGTTTTTTAAGCAACCATGAGAGATTTTTTTTTTAAATTAGAAAATGGAAATTCTTATGCAATGTCTTAATGTCTTCTTCCAGCAGCTTTTAAGGAAAAAAAAAATACAACATCCTGAGACTGCTGAGAAAGCTGTAAAGTTTAGTAACCACTGCAACATGCCATAAAAAATGCTTTTCATTTCCCCCCCACACATAACTCACTTATTTCTGTCATTCAGTCTCTATTCCAAAAGTTTTATTGCAGTATTTGCTGAACCAGTGTACTACAATGGACTATTTTTAACTTCTTTAAAGAATTGCCATTAAAGCATTACTTGGATAGCTCAACAAGGACATATCATTGATACTACACCTGCCATAGACAAACAAACAAACATCTGTGCTTGTATGGATCAAGACATTGTTTTATAGAGAAGCAGTGCTCCCAAGAACAGCACAAAGTCACATGGGGCCCATGAGTGCCAGATTTTAGGTTCACATCTCAAAGGAAACTCAAAGAAGTAGAAAATCACAGGTAGCCACAAACGCTCTCAATGATTTCATCAACAGTTTAGAAGAGCCCTCTGCTGTGTTTGTTCTGGCTAATACACAAAATATTTAAGCCCTCATCAAAATGCAAGTGTTGAAGCATGTAAATAAATGATGAAGCAAGTCCTTCCACTTAAAAGAGCTTTGGCTTTTTTGCCCATAGATGTTCCCACACAGATGCATGCCAGCATATGCTGGTCTTCCAACATACACCCCTAAACTCACCCTAACTTGAAACTTCCCCCCCGTCTCCCCTGGACAGCAAACTCCAACCAGAGTCAGAAGGAAGCCACACTGGACTGAAAAGTGCCAGAGCTGTGTCTTTGGTATCCTGGAGAAAAAATTGTTCTCCTGGGAACTGCTTGGATTTTGAAGGACTTTTTTCTCTTCCCTGACATGATGTGACTCAGTTTCCAAGAGACAGTGCACACAACCTTTGTGGATCCATGACAGGAAAGAATCTAGGCCTAAGATGAGGAGAATTGCCAGGCAGATCTCTAGAGATGTCCTTCCACCCTTCTGTCTGTGTGCTACAGAAACCTTTGCTGAGGATGTCCTGTGACAGACTATCTGAGGACAGGGACAGGAATTACGCCATTTTTTAATGCTGCTTTTTAAGAACCTCCAAGAAAGGACATTAATTTCTTGCCCCAGTAATTTGGTCTACTGCTTTGCTATCCTCATCCTTGGAAACATTTTTCTGGTTACAAACTCGGATGTCCCTTGCTGTGGTCTAATACTAATACAACTAGCAGGAACGCAGAGAACACATTACTCTGCCACAGCTAACCTCACATCAATCACACCAACCCTCAAAAAGGGAGCATTTTTCCAAACTGACTGTAGTATTCTGACTACTAATTTTTCACCAATTATTAATTAATTAATCATCATTCAATTATACCGATCATGTTTCAACTATACCAATTATCTTTTCCTCCAAGTGGGAAAGACTTGTCTCCTCAGCAATGTAGGGATGTGGGAAGTTGAAAAATGTGTTTGTGAAAGTGCCAGGTAAGAGCAGGAAAGAAACCAGGCATTGGAAGGCAGGAGAATAGATGGAAAAGGTCAGAATTACATAGTCTGGGGGAGTAAATGCTTCAACCCTGTAATTAACCAGAAAAAGTCATATCACTGGTGACTAAAAACTCGAATTAGTACCAAACTAAACCTACTGTATGTGTCAACACTCTTTCTCAAAACACATGTGCCACGTTCTTCTCTGTAGGTCAACTAGCAGCAAGGGCATGGCTGCAGGCAGACCCTCTCCAGCTCTGCTATTCTATCAAGACTGTCCAAAACCACCAGAGTGAGGGAAAAATGCATTGCTGTCACCACATTTCCACCTGCTCACTGTGTTTTCTGTCATTAGCCAGCTTCAATATTCCCATCCTCAATGTTCTCCCATTCCTAAGAAACCTTCAATGAAAGAGCAAAACCCATCCAAACACTAAAAAAATATTTTTTAAAGCCAGAGCAAGCACTACAGAGTCCAGCCCTTACACAATTGCTGGGATCCGGTGGAGACTGGGGGATTTTTTTTTTTTTTTTTTTGCCATGTTGGACTCTGTTTTCTCACCATAGTACTGGTATGAGGAATGGGAGCTCCCTCGTGGCAAAACGTGAATTTGCAGAGATGGGACTTTCAGTGGCGCCATGCTTTTCCCTGCTCACATGGAACCCTTGGGATAACAGGAACACAGTCCTATGCTGCCCCCTCCCAGTGCACTGAGACCAGTCAGACCTGAACACTGAACACGATGGTGTCTAGTGCATGGATGCCTGTTTCAGAGTCCAGCACAACTCCCAGCTCCTCCTCACAAACCTGGCATCCCTTTCTCCAGCCCAGGCATGCAAGCTGTGCTGGGACACACATTCTCAGGCCAGGAGGTACCTGTGTTTGATTAATGACAGAATCAACAGCAACCAGATTACTGTCACCCATCCAGGTTTCATGACACCCCAAACCAGAAGCAAGACCCAAACAAAATCCAATGGAATTTGGGTGAAAAAGAGCTTGGATTGACATGATTTTCTCAAAACAAGAGGCCTCCATTTTTTCCTACCTGATTTTAGCACTGCCTTCTTAGGTAACAGTCCCAATCAAGTGTCCAGCAGCCCTTAAACAGTTTGGGTCTCAGGGGATCTGGAGGAACCAAACCACTCCATCTCACACAAACAGCTCACATACAGGGTTTTCTCTTTAATGCCTACCTTGACATCTGGTTCTGAGCTGGGTGCCACCACTGCTCTGTGCCTGAAGACCAGCAGACCCAATAGTCTGGACACTCCTGACATATCTAGTGCCTCCAAGGGACCTGGAAAAGAGAGACAACAGTGACATATCACCAGTCCTTTCTGGCTGGTGCTGTGCCCTGCAGCCCCAGCATGCAGATGAATGATGTTCATGTAACCTTGGACAGCTCTTTATACTCCCAGCCCAGGGCAGAGGTCTCCTGCCCAGCTGCACTCCAGCAGGTGGAGCAACTTCCAGGAGTCTTCACAGGTTCAGGTGGTTATGAGCCAAAACCAGAAAGGATCAAATCCACAGAAGGTTATCAAAAATAGAGGCACAATGCCAAACTCAGGATGTTCCTGCCTGCACATGGGAGGCTGGCAGACCATCGAGATGATCTCCTGCTGCCAGCTGACTGCTTGTGTCTATCCTCCCCGGGTAGCTCCTGCCAGGAAGAGGACACCAGGCTAGACAAACCTCTGATCCGACCCAGAACAGCTCTAATGGGAGCAGAGCTGTCACATCTCAAGCTGTAGCAGCCTGCACTTGGGCAGTGCCCTCTGCAGCTCTCTGATGCTTCTTCCCAGACTGAGAAACCACACCACGATCCAGGAATGACTCAGAGCTGGACAGCTTTCTCTCTGTAAGGAATAGTCACAGCAGCTGGGGATAAACAAGAACATCAGACAGGTGGGCAAAGCCACGGAGAGACCCAAAGCCTCGGAAGAGGGAAAAACAAAAAGGAGACCAAAAAATAGTTGGAAATTGCTAGTTTGCATCTGGCTAAGTCAGGACTGCTCTCTGTTTCAAGCCACCAGATGGTGCCGTGCCTTCAGTCACCAGCCCGCGGCTGCTCCGGGACAGCAGCGCTCCCTCCGCCCAGCGCTGTCCGGCGGGCGCTGCCCTCAAGCTGGAAGGGAAGGGAAGGGAAGAAGGGAAGGGAAGGGGAGGGAAGGGGAGGGAAGGGAAGGGAAGGGAAGGGAAGGGAAGGGAAGGGAAGGGAAGGGAAGGGAAGGGAAGGGAAGGGAAGGGAAGGGAAGGGAAGGGAAGGGAAGGGAAGGGAAGGGAAGGGAAGGGAAGGGAAGGGAAGGGAAGGGAAGGGAAGGGAAGGGAAGGGAAGGGAAGGGAACAGCCTCGCTCTGCCCAGGCCTCGCCAGCCGGACATCTCCCAGCGGCAGGGCCGCTTCCACCTTGAAGTGGCGGGGCTGATGCTGAATTGGGCCTGAGACAGTCAGAATCCGGGAGAGGAGGGGAAATGTGCCTGTAAGCCCATGGAGCTGGAGAGACATTCGGGAGTACCTTTTTTAACACTGCAAGAGCAAAGCGTCATATGCTGGGAGAAAGACTTCTGTGATGGGCAGTCTGGCAGGGGACGCACTGGCCAGGAGTTGTGTTTTGGTTACATTCAAGTGGTTTTGATCCAGCAGAAGTGTCAGAGCACTAGGGAAGGGTGACAGGGTAGCCTGCTCAGGGAAGAAGTTGCTCTGAGGGGCCAGATTCAGCCCATACACCAATGACTGGCAAGCTGTGCTTCCTGGCTCCCTTCAGAAGTAACCAAGCTCCTTCCCAGCACCCACATGCAGCTTGTTGGGTGGCCACCCATCCAGAGATGTGAGCTGTGCCACTTAGGCAATGCAAGGGCTCAGAAGGAGACTGCTGCTTGCTGAAGACTGGGAATACACAGGTCCACCCAGCTGGTCCATGCCCCCACAGCAGCCAGCCTTTCTACACTCCGTGTGCCAGAAGAGAGCCGGCACACCAAGCACAGGCCACCAGTACAGATTCAGGCACACAGAACAGATCTAAAGAGGGTGGTGGGAAAGGCATGCTCCACTCACACTACCCTGTTTTTCAGTGGAGACTTCCCACAGCCACTTCCCTGGACAAGACCAGCCACAGCAGGTATATATAGCTCACCACGACCCAGCTGTCAACCCAGAGCTATAAATACAGCTAGAGCACAGATACAGCTATCAAGCCACTCTTGACTCCATTCATAATCTGCCCACATCCTGCAAGCCCACAACACAGACAGGAGAGAGGTAAAGGAAACTGTCAGAGATTCCCATCCACTGCACACTCATAGGAAACACAGAAAGACCCTCTTCTTTCCCAGTGTGTCCCTCTGCAATGTCCTCCTACTCCTCCACCTCACCTGGCATGGCCCAAGTGGCAGTAGTGGTAGGAGTGTTATCCATCCATGTACGAGGCTCAGGTTCACCAGAAAGCAAAGCTCTTTTTGAGACTACCTGATGTATTAGAAGGCAAAAACACTGATATGCTTGCTCTCCCCAGCACCAGCCATATCACTGCTGGCACAGCCACCTCCCATAGCACTCAGACCCATCCAGCCCCAGGCTCTGGGCAGATTTGTCCTGCAGCCCATCCCAGTTGTGCTCCCCAGGCATTGCCAGTGCTGTGGCTTCTCTCCAGTGTCACAGCAGCCATGGTTGCTATTGGGAAATGAGTGCTTACCTCTCCAGACCCACCTCTGCAACTCGGGCCTCCTGTAACCACCCTAAATTCTCAGAGCATTCCTCAGAAACCATAGTCAATACTACTTAATTATCTTTTGACAGTTTTGAAGGGCTTTTCACTACCCTCTAGCAAGTCCTCCGCAGCTATAAGGCTGCTGTTGATGAGCATCCATCATGCTGACTAATATGTCTCATTGCTTCCTTTTTCATTGCCCCATGGATTTCTTATGGCTAGACAGTAAGCAGATTAGGGGTGGGGATTTTCCAGTCTATGCCTGTACATCACCTTGCCCTATACGTAAGGTAGGGCTAATTCACCTCCCGTCTAATCTTACCCAAGGAAGCCCTCCATAAAATGAATTCCCAATTTAAACAAGAGCCAAGCTCCCCCCATTCCAGAGTGCCAAACCCAGACAGGTTCAGTAAGTGGCCATAGCCCTGACAAACACAGACAGGCCTGCAGTTCCCAAGTGAAAACAAGTGGCCATCCTGCATGAGCAACACACATCCAAAAGGCTTCATTATTGTGATGCAGCTGAGCACAAACCCTGTCATAAGAAAACTAAACTGATGCAACAGCCTTCTGTCTGGGTTACAGAGTGTGAGGAGTGGGGCTTTACTAATTCAGGAAATAAAATAATTATTAATGGCATTGCAGATAGCAATTACTAATGGCATCAGCAGCAACCACCTCCACACCTGGAACAAAGCCCACATGAGCCACAAATGCTTATTCTCCAAGAAATCCCTGCAGTCATGCCGCATTCAGTGTAGCAGCACGATCTTCTTACGTGCACAGAGCAGAGACGGCCCGAAGGGTCGGGTGTTACCCTGTAAAGGCAGGGAAGAATTCATCATTCTCGCCACAAATGTCCTGCCGGAGGCTGTGGGAGCCATGCAGCCTCTCTGGGCTCAGCCCTCCCCGTCTGTAAAAGGTGCTGCACACACAGCCCTGTCTCAAAGCTCTGGAGCACAATTATAGGGAACACTGCAAAGCATTCGGGTTATGCAGGCAGAGATGTTGCTTAAAGCTCTACCCACTGGTTCAAGGCCTCGCTGTACTCAACATGAGCCTCCCTTCTCAGACTGACAGGGATTTAAGATTTAATTTCTGTGTATGCAAGGGAAACATATCATTGTAAGTTTTGTACATTGCCTGTTTTGAGGATTTAAGCGAGAGCTGAGCAGTGGGCAGCCTTAAGCTGATTCTGGAGCAAGATGTATTTCATTCTCACCATGAAAAGTATTTCAGACTTTAGTGGCAACAAAACCAAAGGGGAAAGAAAAAAAAAAAAAAAAGCCAGGTAGGAGAGTAGCTTGATGACATTCTTGCTTACTTAAATTAACATGAAGCTGTTCCACTGCTGAGCTGGGTTCTTGTGTTATTTCCTCCTTTGTCTTTCTAGTGGAGAAAATGCCCCGGGGGTGCCGCTGTTGAGGCAGGATGGTATGAAAGAACTCTGATTCAGAAGGTTTGAGAATAGAACTCTGATTTATTTCAAATATATTGCTCTTCTATAGAGAGTATTGTCCAGACCAATTCTATTGGTCCCAAAGTAAAACCATCTCAACCATTAGTGTGCAGTGAATGATGCAGAGAATGATGGCAGAACTTATTTATAAATAGTGTGAACAACAAGACAGATAAATAATTATTTACATTCTTTCTCAACTGTTTTCCAGGCATCTGCCTGATTAGAAACTCTCCATTTTCTCTCTGATTGAACTAAGAATATCCACACCGGGAGTAATGAAGCACTGAGCTAACTTCCCATCCCACTCAATCCAGACCAATTCTGATGAGGCTGATAAAATTCACCCAGTTTTACAACAGCAAGCAGTGTCAAATTTTAGTCTGGTTGCTTATGGCCTGCAGTTCTTACCATGCAGAAGTCAGAAGGACTACAGCCTGCAGCAATTGTGGAAGTTGACAGCAAATTAAAGGGAATATGAGTTCTGGCATTCATCTATAGCAATTTAGGAACAGCCTTTTCATTACTGTAAAAATAGCAAGTATTGATAAGCAACATGTAGCTCTGATCTGCACTAAATCTCAAATTGCAATACAGAAAAAGCAGGAACAAAGTTAACACTTCAAAAACAGGAAACTATTGCAAAGGGGAAAAGCAGCTTGTCCAGACACACACCATGGACTAAGATAGGGCTTTGGACCAAATTCCAGGCTCTGGTTCCTGCATCCCGTCTGCTGCACCACCTCCTCAGAAAAGGGATGGAGCATCACAGCAGTTTCTGGAAATTACCCTTAGATTCTCCTGTCCCCAGATTTCCCTTTAATTTTTTACTCCAGTGCACCTGCTAAGCAGTATGTTTCAGCAATGCACAGCCATGGGCTCCTCGTGGGGTTTTTTTTCTGCCAGTGAAATAGCTATGACTGTAAGGTTTACAGAGACTTTCTGTTCCTGTCTAAAATTATCTTTGCTGATCCTTGCGACGCCAAGACCACAGAGCCAATATTCCACAAGCCCTGAGAAAGAAGCACTGTATTTCAGGCACATTCAGCTAGTGTTGTTCCAGCAGCATCCATCAGCCACGACCAAAGCTCTGGGTCACCACCGTGCAGCAGGGGGACACTGCCTGTTCCTTTGGTGCATCAGACAGTGCAGAGTCAGGGTCTGGGTGCTCTGTGGCTGTTCAGCCAAACAGGAGCCTCTGTGATCCCTGCTCCAACTGTGAGATCAGGGCAAAAGTGGATGAAAAGACGGCAGGTGGATGCAGGCAGATGGGGGAAGCGGGGCCAAGAGGGAGACAACAGCAATTAGCATAAGCAGCGGCAGCCTCAGCTCACCAGCTGCTTTGCCGATTGTCTGCCTCCCCGATTTCCAACAGCAAAGAAGTAATTTGCCGACGAGCAGAGTCAGTAGCCAAGGCTGCCCCTCAGGACTGAAACTATCAGGGAAAACAAACGATTTCCATGGTACAAAACTATGGCTTGCAGGGCTTTGATGTAGGAGTTTGCCTAAGTAAGGCATGGAGCATGCAGCTCAAAACAGACACCAAATACTTCAGAGCGAAAGGCTAAAAAAGGAAGGTTTTAGAGGAGGAAATGAGTCAGTAGCTTGGAGGACGGGAGGGGGAGTTCAAATAGCTGAGGCATATAAAGTAAGCAAGCATCTCAAAAGCTACGAAGTCAGCAAAGTGGATGTATTGATCTCAGGTTTCTGTTGATGCAGACCACGGGTGACTTTTTATATTGACCATGCTGGATTTTGAAGCAATCCTTCATTGGGCAGACATTTGCCAGCTGCAGTTTACACCAGTGTTTCTGACAGGAGCCTTAAGTGGTCACCACCAGCTACAGGATTGCTGGAATCTATCAGTCTCCCCTGGTTAAAGGATGGATTTTTTGGGGGCCGTGTGTGTGTGGGAAGTTTCAGGCTGATTGCAAATACCATTTGCCTGAAGAGCAGGAGAGGGATTCACCTTCCATGATGGTTCATCCAAATGTACAGCCCCAGCTTCCAGCCTAGCTTATTTATAGCACTAACACTGTGAGAAAAAAAAAGGGGAAAGCTGGTTCAGTGTTGAAAAGCAGAAAAGCTAGTAAAAAAAACCCTTCTCCACAATGCAATTCCTGTCTGTCACTGTGACAATCTCATATTGCACTGAGAGGCTGGGGACAAAGAGATCTCACCCCAGGAGGGCTTTAGCCTCACTCACCACACTGCAGAGGGTGCAACAGGGTGTGCAACACACTAAGCCAGAGGTGTTGGTGTCAAGAGTTGCAGTAACTTCCTCACCTCTGCCTGGTCCTTGTCCCATCCAAAGGCTGGCACTGATAGAGAGGGGAACTCAGAAATAAAACCAAAATTTCCTCCTGCCCTCCCCAAACCAGGGAGCTCCCCCTGGGATCAGGCTCCAAGGCAAGAGCTAGAACAGCTTTGACAGGACCCTGCTGCAAGTCCAGGCAGAGGGAACCCCAGCACTACAAATGGTCAGGGTGATGCTAAAGGCACATGAGGAGAGGGCTGTCAGGTCAGGGAGCAGCACAGGGCTGGAGAAGCAGGCTCCCTTCCCCTGCAGAACCAGCAGCACAGGATCGGCATGCAGCAGGGGTTCCCAGCGTGCCATACACACTGTTAACCCCAGCAGGCAGCCCTGGGGCAGGGCTGGAGCTCCCAGTGCAGGAACAGCAGGGCAGGGGCTGTGGAGCCCTGTGCTAAGGCAGGCTGGTACCACCATAACCACACGCTTGTTTGTGTATTTTGGTGCACAGATCCTGCCTCAAAGCACCACATCCGCCTTGTTTATCCTCACTGGGCTATGCTGTTTTGTCTTCTGGGGAATTACACATTTCAAAAAGCCGTTGTGGTTGGTGGTGAGTGAGTGCCCTTTCCAGAGCAGGCACATCTTTCTCATGAGGCAGCTTAAAAGTGAGAGGTTTCTCTTACTCTGCTGGTGAAGGAGTGAGTTGTTGTCCGTGCTGAATTTCCTTTAACCGGTTAGAAACTTTCTCAATCTACTGCAACATTTCCAAAACCACCTCTCAGAACAGACTGAGCCAAGAGGCCAGTTCCACCTCATTTGCCCTTATAAGTACACAGCATGAAATAGCCCCAGCGCTGTTCTCATGGCCTCGTATCATCTCCTCCCCTCTTCCCCAGGATGTCTCACTTCTGTACCCCTCAGTCAGAGTGAAACCCATCTACAGAGAGCAAGCCAGGAACAGTAACAGACAAATTACCCACGTCAATTACAAAGTACAGCTGTCCCAGGTTTCTGCTACACACCACCAGAGATGGAGGTCTGCTGTGGCACTGCCACATGGCGCTGACCACCACTGCATTGATTTCCTCTCCAAGCCACAATCACAGCAGAGGCAGGACCAGAAGTTGTCCAGAGAAACTTACTAACATGACTGAAGCTCTCCCTACTACACAGGCACTTTATTTGACTTGTTTTAGAACTACGTTTCAAAAAGGAAAACAAACCCCAAACACGTCCCTGTTTATTTCTTAATATTTCCAAAGTAAGTCAAGATTTGGGGTCAAATTTAAGCATTCCTTGATTAAATGTATCAGGGAAGAACTATCCACACAGGCCAATTAAAGTCTGAGTCGTGCTGGTAGGTCTTTTTGCTAGTTTCATTACAAATCTGATGCAAGAGCTTTTGCAACAAATGAACCCCTGGCAGGAGTAAGTCACCCAGCACAAGAGCCTAATGAAACAGGACGGCTTTTTCAATGGACCCATCTTCAGCATGGGATCTTTCAGCAACTTCTCTCTCACGTGAACAGACCTAAAAACTACAAGGACCATCTACTGGGGTACCCTCCAAAGAAGGGATAAATCAAATAAAAATTAACCCCCTTTAACTAGAACAGCAATATGGATGAGAACTGTAAGGTGTGTAAGCATTGCTCATGCCTTTAGTGAATAGTGAAGCTTCATGATTATATCCCAGCCCTGAAAATGCCGCCATCGAGCCTTGGTTTTGCTTCCTTCTTACAGGAAGGCACATACTCAACAAATAAGCTTTTGATGCTGGCAGCTTTTTGCTCATTGACTCAAGGCGGGAACACCACTCTAGTCAGGATTCGGTGATAAAAACCTAACTTTCTATCCATTTTGTACCATCAGCAGCTGCCTACATGCAGCCCGAGCCTCACTGGCCGGAAACATGAAGGAATGAGTGTTTTCGTCAGGGCGAGCAGACCTGCCATGAACATGGAAGAGCAAATTCTCGGAGCGCCCCGGCCTCGGCAGCAGCGTTTTGTCAGGGCCGCCTTTGTTGCGAGGACAAGCTGCTCGTTGTTCCGGCACGGAGCAGCGCCGGGATCCGGGACCCGCGGCTGCCGGCGGGGAGCGCCGGGCTCTGCCGCAGCAGCCCGAGCCAATCAGCACCGCCCGCCCGAGATCGCACCAAAGTAGGTAGTGAAAAACCCTCGGAGGAAGAAAAAAAAAAAAGAAAAACCCCCACACTTCCGCCCGGCTGCCCGCCCCTCGCCGCTCCTGCTGCTGCGGCCGCCTCCTCCTGCAGGCTTCCCCGCCCGCCCCAGGGCCACGGCCGCCCCCTCGGCCGCTCCCCTCACGCCGCCCCAGTCGCTTCCAGCCGCGCTCCCGGCAGCCCAAATCCCGCCCGTGCCCCCCGCGCTCTCCCTCACCGCTCCCCGGACCCCCCAGCTCTGCCCTCAAGATCTTCCCCGCACCCCGCCCGGCACACCTTGGAGCAGGTAACCCCGCCCACCCCCCTGGGCGCGCGCGCCATTGGTCGGCTGGCACGTCAATCAGCCGGAGTAGCCCTGTGATTGGTTAACTCCGAAGGGGCGTGGTCCTGCGTGGCGACGGGCTCCCGCCCCCACCCCGCTCGCGCGTGCGCGTGGAGCTGGGGCGTCGCCACGCGGGGCTCCCGCCATAGCAACCGCTTCCTCCTCCTCCGGGCACGGCGGCCGTGACGTCGGCAGCGCTTCCGCCCGGCTCGCGCCCTCGCAGCTTCCCTTCCTGCCGCCGGAGCCCGCGCCGCGCCCAGACTGCCGAGAGAGCCGCCGCCGCCGCACCGCGCTCCGCAGCCCGCCCGCCGACGCCATGGTAGGCACCGCGCGCCGCCGCAGGGGCCCTTGGCTTCTCCGTCTCCCGCCTCCGCCTTCATCCCTGGGGGAAAAAGGGGGGAGGGGGGCGGCGGTACCGCCCGCCGCATCCCGGCCGGCGCTCTGGCTGGCGGCGCCGCTCTGCCTGGCAATATCGTGCCCCCTTTTTCTTCTCCTTCCCTTTCTCCCGGTCCTTCCCGTTCGCCTTTGAACTTGACGCGGCGGATCCGTTCTCCTCCCTTCCCCCCCGCCCCCATCCCGCCATGAGGCGACGGAAGGTTACTCCCACCCCGCCTTGAAGCGATGGAACTGTCCTCCTTTCCTCCCCCCGTCGTAAAGTAGTGGTACGCTCCGCGTCGCACACAGGCGCTGGGGGCGGGCGCGTCCATTCGGCCCCGGGAGGGGGGGGTTGGTGAGGAGCGAGGGCGCGGCGGGAAAGGGCCGCGGCGGGGCGGGGGGGGGGGCTGTTCGCGGCGCCTCCCCGCGCCGCAGGGCGCGGCCGGCAGGGGACGGGGGGCGGCGGCCCGGCCGCTCCCCGCGAGGGGCTGGCTGCGAGGGGGTAGCAGCCTCGCTGGAAGGCACCGGGCGGTGCTAGTGGGAGCCCGCCCTGCCCCCGAGGCCGGGGGCTGCCCCGCTCGGGTGGAAGCGCGGCCGCCGCCTCGGTCCCGCCGGGAGCCATCTTCCCACGGCCCGGGGGTTCGGGCCTGGCCTAGAAACCGGCGGCGGCTCCGGGGCCAGCACGGGCCTTCCCAGCGCCCCCCGCCGCCGGGCCCGGCCGGAGCCCGCAGCGCTGGTGGCGGACAAAAGGGGGAAGCGGAACTCGCGGAGGGGAATCGGTGATTGTAAAAAAACAGGGTGTCGCAGCGGCCGCTCGAGAAAGCTGAAATTTTGAGGTAGTTGCTGCAAGGACTTGAGGGTTTTTTTTTCTGTTTTGCTTCTCCGCACAGTGCTGAAAACATTCATCCAAGGCATAACGCTGGAAGGAAAGGAACAAAAAAGTATTAAGCATTGGCACTGATTTGCTTGTGTTTCGTGGTCTTAAAAAAAACCCAAAAGTGTTATGGCTCTCCTTGCATAAATGCGGCAGAATAGACCAAACACATGTTCAGTTTCATTCTATTTGCTTTGCCCATGCTCGGAATTTGCATCCTCGTTTAAATCGGGAGACAGAGGTTGGCAAATTTGCCTCAATTATTAGCTCATGCAGTTTTAACTGCTGCCCTGTTTTTGCTTGACTCATGCACAAGCACTTGTCCAGCAACACGCACTTGCCTGGGTTATTTACCTGTAGAGGTGTTAAATATTGAGGCTTTCCCTTAGTATTTACTGGTAGTTCATTGAACATGTGGTATATCCGGGAAATAAATTTTTGGTCCGTAGGGCTAGCAGACAGGATGTACTGCTAATGTCCCTACTTTCTCCAACACCCAAGTTGGAGCGTCTGTGGCTGGTCTGCAGCATGGAGCAGAGCTGATGGGAGTTGCAGATGAAGCTGCTAAAAAGTCTGATGAGACTCACAGCTCTTGTTGAAAGGAGGCTTGTCTCAACAAGCCAGCTACCACCTCTGCAGTATGCAAACCTAGTTAAGTGTGACTACTCAGTGTGTCAGGCTTCATCTTGCTTTGGAACCAGGGAATTCCCAAGTCAGTCAAAACTACTATTTCTCATAGTGATCTCCTTTTTGCAACAGGGTTTAGGTTGGCTTTTTTGAAAGGCTGCAAATGAACTTGGTTTTAGGCAGAGTGGAGGCCTTTTGGCAAAGTACAGTAGTGCCAGCGGGAGGGCATCCTTTGGTATCAAAAGCGCTTGGATTTTGAGCTTTTGTGTCTTGCCACAATGTTCAGTTTCTTTGCTGCTGGATTAAATGAGTCCAAGGTCTTTGGAGTACCGTGCAAATGATTTTTCTTGGTTGTTAGTCAGTGCTATTCCCAGATCTGTGTAATTACAAGGTACATATGCCTCATATACAAGATAACAGCCTCATAACAATTGGTGCTGTTGATGTCTGGCATGTTCCTACTGGTCTTGGCAGAATCACTATCAAGAGGCTCCTGCTGGGTACAAGGGCTGACCTAAGCAATCCCATGTGAGAGAGCCTGAATACAACCAGGACTTGCTTGTGAAGCTGTTCTCAGCCCTTTCCTCACCTGGTTTTTCAGTATTCCCAGCAGTCTCCTCGGGAGAGGAGGATCCCTCAGTAATAAATATCAGGGATGCCCAGAGCTGGCCTTCAGAACCTGATTTTGAGGGTGACATTTAAGCTTTAGGTTGCTATAGGTGCCTAGAGGGCCACAAAAAAAAAATTCTTGTAGGCGTTTGGGCTCTTAACAGCTGATTTATGTGCTGAATGTGTTTCTGAGAAGTTTTGGTTTTCTGCAAGAAATTGCTGTTACACACCAGCTTCCACCTGTATTACCTTAAAAACTTACATTTCAACACAGGAATGGGTGCTGCTTAAAACTTCTGCCCTGCTACTCGTGGCCACTGCAGTTCCTGTTTTTTAGTACTGTTGCTGGGATTGCCTTTTGTGGGTATTGCTTGTTCTGCCTACCTTGATAATTGAATTGGGAGTGAACTTCATGGTGGCTTAGAGAAGGGGATAATTTCTTCTTCGGCTGAAAGCTGAAGAAAACCTTCAGGAATTCAAATGATAGGGTTTTTTGTTTGTTTGTTTGGTTTTTTTTTAATAATTGCTTTTCTACTCATCTCTCCTTGTCTTGTCAATAACCTTTCTTACTGTCGGGGTGGAAAAAATTAAAGCTGAATAGAGTTTTGATTCTTTCCCTCACACCTTCTGCCTGCCAAAAGAGACCAACTAATGCAAAATGAAAACTTGATTCTAGCTGGCAAGATCTTTCTACAAGTGATACGCAGATGTCTCTATACTTCTTGCTGGTTTATGGTGTGCAAATAATGGCCTCTTATACAACAGCAGTAAAAGGCTGTTAGTTCTGTTTCCTGTCAGCCTTCAGATCCAAGTTGAAACCTTGGCCTTTCAGATGTACAGGCTGTCCCCTGTAAATGGAGGTGGGTCTCTGTCTAGCTGTAGGTAAGCAGGGAATGTGGTCTCTTCCAGACTCCTGAAGTCACCGGTGTTCCCACACTGTTGCTGGTCTCTGGGATGAAGTTAAAGTAGCTGCTCGTTGCATTTCCTCCTTGCGTTGCTGTCTTTCCTGCTCAGTAAAGTGGGGATGTTAACATTTTTAACATCAGATGTGTTTTCCTGAGTGCTCACTCAGTATTTAATATCTTTATAGTTTTGACCACCTACATTTTCAGTTGGCTTGTCGGCCTTAGGTGACACCTTTCCAGAGGTCCAATTTGGCAAAACTTTCTTTCAGCCAGGCCTCTGCTAAGTGCTCCCACAACTACCTTGGTTTAGTTTTCCCCTCAAGTTGCTGGTGATGGCCCAGGACATTCCAGTGTGTGGCAGTGCAGGGATCAGCTCTGTCCCTGAAGGGTGCTGTCCCAGACCAATTGGGTGGAAATAGGTTTAATTGAAAAAGTATTTATTGCAGAGATGTACTGTGACACATTAGTGAGTCAGAAGGAAATGCCACATGGCTCCACAGGCAGCTCTGGCAGTGGTAGGGAATTTCAGAGGTAGATAGGAGGGAGGATAAGCCAGGCATGGGGGAAACAGGGTTTGCTGAAGAAACTAACAAACAAATACATGCCAGTAATGTGACCAGCAAACATGGGAGCACAGTGTTCTCAAATCTGCCCTTGCAGTTAAACAAGGCGTGTTTTAATACATTCTTGGTGTCAGATCCTGGAAAAAAATGATGATGCTTTTCCAAGAAGCAAAAGTTTCCACTTGAGTAGCTGTGGATAGTTCACCCTGATGTGTACAATGTTTGTGCGTGGTTCCCAGATAAAACAAGTCAAGAACTGCATCTTGGAATGTCTCTGGAGATAATGCATGCACGGGCACCACTAATGGAGAGTTCTTCGGCCCTAATCGGAGGAGGGAAAACCAACAGTCTGAAATTCTCAAGACTTAAACTCAAATTTAGTCCTTCAAACTTGTCTCGAGGCAAAAACTAAGTCATTAGTTTAAGGTCTTAGCTGTCTTAGAGTTGAGGAAAACAAAGACTCTTCTTAGGTAAATTATTTTAAGTATTTAAGAGAAATACTGGTGCTCACAGTATTCACTTCCTAACAAAAGAGAAGTTGAATTTCATTGTGTCAGAATTGTGTTTTAGTGCAGGCTCACTACGAATCCAGTTTAGCAGGTGTCTGGCATGTCTCTCACTCCTGAAATGGCTTTTCTGTATGTGGGCTTTTCTTGAGAAAGCTTTGGATTATTCTTCAGTCTTCTCCATTTTAGATTAAATTTCAGTTTGGCTACTTGGCAATGGAGACAAAATGTTGGGAGCTCTTAGTGGAGACAGCTGGGCTCTCTCTTTGGGCTGCTGGAGGGAGGGCATTGTGCTCTCCCAAGACTTGTGCAGAGCTTTGCACTTGAGGCAAGAGCGAGGCTCTGTGAACAAGAGCTGCTGTGTTCCTGCAGTGCCTGCTGACAAGGCAGTGAAGGCAGCCCTTGCCTCAGGTGCCTGCAGCAGGCTGTGTGAGATCCAGGGGGGACACTGCCAGAAGTGCCTTGGGATCATGGGTGAGGGGCTCAGCCCCCAGCACGTGCTGTGTCTGCAGCAGCTGCATGGACGTGCTGCAGGACAACTCACTTGTGCTGATTGCCTCAGAGAAACTTGCTCTGTCTCTTCTTTCCCGAATGTCTCCCTGAGTGTGCTGTCCTGGCATCGTTTTCCCATGTGGTAATTAGGTGGCTTACCTGCTTGCTGCTGCTTTGCTGCGATTAAGGGTCTGTCCCCTACAGTGAAATATCACCAGCTGGCTGATGGTCATGGCTCCCACAAGTGCCTGCAGTATGTGCTGCTCACTGAAGCAACTCCCGTGTGCCAGTCCGGAGCTGGCTAACTGCTTCCATGTTGGGAAAGGAATAGGACCAGGCTGGCTGCTGGAGCTCTACAGTGTTCAAGCCACAATGCACAAAATAATAACCAATGTGCTGCATTGACTCCTCTGAGCAGAGCCATATCTGACTAACAAGTGTTTATCATTACTGGGTGGGTGGAGGCTTCTCACCAGCTCTTCTTCTGGACAAGGCAGCAGGGATGAGGTTAAAATGTTGCTTAAGGACACATATTTAGAGTCTGGAATTTCTCCTTGTTCCAGTGCTCTTAGAAGTCATCCTGTTGCTGTTCTACACAGAGTGGTTGCAGCCACCTTAAAACAAAAGCTGCCTGGGGTTTGAGTTTTTTCCTTTTTAAGTATGTTTGTGAAGCCATTTGTGGCTGCTACAGGCCCAGGGTTGAAGAGGGAGCCCTGCAGTTATGACAGTAGATGCTCTTTTCAGAGGGAATTCGTTTGTTGCACTGTCTCATCTCAGCCCATACTGTAACACAGCTATAGGGTGTTCTCAGATGGAACAAATCTACATTGTCCCTGGCAACACAATGGCTGCTAATGTCAGCTTGTGTGATGAATCCAGGGGTTGTACAGCAGCTGTGAAAAGGAGTAGCACCAGCTACTAACAGCCTTTTGCTTTGGAAAGCTAAAAAATCCAGTTGTCACTATTGTCCCTTCAGCTGCTGGTCAGTCCCAGTTATCAGCTGAAGTTTTACAGTGAATTTTGAGTTTCCAGACTAAATACTTTCAACATTTTTAGAATCTGAACTGACTTGCCAGCAGTGCTCAGATTCTTTTTAAAGAAACAACTTGTCTTCTGACTTGGAGACATGTTTCTGGCTGTGTAGTAGCACAAGCAAATGCACATGACTGCACAGTTTGCATCAACCTGCAGCTCTATTGCTGCTACTTCTGGCTCTAAGCTGAGCATTAACCTGTGCTTTCAAAGTTAATGTGACTTGGTGCAAGGGAATTATTTGTTGTAATGTTTGAGCAATACTCAAGAATTGACAAAGGTAGAGGTAGATGACATGTACTGCTTTTTCATTATAAATAGCCTCATTTCCATGCCAGTTCAGACTTTCTGTGCATTTTCTAAGAACCTTGAGGGGCTTCGTGACTAAAACTCAGGTCTTGCCACCCATTGCCAGCTACTGAGGTACCATTAGTTAGAAAATAAACCTCGGGGAGGAAAAGGTTTCTCTTGAATTCACTGTAGATTTGTCTTTAGTGAATGATGAAATAGCTGTCGTTCTTTCACTGTTTGCTTTATTAGGTTAACTTTGTGTTATTCAGAGTCTTCCCAAAAAGGCTCTTGCCCACACCAAACACTGGGACAGGAGGAGAAAGACCTTTATTCCTCATTAGCTCTCAGTCACACTCTGATAAAGTACAGTGTCTCTGTATGGAGGAGGTGACTGGAATGAGTCACTTTGAGTCCATGTTTGCACTGTAGCTTGAATTTATCCTGAAATAGGCTTTCTCCATGTACTTTCCTCACCTTATTGGTGATATGCAGAAGGATGGCTGCCTGCCACACAGCTGAGGCATGGTGACTGAATTGATGTTCTCCCGTCCCAAAGTAAATGTAAGCAATTCTGCATAGGTTACCACTTCCAGACTGACCATGCATTGTAAATGTTGAGGGAGGACCCCTTGTATTTAGGTAAACCCTGAGAAAGTACTGCTCTCCACCCTAAAGAAAAGCTGGCTCAGATTGCTGATGTATGAGATTGTCCTGGTTTTCTGTGACCAGCACTTGGGAGCTCTGGATACCAAACTCCATAGTAATAGATTCTGCCAGCTGTGCCACCTCTCCTCACTGGGTTAGCTGGCTATGCCAGCCACTCAGTTACAGGAGGAGGGATTTTGGTAGAAAGAGGAGGATCTGGGTTTATCTGAGGTCCTCTGTGGTAGGCACTAATCAACACTTTAAAAAACCCCACACATTAAAGGAGGTGTCCATTCCATAACTATATTTCAAGGACAGCCTGAGCACTGAGCAGGTCCCCTGCACCTCTGTCCCTCTGGTTTTGCAGCTGAACTCTGCTGTTCCTTAAAAATGCAAAAGAAATCACTTGAGCTCACATCTGGGGCTGAAGATAAGTTTAAAAAAATTAAGAATAGCCTTTAGCTTTTTTGAGTGGTGTATCTCACCTGCTGCTGTACCCGACTGTTGGTACTGCTGACTGTGCTCATAGCAGTGAGGTGTCGTGGTTTACACAGAGGGAGGAAAGCAGTTTTCCTTCTAATAGATGGATATGAGTAATGTCATTTGAATTTGGGAGACAAAAAAGCAGTGAGGGAGGAAGCAGGATTCTAAAGGAATCTCATTGTTTATACTCTGTGTAGCGTTTTGAACAGATAGAGTTGTTCAGTACTGGACAGGCTTCAATTTGGTCTTTACTGCTCTGGCCATGATGTCCTTCCAGCAGTGCCTGCTGGCTTCCCACATTTGCAGTATTCACTCTTGCACAGCTGCTTTTAAACTTGGTGCAGTCTGACAACAAAACTCATATGTAAATGCTTCTACTTCCCACTTTTTTTTTCCTGTCTCATTCCCAGAAAAGCATCAGACTGAAAATGCAGTTCAGCCTTTTGTCATTCTTGCTAGGTCTTGTCCTCTTTATGCTGTGCAGCTGCCTTTACATCAGATTGATAATGCTGCATGTGCACCTCTTGTTCCAGCTTACACAGGGGAATACGATACCACTCACTACAGTTTCCCAGCTGACTCCAAGGTGGGGGAGAAATGTTGGGCAGGGTTGAGCTTGCTTTAAAAACTGCTGGAATTGGTGCTGAGAAGAGACTTTAACTGTTAAGACTTGCAAATTCTCTGTTTGAAATACTGAATTCGGAGCAACCTCCCAAAGTTGGTTTGTTCAGCTAAAAACTACCATCGCAATCCCAGTACCCCACTACATTTTCCTTGATATCTAAACTAAGTCCATGTGACAAGTATGGAATTTGGCCAGCTTTACCTCTGTTCCTAAAGCTGCTAGCAAGCATGCTGGAAATGGCTGGGAAACTTTGCAAGAAGATCCTTATGGGCTTGTCCAGCCAGCCTGAAAAGGGGAAGAAAATTAAGCTGCTGTAATGCCAAAGAATCTGCCACAACTGAATCTCAAAGAACAAGGGGTTGGCATGCCTGTAAAACTCCCCCAAAAAAAATGTTCCGGTGTAAGTGGGATTGTGACTTCCTTAGAATAGTTTTTGGTTTGGCAGCTGGCTGTGGGCAGCAGCGAGACTCCAGATTCGTTGCTTGGCTTTGGTAAAGAGGGACTGCAACCTTTTCTGATGAGACTCTCATGCCACAAGTGACTGTTGCAAAAATCTATTGTTTTCTAGCCTTGGATTTAAGGCAGTGCCATAATGTAGCTGGGAAAATTAGGGGTGGAAGGCCTGAAGGTGTTTGCTGTGGTCTTTGCAGGCCTCCGGAGTACAAGTGGCCGATGAGGTGTGCCGTATCTTCTACGACATGAAAGTGCGGAAGTGTTCCACGCCGGAGGAAATCAAGAAGAGGAAGAAGGCTGTCATCTTCTGCCTCAGTCCGGACAAAAAGTGCATTATTGTGGAGGAAGGTAAAGAGATTCTGGTGGGAGATGTCGGAGTGACAGTCACCGACCCTTTCAAGCACTTTGTGCAGATGCTTCCTGAGAAAGATTGCCGCTATGCCTTGTATGATGCAAGCTTCGAGACCAAGGAATCCAAAAAAGAAGAGCTGATGTTTTTCTTGTGGTAAGCCACCTTCCCAACTCTCTCATTCCTAACATGCAGTCCAGGCTCTGTGGGTGAGGTCTCAGCATTTGTATTGCCCAGGCTGGGAAAATGGCAGGCTTAAAGTGAGCTGGGCAGCCTGATGCCTGTATTCTGGAGCCATGAGATGTTCCACTTGTCTATGGTGGGTAAGATCCTGCTTCTGTCTGGGGTGGATATTCAGTGTCACTGATGTCACTGTCTGTGGTGTCTCCCCCTAGGGCACCCGAACAAGCACCTCTCAAAAGTAAGATGATCTACGCAAGCTCCAAGGATGCAATCAAAAAGAAGTTTCAAGGTATGTAATACAACTAATGCTCCTAACTCTGCTGTGTCCCTGGAGTACACAGCAAGGCTTAATTAGTTTCGATTTTGGAGGTTTTTTTTGTTGTTGTTGTTTTGATATACTAGTGAGAAGTGAAGTATCATGTGACAGAGCTAAAATGAGCTCTGGCACAAATTTACATTATCTGACCAAATTTCAGAGGCACTAGGACAGTGCTCAGGACAAGAGCAGGTTTTGCAATGTGTGATGGACAATATGAGCAGCACATCTGCTCCATACAGGCTAGAAACCCTAGGATTCGTAACACAGCACTGGATTTTGTGCAGAGGTGCCTCAGTGGCAGAGCACTTTCATCCCTGTGTCTGTTAAAATGCAGTCTCATAAATTTCCTATGCTGTAAGTCAGTCTGGCTGATAGCCAGGTAGCACTCTTCAGCTCCTCAGGCTGCACTGGGCCAAAATCTTGCACTGTGCAAGACTGACAAGATCTTTGTGCAGCAGTGCCAGCTTTCACAGGATGGCTTGCCCAGGGACTGGAATTGCCATGGGAATGTGTTGTGTGCTGCACATGTGGAAATTGAGAAAAAGAAATCCTAAGGAAATTCTGCTTTTCACCATATTAGGCAGACATGGGTTGGGCTCCCCAGCCTTAAAAAGGAAAAAGAAAGCACTGTTGGTTGAGTAGCCCAGCTCTCAGTCTCTGCCTCTCAGGTTTGCAGTGTGATGCTCTCAGCCACCTCTGCAGAGGCGGCAGGAGCCGAATGAGCCCTCTCCGTGTGCTTGCCTGGAGCTCCCTCCCCTGCTGTATCCAGGGCAGCACAAGAAATGAGGGATTTGCTCTAAGAGCCTGCCATGAAAGGCCAACAGCCTGAGCACTGAGCTAGTGACAAATTTCTCCCTTCGTGTCCCTTCAGTGACATTTGGTGTGCAGCCAGGTGTCTCCTGGGATGTGTCAGGGAAAAGCCATCAAATTCTCTAAGCTAAGGCAGGACTTGTCTGCTTGAGTGACTGGATTGCTTCTTCTAATATTACTACCAGGTATGTTTCTTTGATTGCTTACCAGCATGTGAAATACTGCATTATTGAGTGTTTTGCCTCTGTTTTTTAGGCATAAAGCATGAATGCCAAGCAAATGGGCCAGAGGACCTGAACCGAGCTTGCATTGCTGAGAAGCTAGGAGGCTCCCTAGTCGTAGCTTTTGAAGGAAGTCCCGTGTAGATGTCATACAGTGCCACAACTCTACAAGCATTCCATGTTTTAATAGATCAGTTATATAAAGCAAACATTCTAGGCAAGGGTTTCACTAACAGTAGGGAAGCTGTCTTGTAGAATAAAGTAGATTTTGGAGATGTAGCTCGTATGTACAAATGACCCTAAATAAATCAAATTAAGGATTTATCTTGGTGTATTAATATTTGCATTGGTTGTCCAGCCCAGTACTGTCCCCAATGGATTAACACTAAAGGTCTCCAAAAATTTGAGTAGTGTATCATGAAAGGTGGAGAGGCGAGAACGATCTGGTTCCTGTTTTTGCTTTTCTGAATAGTATCAAGCAAAATTCAAAAACTTTCCCCTGTAGCCATTAAGACAAAACTTAAAACCTGTAGTTGAACTTCAGCTAAAGCAACCTGTTAGCACCAAAACTGGGTTAAATTCTTAGTGCTTGCAGTTGCAGAGCTGTACTAAAAAAGCCTAATTATGCAGCTAGACATAAAACAGACACATACTTTTTCTGGAGAAGTAGTCCTAATCCACTCTCTTATGAACTCACACTGCAGTAGTAATATTTAAAGGTTCACTTGTTCTGTAGGTTCAATTTTCTTGTTATGAAGTGTCTTGAGGTCTCTTTCCTCCTGAGTGATTCTACAGAAATTGCTTTTACTGTTGATACAGTTTAATTTAGGACTACTTTTCTCTAATATACACCGACTAATGGATCACATGCTTCTGAGGCTTTTATAAATACATATTCTTATATCAGAGCTCTCCAGTTGCAGGTAGTAAAATGAAAAGGAACCACAACTTTAAAAATGGTATTTTCAGCCCCAGTCTTTGGTCACTTGGTCCATTTGTCCATAATTACTATTGATTTAACTTAGTAGAACCAATCAGCCTGACTAATATGGCTTGATCTGGGCTTTTTGTCTGTTAGCTTCTTTAATTCTGTAGAAATGCATGGAAATATCACCTACTAGAAAGTCTGACCTGAAATGCCTTTTGTATGGGGGGTAGAAAACATTCCTGTGCCAGCTACAGAGATCTTTAAAGCTTCCATGTTTCATCAGTGGTTGATTAAAGCTGTTTCCTTTGTGTAATGTGTACATGGGAGTTGCATAGAGTTTTCTTGTATGTCTGTAGAGAAAAAGAAAAAAAAAAAAAAACCCAAAACCCTTAGCCTCCAGTGCATTACTGTGATATGTTCTGTGCGTGCCAAATTTGAACAGCCTAAATAAATGGGCTTTCCCTCCCCTGGGTCAGTGACTGATTGCTCTCCAACCTCGGGATCAGGCCTCCCTGCTCTGCTCTGGGGAGCGGGAATGGGAAACAGGCTGCAAGGAAGAGCTGGTGAAGCTGGAGGGATCTGGGGGGAAGGCAGGTTTGGCTCTGCAGTGCGTTCCCCTTTTGGCTCTGCATGCCCCTGCTTGCTGCAGGCTTCAGCTCACAAACAGCACCTGTCTGTGCCTTTAGGCTTTGGGCCCAAATTCCCATTGGCTGGGGGCCGTCCTGGGAACCATGTCCCTGTTTGCAGTCTGAGCAGCAGGAGCCCAGCCATGTGTTGGTTGTTCTGCCCTGCTTTCCCCGTGAGGACTGAGGGGGCTTTCTCTGGCCAGGCCCATGGAGCCCAGGCAGTCACAGGATGGCCCTTCCTCCCTGAGCTGTTCCCAGCTGTGTGGGGACAGAAAGCTGCAGTGTCCCCTCTGCTCTGGCAGGGCAGTGCCCTCTGTGCTGCTGTGTCTGGGGGCCAGGGCAATAATGGGCCATTACCTAAATGAGCATGTGCCTCTCTGGCCAGGCTGTGTGGTTAAAGCCCTTCATTAAAGACAGGCAGTGACTGACCGCTCTGACTTGGCATCCATGTGGGTCACAGGGCTGGGAGCACAAGGTTTCTGATGCAAAGGGACCCATTGGAGTGCAGCTTCCTGATTCTGAGCAAAGCAAACTGGCCTGGATTCTGCTGGGGCTTCTAGCCTGTCTTTCAGTCAACTGGGGCCTCACCCCCAAGTGTGTAATGCTCTTATGAACAGCTCCTCCTTGCCCAGGTGTCTGCAGTACTGATCTCTGTCCAAAGTCCAGGTGGAGATAAGGAAACCAGTGTGACACACTGGGAGTGGTGCTGCCTGACAAACAAGGCAACTCCTAGCCAAGATCCAGCTGATAGCTGGTGCCTCCAGGCTGCAGGCATCTCTTTATCTAGCCCAGGTGATGCTGTGGTCACTTCTGCCTGAGGTTTCCTTCCTTGGTCAGAAAATGGAGCAGGAGACACTGCAAAAGAGGAAGGATGTCAGACCTGTAAGGTAGGAGGGCATTTTCCACAATGTGAAAGCCCTTGGATTAGGGACTTGGGTTCAAAGTCCCAGAATCTTAATCCTAGAACTGAGTGATAAGAGGTGACACTTTGGGCCTTGGTTGGGTGTGGTGCTATAGTTTCAGCCAACTGGAGAGCTTTTAGGATCCTCACTAAAAGTCCCAAAGTGTATTGATCTTTGTTCTCCAGAACTAACAGTAACTTAATCCTCAGAGCTACAGTGCTGTGGGCTTAGACACATTGTGGGGTTTGCTGGCCAAACTTCCCCTCCCAGGGTTATTTTTCCTGCTTTTTGTGGGGATGAAGCTCTTGTGACTGTTTTAAAGTTTTCTCCCAGACCTAAAAAGGCAAGACAAGCAGGGAGAGACAGCGTGATGAATGCTTTCTATAACTTGGCTGTTTGCTGGTGGGAGAAATCACTTCCTAACAGGGGCACATGAAGAAAAAGGTGAAGGAGCGAGGCAGCTCAGTCACACAAGCTCAGCAGGACTCGCTCAGGTAGTGTGAACATTTTGAAGTACACATGCAGGCAATGGTTTCCCAAGCCATTTTTGTCTATTTGGCCTGTGAGAAGATGAGAACAGGAAATGGAGACTGATAATTCAGGCCTAAGTGTAAACAGCAGGCAGTGTAAATGTAATTTACAAGGAGGGCTAAATTGAGTGTCTTCAGCTGTGCCTTGATAAGCCCAAGTACCCAGGCTGAAAGGTAATTCCAGGCATGGCCGAATCAGCAGAAGGATCCAGTCAGTGTTCTTATTCCAAGTCACTCCAGCTGAGCAACTTCTTGATCTTTATCAATAAAGGTACCTGCCTGCAGTGCTGGGGCTGCTCTGAGTCATGGGCTGACAAGCACAGTCTCTCCTGGGTGGCTGTCCTGTAGGAAAGGAGGCGACTGGGTGCGCACATGGCAAAATCCCACCAGCTGTGGGGAAAGCAGGGGCTGGCCAGGCCTCAGCTCTGTGTGCTCTTGGGCAAGGCGTGGCTTTCTCCTGGCCCTTCAGGATATCCTTCCCCTTCCATCAAGGTGCCAAGGGAATTAAAACATGGCAACAGTACCATTCCGCATGTAAAAAAGCCTGATAAATGTCTTTCCCCAAAAAGAATTATTTTATTTCAGCTTTGCTTCACAAGAACAGTCCTCTCTCTTCCTAAAACAGCCGGCTCAGTGTTGTGTGCCAGAAGGGCATCGTGTGCCCTGGGCCTGGGGACATTGGACCTGCTCTGGGGCAGCCTCTGGAGCCCCACTGGAGCCAACCTGCTCTGTGGTGCACTTGGAACACTGGCTGCCCTTCCTGCACTGTGCTTCTTCTGTGGGCAGGCCTGGGTATCTGAGCTCACAATAAAGGAAAGAATTGTTGCAAAAGCAGAAAACTGCAAAACCAAAGGAACTGCGTCACTTCCCGGCACCTGCGGCTGCCGGGCCCTTCCTCCCCGTGGCTCCTGGGGATGAGAGCCACCCTGCCATGCTCAAGCCCCCTCCAGCCTGGGGGTTGGGTGGGGGTTTTATGCAATCCTGACACAATGCAGGCATCCCCTCACTTTTGGGGAGCCTCAGTCCAACAGGTCAGGCACGCTGGGCTGTGGCAAGTGACAGCGCTGACAGGCTGAGGTCACCAGTGGCCCTTGGTTCATGCATTCCTCTACATGCGCCACAAAGTCCAGGAAGATAATCCACATGCTAACCCTGGCTGTGGGGCAAAGGTCTGCTTCCTGAGTTTGTCCCTCTAGGATGGAGAGAGCAGCCTCTCTGCCACCTGTGCTGGCACAGGGAGAGGGGGACACACACCAGGGTGGGGGCAGGGGTGGCTCTCAGCTCCCCATTTTCTTAGCCCTTTTTCTTACCTGGTCCCAGCTGAGGTACACACGGTCCTCCCCCACTTTTCATCATGGCCCCAAAAGCCACAGTGCTGAGGGAGGGACAGGATGTCACAGTCCTGTGAAGTCTCAGGTGTGCAGTACAGGGGTTGGTCACACACTGGCCTTCCCCAGGAACAAAATGGAAACAGGTCTGCCCTTCATGCTCCTTCCTGGCCTTGGCTCTTTGCAGACACTGGAGGAACTGAGGGGCCTTTTCCTCCGCTCTCTCAAAGTCTGCTGATGTCAGCACTGGGCTCAGCAGCTTTATTGTGGGGAGACAGGCACCAAGCTGTCACGTGGCCTCTGCCATTTCCTAAGAAACCAGCTTGAAAATAAAACAAGGGAAAAAAAACCTAATAAAATAAAAAAAAAAAATTTTAAAAAAAAAAAAAAAAAGGAAAGCAACAAGAAGGAAGAGCAGAGGGCTAGAGCCTGACAGTAACCAAGGGCCAGCACCACCACACAGCACCCACATGGGGAGCATGAAGATTTAAAGCAAGTAGGAGGAATGGTCCCTGTCCCCACCATGCCTCTACTGCCATGGCAAAAGTGTCCATCCCTCTGCCAAACCCCACAGAGGGAGGCCAGCCCTGGACCATCAGTGGGAAAACAATGGGAACAGTGGGAACAAATAGTTTCTCTCCTTTCTGTGTAGTGAATAAAAACCAGGGGATGGCTTCTGTGAGGCAGTAACCCCCAAAGCTCTACCTGGATTGCAAACTTAAAAAACCCAACACAAACAAACCTCCAAGAAAAATAAAGCAAGGACAAGCTCTCTTCACTACATCATTTTAATTGCATCGACACCCAGAAATACACCTGCCAAGAGCCACCCACCCAAGAGGGCATCCTTCCATGGTAGGTCTTACTTTCACACTCCTTTCACTCAAAAAAAAAAAAAAAAAAAAAAAGAAAGAAAAGAAAAAATAAGGAAAAAATATATAATTATAATTGCACTGGTTGATGTACAAGCACAGTCTTCCCTTTTCACACACTGGTGGGTTCTGCTGGATCAGGAGGGTGAAGCCCCAGCGCGTGCCCGGCGTGGCCACAGCAGCTCCCCAGGAAACGAAGAGTTGTACAAAACAGTATGAAGATTTTCTTACAAACTGCAGTGTTTACTGGTTGGTTTTTTTTGGATTTTTTTTGTATGTTTTCTTGTAAGTTTCAAAACTAGGTTTTGGGTCACTAATGGCTTGTATCTTTTATCTACAGTAAATTTAGCATAAATTTTTATTTTTAGGAATGTGTAAGGCATTTTGGTAAGTTAACCGTAAGGTCCAGAGTGAAGATTCATCAAACTGAAGTCCCTTCCTTTGAACTGTCCTCTTTCCCCTGGAGAACAAAAAAAGAAGTGGGTTACTCAGCTGGGCCTCACCCTTATTCTCATGGCAGCTCAAAGCCCAAAGCATTTCACAGATGGGCCAGGTCCTGCCTGTGGGGCAGGGAGGACCTTGACCACTATCTTGTGCATTTCAGCGCTTCCCAAAAGCCACCCAAATGGTTTCTGGCAGCAAGGACCACCTTGCCTCCACTATTAAAGCCCTGCCTGCTGCACACTGCCCCAGGACCTCCACCAGCATCAAGGGGAGGGACATGGCCACCACCAGTACCATTTCCTGAAGCTGTTCTTTCAACTTCTTCACCACTTCTCTCTCTTTGGCCACTTGGTCCTGGGAAACCTTCAGTAGCTCCTGTAGTTTGGTTGCTGCCTGGCCCAGGTCCTTTGTTAATTTTTTTTCTTTTTCAAGTCTTTCCTACATGGCAGTCAAAAGAAGGCACCTGCCTGAGCCTCCCTTTGCCACCTGGTGACCTTCCCCCCTTCAAAACTCCTCAGGCCACCACGGGTCTGCACCAAGCTGTCTCACTGACCACAGGCCAGGAGAACACCCAGTCCCCACCTCAACAGGGAGAACAGGCAGCCCCCAAAGCTCTCTCTGGCTCCCTGGAGATGCCGTGGGCTAGGACTGGATGGTTTCCCAGTGTGTGAAAAGCCCAGCCTGTGAGTGTTTGCTCAGGGCATCACACGGATCTTGGCCTGCAGGGATGCAGTGGCTGTGGCCCTGCTATCCTTCAGCCACACTGGAGCTCTCAGCCCTCTCCTGCAGGGTACCCATGGGATGGGCCTTGCTCCTCAATCCTCAGAAATGACAATTCGTGCTCTTAGTCCTGCTCGCACGTGACTTGTGCTGTCATGGCACAGCCAACTCACCTTGAGATGCTGGGCCTCCTCCTTGTCTGAAGCTGCTGCATGTTCAGCCAGTCTCAGCTTCTCCAGCTCTGCTTGCAAGCTGCGTGCTAAGCTCTGGGCCTGGGAAGGGACACACTCAGTGAGCACAGCATCTCCCACACATCCTGCTCCAGCCATCCCCGAGTGCCCGCTGGGTGTGTCCTGCTGAAGAGTTGGGTGGTGCAGACACACAGGGCATTGCTTCCACCAGGGAGATGGCATTTCTCACTTGGAGCAGCAGGAAACCCAGCTCAACCCGTAACCCTCCAAGGAAAAAGCTGGCACAAGACCAGGGGGGATTGGGAGAGCTGAATTTGAGGGGCCAGTGATGCCACATGGCTTTAGCACGGCTGCTGTAAGAAGTCCTTCAGATGTGGGAGGGAACGTCTCACTGTGCTGTGTGAGGTGTGGACAGTGATGGGGAAAAGCCTTCAGAATAATTCTTCAAATTAATTCCTGGGCTTCATTAGCAGCCAAGAATCCAGGAAGGCTTTGCAAACCCTGGTATCCTCCTTGCCCACACCCACCTCCTCCAGCTCCCGTGCCAGCTTTTGCCGCAGCATTTGCTCCTTCTCCGCCAGCGTTTCGTTCTGCTCCAGCTGGGTTTTCAACTTCGTTGAGAAGAGGGGAAAACAACCAGAAATAACATTTTAAAAAGATTCAAGAAATAAGCTAGCAGGGACATCACCAAGAGAGCTGGGCTGGATGAAGAAATAAAACCCAAAGCTTTCCCCACAGCTCCAAAGGGCAATAGGTACAAGCATGAGGGCGGCCCTCTGCAGGGAGATTGCTGATGGCAAGCCTGGGGCCTGCCTTAGCACTGCCCAATTTTGCTTGCTCCTCAGGCAGCACCAGCTGGGATGTGGGAAGAGAGGCATGCCATAGAGAAAGATGCTCCTGGAAGGCCCCCATGACTGGGAGAAGGCTTCACAGTTAATATGATTGAAGGAGAAGGACAGCACTGCCACTGGTGAGAAGTGTCAGCCTGGAAGGGAACAGCTGCTGCTAATGCCCTCAGCCCAGCTGCAGCAGGATTTATGCAGCCTCTGTAATCCTAATCCTCCCTGGCTGGGAAGGGATCCTGGCACAGCTCTGTCAGGGTGTTGTCCCCTTCCTCTGAGGAGACTCTGAACCCCACAAGGTCACTGCCACATGGCAGTGCTGGCCGAAGGGCTCTCAGCATGTCCTGCCTGCATCCCCCAAAGCTTGCCAGAGGGCTCCCAAGGGGAACAGCCTACTGAAAGCCAACTGCTATGTTCCCTATGGGAACAGGACACATGGTTAATGGGGGAGGTGCTGGGCTGGCTGCCCCCCAGCACAGGATGTAACACACCACAGCTGTGACAGCCGTGAGCAGAGTTGTGTGCAGTTCTCCATGCAGTGAGAGATGGTGACGTATCTCTCACATGGGACGTGGTTAATGGTCAGAGCCTTCCCAGGAGTGGCCTCCCCACCCTCACCTTGAGGGCTGCAGGCTCACTTGGCTCAGCTTGTAACCCCACTACTTCTCCCTCCTGTACGTGGGTCTTCGCCTCACTCAGCTGCTGCCTGACCTGAGAGATGAGCAGCAAGCCTGGCTCAGTGACACATCCCTTCACACCGCCTTGACACGAGCCACAGGGGCCTACAGATAAAGCCTGACAGCTTTTTGGCTTGCACACGAGCTGGCATGCTTGGAAAACCACCTCAGCTTCTGCCAGAGCAGCACAGTGGTATCTGACCTGGGCAGCTGCAGGCTCAACAGCTCCCAGGGGTGCAGAGCAAATGATCCGACATGGATGGATGGATGGATGGGCACCCAAACCCCTGCCCCAGGGTGGTGTTGTGGTGACAAGTGTCCAGTGGTGGGGCAGCTGGGTTTTTCTGCTACACACCAGCTTGAGCAAGCCTTGCTGCTCTCCCTTCCCTCCCACCCCATCACAGAAGGAAAGACAGGCAAACAAAAATCTCCTCCTGGGTCCCAGCAATCACCTGTGAATGTGAGGTCCCCAGCAGCACCAGGTTAGCCCATGCAATGGCTGTGCCTTCCTGCCCTCCCCCAGCCCACAGGAAGAGTGCTGGCCCCACAGCTGCTTTGCAAGCCAGCCCCAAGGACCCAGCAGGGCATCTCCCAGGGACCCTCCTTACCAGGGCCAGCTCCTTGCTCTGCTTCTGTGTTTCAGTCTTTGCTGCCTCCAGCTGCTCCTGGGACTCTGACAAGAGCTGCCTCAGCTGCCAAGGAGGAAAAGAAAGGAAAAAAACCCAACTCCTTTTATGCACTTGGTTTAGGAACTCTTTGGCCCAAGGAAGCCTTTTTATGATGCAACATCTTCCCAAAGAGGTCATGGTGTCATCACATGCTGACCTGTCTGCTGATGCCTGCTCAAGCAAATACAGCCATGGGCCAGGTCTGTCTCACCTGAGCCACAGGTGTCTCACAGAGACCACCTAGGAACAGCAGACAGCACCTCCATGGAGATCTCCATGACCCATCACCTTGCCCGTGACTCTTAGCTTTAGGAGTCTACAACACAGACTGGAGCAACCATCTCCATCTGTTTTCCTCTTCCTTTGCAAAGCTGCAGATCCCTGGGGCACTTCCCAGATGCCCAGGATACTCCTCAAATTCTCAAAACGTGCATGGGTGGGGAGTCAGGGTTAGAAAAAGCTGAAGTAGGCAGCAGCCTCCACACTTACAGCTTCAACTTCTTTTGTGTAGTTCTGGCGCTCGGAGCTGGCTGTCTCCAAGTGATTTTCCAGTTGTGTTTCCAGAAGAGAGGTGTATTCCTTGAGCTGCATTACAAGAGAGGAAAGCAGGAGGGGGTTGATTGAGGCCCAACACATCCCAAACATCCTATGGCTAAAGTCTGCCCTCCCCAAGGCAAGTCAGGAGATGGGGCCTGACTCAACCCAAGCACAGTGTGCACATCTCTGGCACCGGTGCAGAGACCTCCCCTCCCCAAGAAACCTCACCTGATCTGTGCTCTGCAGATCTGCTTTCAACTTCTCCACCACGCCTTCCAGGGATTTCAGCTGCAGGTGTGACTGAAGCAGAAGGGATCAGAGAAGGACACTGAGCACCTCTGGCTCAATCACAAACTGGCTGCTGTTTGACTCCCACCTTTCCCACTTCATCCTGTACCCACCCAAGGGGAGCTCCACGGAGGCACTCTCCTTCCCAGGGAAGACAAGTCTAACACACACAGGCCATAAATGGTGGAGAGCAAGGCAGCAGCTGTTGCCTGCAGCATTTCAGGTGGCTGCAGTCAGGTTTCAATACCCAAGACAGACTCACAGGCACCAGACTCAGCACAAGCTTCCTGCTGAAAGCCCTTTTTAGTCTGGAAGCATGGGGTGGCAAGGACTTCATTATTAAGACAGGCCAAGCTGCCAGAAAAAGCACTTAAACCCAGGCTGGTTTTTGAAGAGGACTCTACAGATGCTGAAGTTTTTGGAAAGGAGGAATTCACCCCCTCTCCACTAAGAGGCAGGATTGCTCTGGGAACTGCCCAAGGCACCAGATGTTCTTCCCATCACGAACACCGAACACCGCCAGTGGCCACGTCACCCTGTGCAATCCCACACCAGCCCTCAGCAGTGCTGGCGCTGCAGGAGCCAGCAGTGGGCTGAGAAATCAAACATCTCTTGTACAACACTTCCCCCACCTCCCTGCAGTCCCAGTTAACTCCAAAACCCCACGTGATGGATGGGGAGCAGCCAGACCATGGAAAACAGCTCAATCTCAGCTCTGCATTCAGCAGGGAAAGATTCCACATGGGGTGGGCTTTTTGTCAGCTGGCTTGCTGACAGGAGGGGTAGATTTGGGAAGAAAAGGAAGTTCCTGTGTCTCGGTGTTCACAGCTGGCAGGAACACTGAGAGCTACCAACCAATTTATAGCCAAGAGATCCCCTTCTCCTGGAAGTCCAGCTCCAGGAGCACCAAACCTAGCTGGGTCAGCAACACGCACCTTTTGGAGCTCCTCTTCAGAGGCTGTGAGCTTTGCCTTCCACACCTGCTCCTCCTCCTCCACGCTCTTCTGCAGGTTTCGCAGCATCCCTTCCTGTGGGCAAAGCCTCAGCTGAGCCCCAGCCCCCTCCAGGCTGAGCAGGGTAAGGGCTGGAAGCCTTGGCACACTCAAAGCCTCTCCAAGGATTTGGGCCAAAAAACACATGACAGAATTAGAATCAGGTGGGGCTGGGGGGCTCCTAATCCCTATTCTGGCTCAATCTCCCCAGTCATCAGAGACCCTGCTGTGTCTCATCCCATCACCACCAGCAAGGCTTCCAACACAATTAGGCTGAAGAAGAGCTCCAGAAGTTCACCTTTATCCTGCTCCTCTGCCTCCCTGACAAATACTCTACCACACAGCAGCTCTCCCAACACACCAAAGGATGCCCACTCTGAGCTCATGAGCAGCCTGGGCTGACAGGAGACCTCCCTGGAGGGGCTTCCAGTGGGAAGCCAACACAGTGCAAAGGGCAGGAACTTACGGTCTCTGCGAGGATCGTTCTGTACTGCTCACACTCTGCTTGTAAAGTGCTTTGTGCTTCCTCTGCCTCTTTTAATTTAAGAGCTGAATCCTAAAAGGAGAGGGAAAGGAAGGAGAGAGAGATGAGAAGAAGACACATGACCCTCCAGCACACCCTCAGCCCTCCAATTTCCAGCCATCACTTACTGGTGGCTCTGCTGTGATCATCTGCTGCTTTAGCACAGCCACGGTCTTCTCCTTAAACTCCTGTAGCCACGTGTCATAATCCTGAGTTTGGAAAAAAGAGAACAAGAAAGGAGGATGCCTAGACTTCTCTCCTTCCCATGTGGAGAGGCTCTGGGGAGGTCTGAGGAAGCCTGTCCCACCTGCTGTGAGGACATGGTGACTCCTGGGAGGGCGGAGAGCAGCATCTGCTTGGTTCGTGTCTGGAGCGTGTCCAGCTGCTGGGCCAGCTCTTCCTGAAAGAGGGACAAACTGCAACGGATGGAAGTCTTGGGCACCTGCTGGCCAGGCTGACAACACCAGTCCTGCTTTTCTGTGCCTACAGGGCTGGGGAAACCAGCCAACACAGAAAACTGCTGGTGCTGGGAACCACAAAAGCATCACTTCCAGTTCAACCATGTCCCTGGTTCCCCAACCATGACCAGTACCAGGGATGCACTGCCCTCAAGAAAAATTCTGGAGAAGCTTGAAGAGTTGGGCCAGCACTGTTCCTAAGCAGGCAGGCAACCCAGGGCAGGCCTCCCTGGTGGCTTGGGGAAGCTGAATGTTTCCCTTCCAACACCAGGGAAATGCCAGGCTCACCTTTGCTTTTGTAGCAGCAAGCAGTTTCTCCTCACACACCTTCTCCACCGTGGTCACTGCTTCCATTGCCTTCCAGTTCTTTTCCCGAAGGTCCTGTGGAGACCACACAGACAGGGCAATAAGCCACCTGCCATGCCAAGGGCCACAAAGCTGCTTGCTGGCACTGCAGAGGATTTCAAAGCCTCTGCTTAGGGAACTGGCTTTGGTCAGGAGTCTTCCATCCCATGCCCACAGGCATTCCTTTCTCCCCTGGCTTTTCAGTGGCTCCACACACCCCATTGCTCTGGCAGTGCCCTGGATGGGACAGGAGCTCCAGAAACAAGCTCAGGATGCCTGCAGGGGACACGGGCCAAGTGCAGGGATGCAAAGTGGCCTCCACAGGATGACACCACCTTGCAGTAGAGGGATAAGGAGGAAAGGAGCAGGAAGGTGTGAAGGAGCCTTCTCAGAGATTGCCTTGGCCCTACCAGGGTAGGATCTCTCTGGCTTACCAGGTAGGTCCCAAACCTTCCAAGAGAACAAGGGACAGACATGTCACCTTAGGCAGCCCACCAGCTCCAGCTGCACAGCCTGTCAGGGGTATTCCTGCTCTCTGGCAGATGAGACAATGCCTGCAGGGCTCCATGGGGCTGCAAGAGCCTTTGGCCACATCCTGGAGCCATCAGGAGGTGACCATGATGGGCTGTCTGCCACCCACTTACGTTGTTTTTCAGCTTCTGTTGCTCCACTGCCTCCCGCAGCTGTGTGGCTTCCCTTTCCAAGGCTGAGAGCTGGTTTGTCTTCTCCTGGAGTCTGGAAGGGCAGGATGCAGGAGTGAGCCTGAGCAGTCCCCTCCCTCACGGGCAGCAAGCTCCCGAGATGGAGACACAGCCCTTCCTATCCTGGTCTGCTCTGGGATCTACACACAGCAGGAGGAAGAGGGAGCAGGACTGAAAACCACAGCCATGGCAATACTGGAGTGGGATCTGATTTTCTACCCCCTTACCAGCAATAAAAAGCAATCACTTAACTGGCTGGCTGTACACACACAAAAAGAGGAAGAAGCAACCCAATGCAAAGGCCAGGAATTCTGGCTTGCACAACTGGGGCTGCTCCTATCCGTGCCTCATTAGGCTGAGAGAGCCCACAGCTCTGCATTTTGAAAGTATCATCCCACTATCTTGAGTAACTCTAAATCAGGGCTGCCAACCAGACAGCAGAAAGCTGCAGGTTCCCTCCACACCCTCAGTTCCCCCATCTGCCCTTAAGAGACCCTCAGTTTGAGCAAACCAAGGTTCAGGTCCTTGAGAAGAACTACACACATCTCTTGGGGTCTCAGGACAACTCAACAGCTGCCTTCCTTTAGAGGGATGCTGGATGCTTGCTGGCATCTGAGAAATCTTTCCCCCACGCAGAGCCTGGGCCTTCTTGGAGGTTCCCAGCACATGGACAAGGAACAACAGGCAGGACTCATGGCTTAGGAAAGTCCAGTTAAATGCCAGGAAACCTTTCTGTGCTGGGGGGTGGAGGAAGAGGTTATCAAACACTGGAATAGGGACTCAGAATGGTGGTGAATCTCCATCCCTGGAGATACCTGGAAACATCTTAAAAAAACTTCCTCTGGTTGGCCCAGAGCAGGGACTTGGACCAAAGACACCCAGCACCAACACCAGCAGAACCTCCTGCTCCGTAGGAGTGGTCAGACTCCATGTGCCTGCTAGCAATTCAGTCCTGCTGCAGAATGCACTGGCTGTTATATGGGGCCAGCACCAGAGCAAATTAATATTTTAAACAGCACTGTTGGCCAGAATTGACCTTGACTCCCCAGCTGGGCAGCCCCAAGCCTGCCTGGAAGGCAGGAAGCCCTCAGCCACAGGCTCAGTGCTGGAGGAAGCCTGGGACACATGGACAGCAAGCTGGAGGTGTCACTGCAAGACGTACACCTGGACCCACCTTGACTGCAGCTGCTTCATTTCTGCTTCATTGGCTGCCTGGAAGAGAGAAAGCACTTTGATTACCTGCCCCAGGCATGTGATAAAAGTCAGCCCTTTCCGTGGCATCCCAGAGAGGATCCCAGAGCAAAGATAACTCAGGGATTGTGCAAGCTGTGTCACCCACTCCTGTCCTCCCACCCCAACTAAACGAGCACACAACCTGCAGGTCTCTGTCTTTTTCTGCCTCTCGCATCCGGCCTGCCTCCAGCAGAGCTTCGATGGACTTGATCCTCTCCAGAAGCTTTGCATTCTCTGAGCTGGCATCCTGCAGTTTCCCTTTCACACTGTCCAACTCCAGCAGCTTACTTTTAACCTCTGCCTCGGAGCTCAGCAGCTTGGCCTGCAGCTCTGTTGGAGGGAAGGGCGACAAACACGGTTGGGCAGGAGCAAACAAACCTGGAGACTCCTCATCCTGCTCTGTCCACGCAGGATCTTAGCCAAAGATGCCTTCCTTGGCCATGGGTGCTTTTTGAGGAGGCACAGAAAGGGCAGGCAGGGATGCAGGCCAGCACAGGAGAGAGGCCTTGGAGTAACACCCTGGGGTAGAACCACAGACCAGCCCATGTCTTGCTCACAACCACACCAGGCAGCCTAACTCATCCCTGGATCTACTTGTCCTGCCCCAATGGCTCCTCCACGCTCTCAAAGCCTCCAGTCTGCCCTACAGTCTCCCCATGCTGATCCCAGTTCCTCACCAGCAATGCTCTGCTGCTGCCCTTTGGTCTTTTCTGCATCCGCCAACAGGCTCTTGTAGCTGCTCTGGGTTTTGCGGAGCTCGTCGCTGACCTCGTCCAGCCGCTTCTGCAGCATCACCTCTGCCTCCCGTTGGTAAGCCTGCAGGGCAGGAAGAGAAGGCTTCCTGGAGCATGACAGACACCCCAGCCAGTTTGAAGCACAGCTTCATGTGTCACATAATCTTATTTCTAAACTGTGTTTCGGGGGATTAAAGTCATCGTCCTGCCAAGCTCCCCCTGCACACCCCGCCTTGTGCTCACATTTTATCCCGTGCCAGCCCTCACACTGGGAAGCAGACAATACCCAAATGCCTTGGTCCTGGGCCAATTCCATGGCCAGCCTCTCCTCTGGAGAGCTCTGAGAAATCTCCTAGAGCTCTGGTTCAAACCAACCCAGCCCAGCAGGGAGAGGTGCTGGCACGGGGCTTTGCAGAACAGACACCCAACCACGTTTCCACAGGAGGAGGAATTGTCTCTGCAGTTTGGGCCAGGGAATACTTTTTATTTTCCATCACATAAAGCAGCAAGGAAGAGGCTGGCAAGGGCAGGCCTTTTCAGGGGGAATGCAAAGGAGGAGGAGGAGGAGTTGCAGCTTTACAGGTACAAGTGGCATCCTTGCAGAGAGAGAAAAATTACTTTGCGTGGCGGGGACAGGAAAAGGGAAACCAGCAGGCCTTCTCTGTCCAAGGGATGCTTTCAGCATCACCAGGAAAGCAGAGCTGCTCTGGTTTTTGAAGATTTAACTCAATATCCTCAGCTCAGAGCTCCAGGTGTTACTGTGGAACACATTCTCCCTAGCACCTTAAGCACATCTCTGACTTTAGAGTCAGCTAGT
The DNA here is from genome assembly GCF_048771995.1 of Taeniopygia guttata. Classification (NCBI taxonomy): domain Eukaryota; kingdom Metazoa; phylum Chordata; class Aves; order Passeriformes; family Estrildidae; genus Taeniopygia; species Taeniopygia guttata. Next base: position 92,550,662 of record NC_133027.1, read on the forward strand.
GTGATTTATTTTAATTAAATGAATTTAAGGGGTGCAGCGAGCTGACAGCCCTGGAGTTCTCCCAAAAGTATGTCTAGAAGCTCCTGCTTTGAGCCAGAGAGGCAGCTCCCGCCTTCACACCAGCTGTGAGCTCACATCACCCTCCTAGCTCCTCACCTGCAAAAGCAGCAGGAGCCCAATGCAGCCCATCAAAAGGAGAGATACACGTCCTCAGGCACACAAAAAATTAAGAGCAAGGATATGGAAGGCCCCTTGCTCTAGGAACTCCTCTACAAAACTATTTTGGCATGTGCAAATAAAGGTCTCTTCCACCACAGCCCCTTCTTGAAGAGGCCAAAGCAATTCAGAGACATCCCTCCCCCTGTCTGCTACACCGGGACTAATACTCCCAGCACACAGCTTAGCAACATCCCAGCAGGATCCCAGCAGGAGCACTCTCAACATCCCAAGAAGATGCTCTTCCTCGTGTGAGTACAGCCTGCCTGCCAGCAACACACCTCTGTGTGCTCAGAGGCTCTGCTTGGGAGGCGTCCTTTCAACACCCCTAAAAACCCCAAACCCAGCCACGCCCTGCTGGCAACCAAAAAAGCCACAAGCTCCATCTCCTACACCAGGGAGAGAGAGCAACAAGCTTAAAACCATCTGAGCTTTCGAGAGAGTGCACCTGCAGCAGAATGGCTGGGGAGCAGGGAGCATCCTGCTCCCTGGGCTCTGACAGTGCTGCTAACAAGGGCCACGGGGAATGTCACAAGTAATGGAGAGGAGAGCAATTAGGAAGCCTGCCAGGCAGCTTCCTTCCCAGCCATGGACATTCATCTCCCTCCCAGCCCTTCCCACAGCCAAGTGCATGGATCCCCTGCCCTTCAGCCACGCAGCTCTGCAAGGGGAGGGGTTTGCCTGCCTGACCTGCAGCTGCTCGATTCGCTTCTCCGAGGCCGTCGCTTTGATCTCCCAGCTCTTCCTCTGCTGCTCCTCTTGCTGCAGCACCTCTGACTTCTCAGACAGCTCTTTCATCAGCTTGCTGCACTCCTGCCTCAACTTGGCCAGCTCAGCATTTTGCCTGCAGCGACAGAAGCAGGGTTACTTCAGCCCACAGGCCGGCTGAGCCTGGTGCTGGCTGGGGGAAGCACATCCTCCTGTGGGCCTGATACGGGACTTGAAATGGTGAACTTTGTTTGCCTGTTTCTAGGACACTCCTGGTCCTTCAGGGAGGGGGTGGAAAGAGCCAACAAATCACTTTTTAAAACTCCTGTTTCAGTCACAGGAGACATTCCTTTCTTATGAAGTAGAGGACACATGGATCTGTGTTCCCAGACACAAGAGGAAGCACTACAGCTGGAGTCCACTCTGTAATTATTTGCTTGCTGTTAATCACCAGTCATTTCAGGCTGTCTATAAAAAGGAGTGTGAAATTCTTCTACCTAGCTCCTATTCTGCACCTACTGGGCTGGGCTCTGTTCTCTGCAGCATCACTCCCATCAAAGAGCTGCCTGCATTTCTTCTCAAGTTTGAGAGTATGAGCTCCCCTATGGGGGAAAAACACCACAGTGCCTCCTGATCCCCTCTGCCCCCTCCACTGCCTGTCGGCTCTGGCATCAGCACAGGTGACCCCAAAGGAGAGAGGGATTCCCTGCCCTTTCACTTGGGAAGAACATCCTTGTTTCTCCTAGTGTACCCCTAAAAGCCATTTGGCAAGCTTTTCCTCCCTCATTCCCTTTTCCACCTCCAGCTAGTTGGGGTGTCTGCAAAAGTACCTCGGGGAAAGGGGGTGGTCAAGCCAAGGTCTGCCAGAGGGAGCCCCAGGCTCTGTCCCCTCCTCCCAGCCTTACTTGCTTTCCATCTGGCTGGTAGCCTGGTTGAGGGCATCCCTCAGGATGGAATTCTCCTGCTGCAGACGAGCCAGCTGCGTGTTGGGGCCGTTCTCCAGCTGTTCCTGCAGGGTCCGGATCTAGAGGAGCCCAACAGGGGTTAATGTCACCACCAGCCCTTTTGCTGCCCCTTTTTCTGTCCCTGTAGAAGCCCAGGAGATGAGCAGGAGCGACTGGCAATGCAGGGGAGTGTCTGCTGATGCTCACAGCCCTCAGGAGTGTGACATCCCATGAAGATGCTTCAATGTGCCTCTTCTCCAAAGATGTTTGGAAGGAGATTAAAGAGGTTGGGGGGATATTTAGGAAGTGTGGGGGGTATTAAGTGGGTCTTAGAGGGGTGTGGGGGGACCTGAAGGGGTTTGGAAAGGGATCTGGGGGAGTTTAAGGGCTGTTTAGGGGGGCCTTAAACGGGTTTGGGGGAGAAATTCAGCACCACGGCCCAGGAGCACCATAGGGTCTCGCCCCTTCCCGAAGCTCTCACCCCTCCCACAGCTCAGCCTTCACCAGGATGTCACACATATGCCACCAGCAGCCACCTGGCAGAGGAAGGAGGCAGGTACAGAGCACAGCCTGGGGCTCACCTTGCCCTGGAGCTGCTGGGTCTCGCTGACATGGTCCTGGTAGCTGGCCTGCATGCGTGCCTGCACCGCCACGATCTCCCGCTCGCGGGCCAGCAGCTGCTCCTTCAGCTTGCCCTCCACAGCCACCGCCTTGGCCCGCTCGGCTGCCAGCTCCTTCCAGGAAAGGAGGCCCCCAGTTAGCCCTCAGAGCACAGGCTTCCCCATTTTAAAAGGATGTGGCCTCCTAGCTCAACAAACTACAAAGTTTAGCCCTTTCATTGCTGCCCCCACGCCCAGGTACATTTAGCACTTACATTGCCTCCTGCATTTTGTTTTGGGCTCTGTGGCCACTGGATGCCACTGTTGTTCCATGTTGGGCCAGCTAAGAGAAAGGAGTAAGACAGCCTGGAATTTTATTTTCCTCCCCCAGGATAAATAACATCACACAACGTTAGGGGCAAAGAAGAAAAATGAAGCAGATGGACTTGACAGCCACAAGTTCAGCATGGCAGAGATCTGTTCTGCCTTCAACACCCAAAAAGAGGTGGGGGCAGGGAGTCAGGGAAGGGCACTGTAATTAGGATCAGGTTCCTTACAAAAGCATAATCTCAGCTCAGGGAAGCTGAAATGAGGAAGGATTTGCTTTTCTCCCTGAAGGAGAAGAGAGCTGCAATCTCTTACAGAAAGGGTTTTCCCCTGTTTCTCCCATGGCTGCCAACGGGCACTACCCTGCGCTTCTCTGGCCTGGCACCTCCCCAGACTGGAGGAGGAGGGCAGGGGGGGATCTCCTCCTCTTTTTGGGAAGAAAACAGCCAACAGGTGAAGGGTCCAAAGAGCCCCATCAGGGGGCTGAGATATGGGGAGCAGGAGGCACATGGAAAGCCACCATGAGCAGAGGGCACACTGGGCATGCCAGGAGGGCCACCCAGGGCTTACCTTGCTCAGCTCCCGCAGTTTGCTCCTGGCAGCAGCTGCATCCTCCTGCTCGGCAGAGAGCTGCTTCTCCTTCTCCTCCAGCTGGCGTTTCAGGACAGCAACTGGGTCACCCTTCTGCGTGGCCTGCCAGCACGGGGTGGCACATCAGTGGGGACACCACCTTCAGACCCATCCCCTCCACCCCACACACACGACATCCTGCCCTCTGCTCCAGGGAAAAATTCAGCTCACAAAGGCTCTCAGGGCCAGCCTGCCTGAAATGGGGTGCCTTCCCTCCCCTTGCACTTGCTGAGGCTGGGCAGAGCCCTACCGTGTGCCAGGTGTCCTGGATGATTCCCGCTTTCTCCGTCAGGATCTCAATGAGCTGCTGGGCCTCCCCCTCACTGAACACCATGCTTCTGACTGTGGACACGAGTGTCTTGTAGGGCAGGTACAGGGCCCCATCCGAATCCGTGGGTGCTAGGGAGGAGAGAGGAGGGATTGGGACTTCTGGGGACAACAGCAGAAATACTGTATCATCTCAACTGGCTTCAAGCCCACAGCTGCCATCTCAAACCATCATCCACCCGGATTTCCAGAGTCACAGTTGGTACCTCTCTGAGGGAGAACAGTAAGAGAAGTGCTAGAGGTGACACCACACATATGTCACCTCTGCCTGGCTCAACAACTGGTCCCAGCACCTGCCATCACCCTCTACCAAACGGAGAGACTCTCAGCAGGAGCTGGGAGTGCTTTGCCAGTGCCAGGAGGCTCAAGACAGGTCGGGCATCAGAAGATGGACCAAACTAAAATACAACCTTGCTGGAGGATGTCACTCCATGCAGTGATGATGGTGACAGCGAGGTCATCTCCCACCTTTCACCAGCCAAGTTTGTTCCAGCTCTTTGCTAAGGGAGCAACATGACTCCAACCCTTGCCCTGTAAACCTGGGAAAGCCAGGGAGCATCAGGCACCATGATGCTGTTGTAGGACCTCAATGCACATGGTCACGATACACAGAGGGTGGCAGGCAGTGGTTTAGGGGTTCCTGCATGTATCTGTGGCCCTGTGGGCTCATTTTCCTAGGAAACCACAGAAGGAAAAGCAGTTTGGAATCCAATAGCTCCAGAGCCCCTGAAGCCATTAACACCAGAGTCTCCTGAATACAAAGCTTTGGATGCCCCAAGCAGCAAGGTTCAAAGAAGAAGGAGGAGGAGGTGCTGCAGGTGCTGGAGCAGAGATTCTCTTCTAGAGAATGGATCCCATGCTGGACGAGGTTCCTCCCAAAGGACTGCAGCCCATGGAAGGCCCCACACTGGAGCAGAGGAAAGGTGAGAGGAGGAAAGAGCTTGCAGAGGGTGGTTGTAACAAACTGACCACAGTCCCCATCCTCCTGCACCACTCAGGGATGGGAGGTAGAGGAGTCAGGAGGGAAGGAGTGAAACTGAGCCTGGGAATAAGGGCGGGGGGAAGGCATTGTTTTAATTTCTAAAAATAATCTCTGTTTCTCATCTATTTTAATGGAAATAAATTTGTTTTCCCCAAGTCGAGTCTGTTTGGCCAGTGACAGTAACTGCTGAGCGATCTCTGGTAGATCCATTTGGAAGGGCAGTGCCAAGCCCTGGCAGCAGCTGTGTCTGTGTCCCCAGCCACAGCCACCTCCCAGCAGCACAGCTCCACCTCCCTGTGCAACCAGGGCTCGAGGCTGGGCTCACACTTTACTCATGCTGGCAACTGCAGGGCTGCAGGACAGCACATGGCATCCCCTGGCTCAGCCCTGCTGTGTGCAGGGACACACCAAGAGGAATTCTGCCTCTCTCCAGGTGGAGTCGCAGGAGAAAAATACCCCAAGCCATTCCTGTCAGTTTTGCCATCTGTTTCGGTGCTCAGGACGTGTCCTTGAACACTTTGAACATCCATTTTTATCTGCCACAGAATAATTTGTTCCTTTGCATTTGAGGAGGAGAGACCACAGCTGCTTGAAACAACTGCAGTTGGCTTCATGGCACAAATCCTACCAAGAGCTTTCCTTTGCAAAATCCCACAGAAGCAGCTTAGACATCACTCTTCACTTTCAGGACCTGCAGGATTGGCACTTCATACCCAAAGGAATCTAAGTTTGGAGCACCCAAAAACCTCCCAACTTAACAAATGGTAAAAGGTCATCTCCCAGCCACATTCCCTCAGCTCTTACAGCTCGGATTTGGGGCTGTGTTTTTCACATGGGTGCATACAATAAACCAGTCACCTCCAGTTTCCCCAACACCACCCCTGCAATACCCTCCAGGAGCACCTTCTCCAACTGTTCCAAACCCCATCACTGTGTGGAGATGGCCTTTAGTAAAATCCTTCTGTCAGAAGAGTAGATTCAAAGGGTTTAACCCATCTTTGAAACCCAGCAGCTGCAAATGCCCTGCTGAGTAGCAAGCCCTCTTCCAAAATGTGGGTGCAGAAACTGCCAGGCTGCACAGCAGGTTTGGATGTGCTGCAGAAGGGCAGCAAGAAGGGATGTCTTTTAGTTTGGTGGGTTGGGGTTTTTTTGGTAAAGAAAGAAAGAAATCCATGCACATCACATGACATCTTTGAGAACACCTGAGAGATGCCATGTGTCCACATGAGAACCCTCCCACAGGTCTGAAGCATTCACATTTTTAGTGCCTGTAATTATCACTTAACCAAAAATAAATCCCAAACTGTTCCCACTGGTACAATGAGAGGCAAGAATCCAGCAAGAGAGCTGATCTTCTCCTCCATACACCTTTTTTATACTCTGCAGAGCTCAGGGCAACCTGATCTTTTCCATCTCTGAATCAATCAAGTAAGGTACAACTGATGATGGGCCGGTTTTCCCTGTGACAGATCCAAAGTCACCTCCCTCTAATTACGACCAATCCCCTGCAGTATGAAACTCCATCAATCCTCTCTGCTTGAAGAATCCTTCTTCACCTCCACCAAAGGAAGAGGAAATGTTAGCAGTGACCCAGCTCCATTGAGAGGCGTGGGAGAGCTCCTGTGTACTTTTAACAGTCAGGGTTCTATGGGGAAAACACCTCATCCTGGCTTTCCACCCAGATGTGCAGCACCTTGGCAGCTGTCCCTCTCCCAGGACAGGGACATGCAGCTGTCACTCATTCCCATCTGCAGAGCTCATAACACAAATCCCAGAGGAACCTGTAACTCTCCAACAGCCGTGTGCTGGACCAAAGGGATACAGGCAGAGGAATCTGGCCTTACCTGGCTCGCTCTTCTTCTTGGATGCAGCTTTTTTCTTGGCAGGTGCATCGTGCTTCTGGTCCTCCTGGGCTGGAAGAGCCTCGGTTTTCTTGACGGCGACAGCGCTGATGACCGGGGCACTTTGCTGAGTGCCAACTGGGGGCACTGCCACAACGGGCACCTCCTTTGGGGCCACCTCCCGCACGGGAGAACTTTTGGGGACACTGACAGGGGTTGGAGCCAACACCGGGCTAGGAGCAGGCTCTACCTTTGCCACCTTCTTCTCCTTCTTCCTCTTCTCCTTAGGTGATGGAGCAGGTTTCTCCTTTTCCTGGGGGACAACTGCCGCGGCTGCAACTGGAGTCTCAACGCGTACAGGCTCAGGCACCGCAGCAGGCTCAGGAAGCACCTCCTTGGGAGGGTCCGTCACTTCCTGAGTAAGCTGCTGCTCTGGGATCTTTCCATTCGGTTTCTCTTCCTTTTTCTTTGCTTTTCCTTTTTTCTCAACTGGTTTGTCTTTCTTCTTTTTCTCTAATTTCTGCTGCTGGGTCTTCTCAAGCTCCTTGCGTTGCTTGGCCAAGGCTTCCTCGTAAGACGTCTCCTTCATGGAGAAGGTGGACACCAGGAAGATGCCGATGGCTGAGATCACCATGAAGCCTCCAAAGACCATAACACCCAGCGTCTGAGGGTCGTACACATCCATCCTGCCTCACTCTTCTGTGCCTGCAAGACACCAAGACAACAGTTAGGGGCAGGAGGGGAAGAAAGAAATGCAATGGCTTTTCTGAAAAGGGTCTTCACGTGGGCATCTGTGCCTTCCAATGGCACTGTGCACTGGGAAGAGGAACGCTCCAGATTCATGTGGCTCAGGCTGACCTGTCTGCACACCCCTGAGTTTGTGCTCCTCTGCTACAATGCTCATGCACAGGGCTCCAGCTGTACCTCAGTGACTACATTTCATTTCCAGAAGAAATGAAGAGAAGGAATTAAAAAACAGGGATGCAATCAGAGACAGCCACAAGCCACATTCTATGTCCAGTGGGGTGGTTTTGTACGACCTTAAGCCATACCTGCAGGAGTAAGATAACCCACTTTCAGACTGCTAGGAGCAGGTTGGCCAAAATCTGGGGTTTCCCTGGAGCACATGGCTTTTTCACTGCCCCCAGGTGTCATCTTTGGGACAAAATATCCCCCTGTGAGGAGAAAGCTTTGCAGCAGCCTTTCCCCCTTCCCTTTCCCAGCTGTACACTGGAGCCACACTGCATGCTCTGAGCTCTGGCAAGCAGGGTTCAGCCACACCTGGGGAAAATGCTGCTATCTCCACTCCCCTTAATGGCTACTTGAACCTATCCTGGTTTCAAAGCCAATTTTTGCTGGCCCATCCACATGTTTCATCCACCAGGGCATCACTTCCCTGTGGCTCTGAGGTGGCTCACAGTCCCCCACCTGCTGCTGTCAGGCAGTTAATCTGGGAAGGGACATTTTCCAGGAGTTGCCATGGCTGTGGCTCCTCATCATTGTTGCTCAAAAGAGAATTAGCAAAATGCAGAAAGGCCTCAGCTACCAGGAGTTCTCATCCCCACGCTTAACTGTTGACATTATCGAATTTCCTCTTTAAGGGGTTGTGGGTCGAGCAGGGAGGGAGGGACAGGCTGGAAGGGGAGGAGGCAAAAGTAAGAATAAAACTAAGGAGATCAGCATCTTTTCAAACCTCAGTGCTTGGAGGGAGACACCTCAGAGGCCCTTTCTTTCTAAGACCTGGAGCAGCAAACTTGAATCTGCAGCTCAGCTCTGCTTGAGGTGGGGACAGAGCAGTGAAAACTCATCTCCAGCACTCAAGCAGGGGGTGCAGAGCTGGGAGGAGCTGCAGATTTCACACTGGAGATACCCAATCTGCCTGGGAAAGGATGTTGTAGCTCAGCTCTCCCTGCCCACCTCTCCTAGCACCCAGGTAAAGCAGCAGAGAGAGAAGCTGGCAGGCAGGAGGGCTCTCCATGCCAGCTGGAACCAGCCAGCCCTGTCAGCGCCAATTTTCTACCCCAGGGCACCGCTGGAGATCCCAGCTGATACTGCAGGCATTACTTATTACTGTTTCACATCTACCCTGGCCATTTTGTACCTGAATGGCCTCAGCCCATGCTATCCCAGCACAGCTGGTGCCAAGTCATGGCCTCCTGACTAGGGGACATTGCTGTGGGACAGTCCCAACCAGGACAGACAGGTAATTCCTAACCCACGGTGTGAAAAGGACTGGAATTCCTCTCCCTGTCAGTAAATAAAAAGTAGGGCTGGAGAACACATACCCCCGATCTTGTGCCGTGTTTAGGTCTATACCAAAGCACCTGGAGGTGTTTTAGGACCAGAACAAAGTGACCTCACCCAGCAACCCAAACAGATTTGTAAAAATAAGCCCTTCCTGATCTCACAGCACCACAGTTTCAAATCTAGATAAAAATCTGCTGCTCCAGCTTGGGGCAAGGGCACCCCCAAGTGCTGGCAAACACACTCCAACCCCAGCAGCAGGTACTGCCACCCTCCAAAGCAGCTTGATGGAGCCCACAGGGGATGGAAATGGGGCAAGAAATCCTAATCTCCACTAGGGATGGATGAGACGACAGAGACAGGGGTGGTGAGGTGGGCGAGATGGCAGTGCTGGATGTGGCACCATGGCACCAGAGCCATGTGCCTGCCCACTCCTTACCCCACAGGACTGTCTCCAGAAGCCCTTCCAGAGCCCCATACCCTCTCTCCCTCACAGAGAGCCTCACCCAGCTCTCCATGGGCTGCAGTAAAAGCTGCCTGTACCTTGCCTCCTGCTTTAAAGGCAGGGTGAGATAAGGATGTAAATGAGCACTAAAGTCCTGCCTAGTGAAACAAAAGCACTCCAACAACCCCCTCCAGACCAAAAGCAATACAGGAACAAAGCAGCTGGGAGCACTGAGGAGCTGTGGACCCGCAAAAGAGCCCTGACAGCTGCCAGAGCTCCTGAAAGCAGCCAAGATGCTCAGAGAGGCCACCCAAGCTCCCACTGCTCGACCAGGGGGACCCCACGCTGTTCCTGAGGACAGATGTGCCAGCAGAAGATCCACAGGAGGAGCAAGAGGTGCCAGCCAGGACTGATCCCTGCCAGCAGCACTCCCATGGCAAACCTTGGTCCTGTCCCAGCGCTCGTGCCCCGCAGCCCCTGCGCTGACTGCGAGGAGCGAGTTCTACCTGCACGGTTCCTCCTGTGGTTGGGACTTGGCACGACCAGCCCAACAGCTTGTTCAGGGAAAAGCCCATCTCTCCAACGGGGCAGAGACAGACACAAGTGCTTAAATCAAGCCAGGCTGGCCTTGGCATTTGGGGAATAAGGAAAAGTCTTCCTGCAGAAACTTCCTGGTGCACAGATGCCAGAAGCATTTATGCCACGGTGTCAGCACCCAGGAGAGAAGCTCTGCTTTGACATTTCCTGATCTTGCCACCTCTGCCCTTCCAAGGGCTGGAAGTTTGTTCCTGGATTTGCACAGCAAGACACCATCCCCCTTGCAAGCACATGTGCCCTTTGGCAGGAAAGCCCTCCATGTTTCCCACCTGGACCAGGTTTTAGCCAGGACATGGCAAAATAGGGCACTTAAGGTAGTCTCATATGTTCAGCTTGACAGCCACGCTTTGGGGAGGCTCGAAGACTTCAGGATCCTCCCTCCTGTAGCTTCTGGTCCTCCACGGAGCATCACTCCTACGATGGCATTTTTCCATCTGCCTGGGAGAAGGCTATGTGCCCAAGAAGTGAGTGGACACCAGTCATCAGTCTATGCTCAAAATATCAAGTTCACATCCAACACTGAGCACATTACTTCCATGACGTTTCTGGAGCATCCTCCACTCCTCTCCCAGCCAAAACAGCAGAAATCATCTAATATCTCCATACAGAAACTCCTTCCCCAAAACAGCTGGTCCAGGTAAAGCCTTTCCCCACCATCAGAACAGGAATAAGGTGAATTTCACTAGGTATTCACTTGGCTTTCTCATGTAAAGGAGCTGACTGAAATCCTGTGCTCTGACTCTCCCACTCCTGTGGCTTTTTCTTGTTATCCACCAAGCTTCCCAAAATCCCAGATAACAGCCCAAGAGACTGACCTCCCTCACCTCCCTGCACATGCAGCCACCTCTGTTTGACCTGAGCAAAAGTCCAACTCGCCCTAAGGAAGCAGAACCAGAAAAGCACTCAGCCTCGCTGGTTTTTCAGCACTGAACAATTTCCAGGATGAACCAACCCAGAGACATGTGACATGACAGCACCGGGGCCACGCTCAGTGTCTTGTGCTCACATTTGTCACTGACAGCTGTGGCAAAACCCAGGCTGGAACCGTGCCACCTGTTCAGCCTGTCTTCCCATATATGAAATCCATGGGAATTCAGCATCTTTAAGACCCAGCCCTCCACCAACCCTTGTTTAAGTCACCGAGGCCACACAACAGGTGGGCAGGAGCAATGGAAGAGTCAGGTTGTGCAGTAATTACAGAGATCTTATTTCTTCCCACAGCCAGAGGAAAATACATGTTATCTCCTCCTGGCATCAACAGGTGCTGCAGATAGGAAAAGATGCTCTTTGCAAGCAGGACACTGACCCCCTGCAATCCAAGTCTTCCACTTTGCTGTGGTGTGAAGGTGGCATCTCAGTTTAGGGCAAAGCAGCAGGGGTGATAAGGGGGCAGAGGGAGAACAGGGTTCACACAGATGGGCTCTGCATAAACCACAGCAATGCCTGCCTGTGAAGCTCCTGCAGCATCCTTTCCTCTACGTATCCCAGCAGCTTTAAAAAAAATGAGGGAAAGGGCAAGGACGAGGGAACTGGGAGGTCTGACCAGCAACAGCACTGCCAGCAGATAAAAAAACGATCACCAGATACTTCTCCTGGAGTTTTTCTCTCCACCCTGTTGCAATAGAGACAAAAATTAAAAACAAGCGAGAAACCCTGCATGCCGTGAGCAGATCCTGCCCACGTTGCCAGCAGTCTCTGTTTAAATACATTTTCTGTGTAAGTGACTGTGCACTTCCAGCCTCCCAGCAGCATGTGCTACTCCACACGGCAATTCCAGATCAGCCCATCGTCAACAGTTATAGCTCGACTTAATTGAACGTGTCTTAGTGCTCCATTAGCTCTGGCAGCAGCAGCCAGCTGGCTTGTGCTTGCCAGAAGCACTGCCAGCTCCCTTCCTGAGCCCAGGAGTGAGAAAACAGGCAGAAAATACGTGTATATATAGGAGAAGAGTGTAACAGCACCACAACACAGCTGTAGCTTGACTAAACTCTGCAGCGGCTATTAGAAATTTTCTCTCTCCTGCCTGGCCCAAAGAGGCATTTCACTGCCGGTCCGCATCAGCTGGGGCTCACATCCCAGGCAGGCTCGACTCCTTCCAGCCATTTCCCGCTGATGCAGGGCTTCGACGAAGGTGAGAGCCGGCATTCCAGGCACGGACACTTCTCCATCCCGCTCAGCCACGTGTGCAGCACACGCTCTTCCGCTGGACCGCTTCCCCGGCAGGGCGAAGAGTGGGGCAGACCCGCGGCAAGGCTGCTCAGCCCCGCTGCAGAGAGCCCACGGTGGGCCGGGGTCTCCGCCTACGGGGTCGGTGCCTCTGTCTAAAAGCTCCGCGCTGCCGGGGGTCTCCGGGTGCGGCGGAGTTTCGTCGGAGGGGGGTTAGTTAAGGAATGAAAGCGGACAAGGGACAGCGGCCCGAGCGCCGGGACCTTCTGCCAGCGCGGTTAATCAGATTAGTAATTGTCACCGGCCGGCGCCGGGGCCGGGGGCAGCGCGGGGCCCGGACCTCGCCCTGCCCGCACACGCCGCCATTCCGCGCCCGGGGCCATTCATCCGCCGGCCCCGCCGCGCCGACCGGCCCCGCGCCGGGACCGCCGCCGCTCCCCGCGGGACGCGGCTCGGGGGTCCCGCCCCGCCCGCTCCGCTCCGCTCCGAGCGCCGGGGCCGGGGCAGCGCCGGGGCCGGGGGCGCCGCTGGCAGCGCGGGGCGGGCGCGGGGGATCGCGGAAGCGCTGGTGGGGAAGGGGCCGGGGGAAGGAAGCGCTGCCGCCGCCCCTACCCACCCGTGCCGGGTCGCGGTCCCTCCTCGCCGCCGCGGCCGTGTGGAGTCGTGGCACTTTCCGCCGCTGTCTCGCCGGGCTCGGCCGCCGCGTCCCGCCCCGCCCCGTGGCGTCCCGCCCGCCGCTCCGCGCCGCGCCGCGGGGCCCACTCAGCGCGGCGGGCCGGGCCGGGCCGGGCCGGGCGGGGCGCGGCGCCTCCCCGCGGGCAGCGGGGCTGCCCCACGGCCCCGCCGGGCCTCCGCCGAGCTTTGCTCCCGGCTGAGCGTGCCGCGGCCGCCCGCCGAGCCGGCTGTCAGCCTCGCCCCTGGGGCACGGCGGGGAGAGCGTGGCTTGCCGATCCGGGAGCTCCCAGCCTGCGGGAGGGTGCTGCTCCGTGCTGGCCACCCTCCTCAAGGGCTGGGGGTGAGCACCAGGGAGCAGATTGGACCCGAGAGATGCCTAGCCCCAGCGGGAGCCTTTTTTCGGGGTTTGCAAACGCTGTGCGGTTAAACAGCGCTGGGACTTTGGTCCATCACCCACCAGCTTGTGGGTCCCAGGACAGGGAGAAAGCCATGGCCGCGATGGCCAGAGCCACGCAGGATGGCGGCTGTCCTCTTGGCACATGCCGTCCGTGTGTCTCCCGGCCTGGTTGTGACCTCCCATGGCAAGATTTATCAATCAAGTGCCTGTTCATGCCACAGGGAGTTTCCTATCTGGAAGTGGGTCAGAAGGGAATCCCTTCATGTCAGAAGCAGCCGCTAGGCTGAACCATTGGAGAAGAGCCAGAGCATCTTCAAGAGATGCTGCACCCTGCCAGCCTGTAATAAAACTGTGAGAACCATCTCAGCCCCATCTCCCCAGGAACATGCGTCCAAAACCAACCAACACCCCAACACCCAACCGAGTGGGAGTGTGAGGGTCAGCAAATAGGGTTGGTCTGACAGGGCAGAGGTTTGCTGCCTACTCTGTAACACACAGGTGGCATTGGCTACACTTTTTACCCCAAAACAGACAAAAGGTCTGGTCTTGTGTGGGAATATGTCTCCCATGCCTCCATACCTTCAGCCAAGCTCGGAATCGTCTCTTTCCCTACCCCACATTCTTCTTGGCCACATTGTGGTGCACAACCAAGCTTCTGCACTGGCTGTGGAGTAAGAAAGGAATCTATTTAAAAACTGGCTGTGAGGGAGCGATAATTCACGATCACAGCACAGGCTGTCGGGACCTTCCAGCCTCCTGGCTGGGCACATCAACGTTACTGTATTTCAGTGGCCCGATCTTCTCAGGGTGGCCATTAAGGCTGCTCCCAGTGGTGTTCCTGGGATTGACATCAGCTGCCACTGGATTGTCACCCCCTGCATGGAGAACAAGCCGTGCTATTGAGGCCAGGCTGGGAAGGACAGCAGGTCCAGCCCGCAGCCTGGTACATCTCGACACAAGGGCAAGGGAGAATAAGTGACTGTTTCATGAGGGCTGATGTGGTGGGAGAAGAGGAAAAATATGCTAATGGAGAAACATTTCAGCTAATTATGATAACACAGCTTCTGCAAAGGGACCTGGAATGGGCACAAACATTTCTCGGCACTCATGAGGATTTGGAGGCTCTTTTGGGTTTTCTTTCGGGGCAGGGCAGGGCTCCCCACTCCGAGCAGGACCTGCACTGGGAAAACACATGATGACCATGATGCCTCCCGGCAAAGGCATAAAGGTTTGGGATCCATCCCTGCCTCAGTCCACCTGGGATCATCAGCTCATTAGACTCCCCAGGGACCTTCTCCAAACCAAAGCACCTGGATGCAGGAGCGCAGGGCTGAACAGCACCGATGTCCTGAGCCCTGTCAGTCCCCATTTCCCTGGCTACTTTTGTGGTGGAGCATGCAGCCATGCACTCCTTTCAGCCCCCTGCTGTGCCATGAGCATCCTGGGAGACCATGGGTGCTCTCTCATGCCTGCTGGGTGTGAGAGACCTGAGGCTGGGCTCTCTCAAGCTCTCTTAGCAAGGCACTGAGCCCTTCACTGGGGCAGGGACGGGCATGCACAGCCCCAGCCACGCACCCCGGCCATTCTCACCACCTCCAGCCAAAGGAACAACTGAGTGTCTGCTTCAGCATGGAACAATAATGAGGGCAGAGCAAGGGGGAAATGCACAGTGTGGGGTGAAACCCCAGGCAGACAGAGCTGAGATGTGAGCCTGGGTGCCTCTGCCACTATGGCACAGACGTGCTCAGGGGATTGCTCCCTCTGCTCCTTCCCCAGTTGTGTTTGGGATCTGGAGACAGATGTCTGAAACCCTTGCTTGCCCTCAGTTCCCCAGCCCCTGTGTGGCTGAAAGCTGTCTCATTCCAGAGTGTTCTTCCCAGCACCCACAGTCCCCACTGGTCCATTCCTGGGTCTTTCCCCTTTCCCCTTTATAAGACATCAAGTGGATACCTCCCATCATGGTGTTTCCCTCTGCACGTGTGCTGTTCTTCCAGACCACTGGGATAGCATATTATCAGTGTAATTTGATTTCACCTTCATAATGAAGGCATTCTCCTTAAATACTAAATTCTCCTTAAATTTTCCCAACTCCTGCCCAGAGGCAGAATCCAGCCTAAATCCAGAGGTCTGTGTACCCTGTTGTTAAAGCACTGACAATTTTCCACAGTCGTCTTCACTACTAAAAAGTTTTTTTTGGATTCAGTTTGAAAATCGCTTGCTCCAGCTCAAGTTTTTCAGTTTCTAGTTATTTTTGCATCCACAAGTCTTTGGCTGTTGGTGAAGAAGCTGTTGTTTAGCTCTGGAATGGCTCCAAATCTTTCCACTGGGTGTATTAGTTATCCTGAACTCCTAACCATAGCTGGGGTATTTTTAGCTCTGCGCAGCAGTCATCAAACAAACGCTGCCACAAGGTCTGCAGGACTCCCTGAGGTCCCCCACAGCTCAGCACCTTCTGAAGCTCCAGACTCAGTTGTGCAGAGATAACCATGAAATCCCACCTGAGGAGCCACCCAGGACTGTGACCAAGGGCTTTGTGCCACCCTCGTAAGATCCACATCCAGGCTGTGGCCGAGCACATGGACAGGCACAGCTCGTGCTTTCTTACAGAAGAGCAGGGAGCTCTGCCTGGCCTTGGTGCTAGCCTCATGGAGGTGTAGAGGTGCTTGCCCCGCCTCACTCCTACCACGGAATCCTCCTGCTGCAGAAATGCACCAAAAAGCTGGTAGGAACAAGAGGAAAAGCTGGTAGGAACAAGAGCAGGGCAGCCCCTTGTTCCAGACTCGGCTGCTGCCTGCTCTGTGGATGTGATGCTGCATTGTTTCCTGGCCAGGCTGATCCTCCAAGCAGCATCACATCCACACTTGATCTTTTTTGAAGACTCTGGAAGCAGCCTCCCCTTTTTCATAAAAGAAGGAATCAGTCTGTCTGGCCTCCCCTTGACTCCCTGGCAGTTCCTCCCAGCCTGCATGCCTTGCCAAGCCCTTGCTGGTCTGGGTTTAATAAGCAGCAGCTCTGCTCAGGGATGGAAATTAGAGGTGGATGCTGCAGCAAAGCAAAGTGCAGGGATGTGGTGGCAAGATCTGGATCCCTCCTTACCCATGTTTCTGCCATGGCACAGCTGAGACCTGGCTTAGAAAATGCACCATGCCACAGCTGGATTTGTTTCTGGAGGGGGGTGTACCTCCTGCACGGCCTCCTTGTTTTTCCACCTAACTCCACATGGGATTGGAAAATACCACTGGAATATGAAAAATGAACCAGGACCTGCAGGATGACCCCATGTCAGTGGGCTAGCAGCCAGCGAACAGTGGGACAGCCCAGTTCCCAGCAGACACTAAATCCCTGCGTCTCTGCAGCTGGGCTTTGCCCTGGGTGTTTGTAAAATAACACTTTTCCAGGAGCACTCCTGGTGTTCTCCCCTTAGATCTCTGCTCTGCTGTTCCCCTGTCCCGACAGCTCTGCTCTGTGAGGTGCCCCAAATGCTGGCAGGGAGGAGTGTAAGTCAGGCAGTCACCAGAAGCCAGAAGTTCAATGAGTTCATCTTTGGGTCCACCAACAGTGGAATTGTTGTAAGAGAAGTAGATTGGTAAGGAGTTTGGGGTTAAATCAGCTGATGAAGGGTTTGAGAAGGGAACCGCTTGCTTTCCTCCCCACCCACTTCCCATGTTGCCCATTGGCCTCATTGTGGCACCCTTGCTTCTGCCCTCGTGGCCATAACTGATCTCCCATACAGGTGGAACCCCATCTGAAATTGGTGGAGTATTGCTCTGGGCCATCTCAAGGCATGAATAACAAATGTGGTTTGTAATGGAGCAAAGTTAAATATCCATGTGCTTCATCTGTTCCTCCATCCTTCACTGGAGATGTCTGAAGCAGAACTTAAACCTGTTCTCTGGGAGAATTTACTTAAACAGCTTCATCTCCACTGAGGGAGGGTTGTGAAGCTACACTACCCCTGTAGCTCAGCCAGCAATGAAGGAGTGTTAAAACCATCTGATTTCAGACCCCTAGATGTATCTGCTGTGGATAAGGTTTGACACCAAAGAGATCTCCCAACCAGTAGCTTCATGCAAGCACTTCCTGCTCTCTGTGGCACTCCAGAGCCATTAAATCAGGGCCCCTGATTATTTTCTTTGTGTATGTGTCTTGTTGGCACATGGAAAATATTTTGCATTCTCCTGTTAATTCTTTCCCAGAACTTTGCACTGTTTCAGCTGAGAACAATTCCTGGCAGGAGGAAAGCAGGAACAGGTGAGTGACTGGCCAAGGATGTGCTGGACAGGCTCATACCCCATTTAGGATGCCTTGAGGTACCAGGGATGTGCACCTCAGCCTGTGCCAGAAGTTAACATTCCCTCTGCCACAATGACAGGGAGTGGGATGCACTCATGTCCTGCCTGCTGCTGGTCTCCATCCAGCACATACCACAGTCCCCCCAAACCTCACCAAAAAATTTTGGGCTGTTTGGGGTTTCCCATGCACTGCTGGCCTGTAGGGCTGTAGGACCAGCTCTCTGTAGCCTCAGCATCAGCCCAAGGTTACTCAGAAAGGGCAGCTGGTGGACTGCATGTGGCTGGGTCTGTCCAGATGTGAGCTGTGATGCTGCCGTGGAAAACTGTATCCCTGTGCCAGGGCAGGCTTGGAACAGGAAAAGCCAGCCTGAGGGCAAAGCAGGAACACGAGCTAATTTGGGAGCACAATAGTTATGCTAATCAAAACACCTTCCAGAGGAGAAGGGAAGGAAATTACCTAATCCTTCACCGTGCAGCACGGTGTCCCTGTGCCCAGGCTGAAGGACCAGGGCTATGCACAGCTTGGAAGAAAGGGCATTTCCATCTAGACAAGGAAAAAACTCTGGGACCTATTCCCTCCAGACCCTCTCCATCCACATTGGATGAGAGAGAGGAGAGTCCTCCTCTTCCCATCCCCAAACTGGCTTTAGGTCCCAAAAAATTCATGCTTCTCTTGAAAGTTGGCTGGACACAAACTTATGTGACTCAGGAGCTTAGCAAGAAACTTCATCAGAATTTGGCAGATGAGCTGAGAAGGGTTGAAGCAGTTCAGGGACGTGCAGCCTGCCCTGCTCTGCTGCCAGGGACTGGGATGGGGCAATCACTGGCTCTGTCAGGGGAGCTCTTCCCACATCCCATGGATGATCTTAGCAGGGTTCATGCTCATTGCCTGACTCAACATCTGGAAACTGTAACCCAAATTTAAAGAGCCCAGGAAGACTCTCCTAACAAGCCAGGAACAAGCACAGCTCCCAGCTTTGAGAAATCCCAGGCCAAGGCCCCAGACAGAGAATTCAGGTATTTTGGGGATGCTCATGCTATGGAGCATGAGTAGAGGACAACAGTGCACTTTCAGCATTCAATAACAAGCCACAAAGTGCCTCTGGCTTAGAAGAAACACAGCTGAGGACAGGTTTCCCTGGCTGAGGGTCTCCCACATTTCCAAGGCTCCTCTGCCTACTGCCCACACACCCCCAAGTGAAACCTGTGAAATGCCTTTTCTCACCTGGATGAATCCAGGAGCCAACAGGGGAAAAGTGTGAGCCAGGCTGAGTCAGAGGTTTGGATACACTTGGAGGGACTGCAAAATACAGGCACGACAGCCATGAAGGGAAAGCCAAGAGCTGAAGGGGTTTTTCTTCTGTTCCATGAAAAAATATATAAGTGGAATATTTTTCTTGATGAGAACTACTTCATAGAATATGGATTTTTCTTCTGCCTTCATCACTCCAAATTTTATGTGGGGAAAAAAGAATTAACTTGCCATTTTTCCCCTTCATCCTGTTTGAATGTTTCTCCAGCCCACAGACACCAGAGGGACACCCATGGAAGGTGGCATTGATCTGTGTGACAGCAGGGGAGGGGAGATGGGAAGCCATCCCTCTGGTCTGATGGGGGGACAGGAACCTTCACTGTGTGAGCTCAACCCCATCTAGGCTAACATAGCTCCCATTGCTCATTCCTCTGCTCCTGTGCACCAGCAGAAAGCAGCCAGTCCCTCCACCTGCATTTTGTTAAATCTCTTTATCCCCCCTTCAAGCCCCCTCTGCTCCACATGAATCTTAGAGTGAATTTCTCTTGCTGGGTGCAGGCATCCAACACACCCCCACTGTTGCAAAGAGGACTTTGCAAAGGGCCAACAGCCCCTCTCTGTCTCTGCAGAAAAAAACCTTACTTTGAATGTCCTGGGATCTGCCACATCAGCATTGAAATGTACCAGAAGGTCTCTAAAATAAACACACCTAGGGATGGTTATTTACCCAGAGAAGCAGGAGGAAAAAAAAAAAAAAAAAAAAAAAGGATAATATTTTTAAATTGTAATTTTTAAAGCAGTTTCTCTTCCAAAAAATGTAGCTGGAAACCTCAGGATTGGGGTTAAACCTGTGTGTGAGGTGGCACTGAATAATGCCAAGGTAAATCCTAGCTCTGAATTAGTCTCCTTAGAGCAGAGTCATGCACCTGCACATTGCTGTCCAAGAACATGCTGTGCTCTCTGGCTGCACGCAACACTTTGTACTCAGAATCCTGTCTCTGAGAAGAAAAGTGATTTTTATATTGGCAAATAAAAACCAAATAAATAAATAAACAAATAACTCCACTCCAAGTACATATACAATTACACCCAGGTGCCAGGCTGGCATTTTGGCCAGGTGAGGGCTTGAACCTGTTGCTGAATGTGGGCCAAAGCAAGCCCCAAATCTTGCTGCAGCAGCACAATGTGAAGGCTCATGCTGGCGTGTCAAAACTTGGTATTTGGGACTTGGGGAAGGTGTCTGGGTGTGCAGGGGTGTTGGAATTTGTGGTATTGATGATTTTGAGGTTGTAAAAAGTATTTGTTTTTTGTTTTGTTGTTAAAGAAGAAGTTATTATTTGTTTGTGTTGGTTTTTAAGGTTGTTTATTTTTGTTTATTTATAATATGTTTTGTTGTTTTGTTGTAGGTTTGTTTTGTAGGGTAGTGTGTGGGGTTTTGGTTTTTTTAGTGGGATGTTATAAATATTATATATTAGAAATTATGTGTGTTATATTTATAATAATGTGTTAATAATTATTATTTATGTTGAATAGTGTGTTTTTAGTTTAAATTAATATAAAAATGTTAATATTATAGTGACATATGGAGGGTATGAAGAAGGAGAAAAAGGATAAAATATATTTAATTTTTTTTGTCTGTTTTTTTTTTAATTTTTAATTTAGACATTTAAATTTTTATTTTTGTACCTGTGCTACACTTAATTATTACTCATATTAAACACTTAGAGCTTGTAATTTATTTTGTAAGATTGAAAATTCTTTTCTATAGACAGAGATCAGAGACAGTGTCTCTCAGGGCTCGTACAGGGGGGTTCCTGACCCCCTGCCAGGGTCCCAGGCCCTCCAGGGCAGCCAGAGGGAAGCTCTGGATTCCCACACAGGGGGAAGCTGCAAGTTGTGGGAGGAATTCAAAATCCAGTTTCAGGTTTGCCGGAGGTGTCTCTGTTGTCCCCCCACCATGGCACAGGAGACTGGTGTCAAATAGACACTGGGGTGGTTGCTTGTATCACCCCTGTGCTTGGCTCACTTGCTCCTCACATTTTAAGCTCCCTGGATGCTCCTGCACCATCTCACACACCAGTGACTCCAGCCTGGCCTGACACCTCGCTGCTCTCTCCTTGTTTTTCAGGTGTGCTGGAACAAAACCTGCCCTGGAGCGGAAGGCACATCCCCAGCCACTCACACTTGGGCTCTGCTCCCCAGCACGGCCCTGAGCACTGGAAAACCTCCGGCTCACATTCAAAGAGGACTTTTGGCCAGCAGTTGCCTTGGCAAGGGGCAGTGTTATTTGGTGTTTGATGAGGGCCTTAAAAGTAAAACTGGAGCAAAGGAGGTTGAATGGGAAAGCTGGGAATCAGGTCAGCATGACTCTGGTCAGTTTGAAGTGCTCTGACACAGCAGAGCTGTCCCATGGACAATGGCCTTTGGCGCGCTCATTCCTCCCGGGAGCCGAGCATGGATCCCTCCCAGGCAGCAAAAGTGCTTCCTCTTTCCACTGCCAGGGGCAGAGGCTCTTGTAAATCTCTTCATACAGCCTAATTAACTTCTGGGAATGGCTTCTAAAGAACAACATGTTGTAAAATCCAAACATTCAGATGTGCCCTAAGTGCCAAGATTATCTTTAAAATCTCTGCAGTGAATCCTTTCAAATAACACATTTTGGGGTCTCTCTGACTTTGCAGCACATGCTTAAAACTTAACAGAGGGCAGGGAGGTTCACTTCTCAGACTTTTTCTCAGCCGTCCTGGTTAGACACACACATGTATATTTATACTGCAAGCTGTACTTTGACTCTGTGTACTGAGAGAAATACAATGTAAAGCTTGTCTGCATTGCTGCCTCCACTCCTATTTGGATTTTAAAGACCTGCCTTGACTCTTGGATGAGATGCATTCTCCTAAAAGTGTCACATTTCCATCAATGCCTAAAAAAGCAAGAACAGGTCCTTGTCAGCCTGCCCTAGTTCAAGTGGAAAAGCGAGTCACAGGCTTTTTTCCAATAGCCAAGTCTGTAGGTATTACTGAGGGCACTCTCGTGATCATCAAAGACCTGCTCAACCATCAGCAGCTGTGCTGCTGGCTGGAAGGCTGCTGTTTCCAGTGATTGCTCTCCATCATCTGATGGGGATCCAAGCAGGAGGATCCACAGGCTCCACAGTGGCTCAGACCTGTCCCTGCAGCAGCCTCTGCTCTCCAAACTACCCCCTCACTCTAGATTCCTCTATTTTGAAATGTCAGGCCACATTCTTCTGTTCTCCAGAAGGTGCTGAATACCTACAGCCAGGGCTTTCGCTAGAAAATTTTCCTCATTTAATAAAGCCAACCACAACATTTGATTTACTCATTGCTTATTGATTCATTGAGTGTATTTTCTGATATAAACATATTGTTTATATCATGATGAGGCTACATTTGTTATTTCAGCCAGTTGAATGTTCTGCCCTCCTCATGTGACCAAACAAATAAACAAAGAATAAACTCAGAGCAAACATCTATTCCAGGGAGCCCATGTCTTTGTGAAGGGCTGTCTGAGGCTCAAAAAGAAAGGAAAAATATTAATAATGCTGCCTGATGCTGCTGAACCTTCCCCAGCTGCACCAAATAATTTGCATGGGGCAAGTCCATAGTGGATCTTGTGAAGTTTTAAGATCAGGTGGGGCCAGCTGGAGAGGGGGACACCCAGGGACGTGCACAGCCAATTTTGAGAGAGTGACTCCGCTCCTGTACCAGCAGCTGCCGGGAACAAAACGTTTTTGCAATCGGGAGTTAAACGCTTTGCCAGCGGGAGTTAAAGAAGAAAGCAGACTGGCAGTAAATATACTTAGCAAATTCAAACAGTGAAAGAGTTCCAGGAAACTGAGATAACCCTGCAGGCACAAAGATCCTGATCCAAAGCCCACGGAAGTTGGTGGAAAAGAAAATCCTGTTGACTTTTAGATGAAGCCCAAGGAAATTGAAAGAAGAGGTCTGGTCCCAATGAGTCTGTAATTCTGCCCAATGAAACAGCCACCCAAATCCCACACAACTGCCCTGGCAGCTCCTCCCTTGCAGCTTGGCCCCCACAATGGGAATTTGTACCCGTGTATGTACCTATACATACATTTTTTACTCACAAACTGCTCCTGGGTCCTGCTCCCCGGCAGCTCTCTGGCAGCTCTCACAAGAATGAGCATTTAGTGTTTCTCCTTGAGCTTCCTGTAGTTACAAGGGTATTTAAAGACTTCCAAAGGAAAAAAGCCTCTGAGCAGCCCCAAAAGCAGCACATTTCCATGTAACCCCCCAGTGCTCAAAACCAGTGTGTGGGATCCATGGGTCACATACTGGGGACCAGCATCCCACAGCGTGAGGAGGACACACGACAGGAGCAGCCAGAGAGTTGCCAGGTTGAAGAAGGCACACTTTGCACAAGGGTGCAAAACCCTGGCTTAAGTAGGATCCTTGTTTTGGCTGCTCAGCAGCCAGTGGACCTGGCTGAGCACTTTACTTTTAAAATAAAATGTGGGGCTTTTATTTCACTCTTTTTAACTGCAATTGCCTGGAATAAAAATTAGCAGTTACACAGAGCCTGCTCCAGAGACCACTGACATCAACAGCAAATTGTTCCTGCCTTCAGTGGGCTTTGAATCAGATCCTAAAAATGCAGCCCAGCCCATCCACATCTGCAATACCACAGTCAGAAATGAGCTCAAGCATCCTAGTAATCCAGGGAGGCGGGGGAAAGAAACCCCCAAGGTGACATCTAGGAAAAGAAATGTGCCACAAGCCAGCAACTGCCTTGGAGCTCTGAAGGGGGATCAGGAGAATGGGAGGGGATTGCTTGGCACAACCAATTGTCCTCTTAATACCAACATTATCCAGCCTGGCCACCCAGTTTCTCCATGCTGACAAGTTTTACTGTCACTGGGCTGTCAGGGCAAAGCTAAGCAATGGTTTTCCAACAGAAAGACCCCTGTCAAAGAAGAAAGTGGCTTCCTGAGAATTATATATTTATATCAGAAAATACAGACATTTCTTTTTAAGCATCCCCTTCCTCCTCTGGATTTATAGCATTAGAATTAATCAGAGAAAAGACAGGAATGCTGGGTTTTTAAATTACAATCTTTATCAAAGAACAGCTTTGATAGCAAATCAAGTTGAGACTTTAGACAACTTTTCCTGGAAACAACTTCTTTTTTTTTTTTTTTTAGTGTGATTTCTTATGGCCATCAAAACCAAAGCAAAAGCTGCATCTGCTCAGCATTTCCCCTCTTTTAACATTTTATCCCACTGAATCCTTTCAAGCAGGTTTTTTCAAGAGTGATAGAGTTTTCTGGGGAAAGGACTGACGAGAAGAGCTCCTACAAAGACTTCCCTTCCAAGCAGAGAGGCAGCTGGGTTGGGAAGGCATCCAGCGTGGCACAGCTCAGCTACCACAAGACCCAGAGGAAGGCCAGTGTGTGATCAAGAACAGAAGTTAAGCCTGCTTCAAGGTAGAGGTGCTCAGGTTCCCCATGACTACCAGAGGCTCTCTGGAGGTCAGGTCCCCAGGGAATGAGGCAGCCAGTGGTTTGCAACCCACATGCTTCCCACCCATCACGCTTTCACCTCATAGCAGAGCCAGTCTCGCCCTGCTTGCTCATATTCACCCATCATGGAAAGCATCTCTTGGCTGGCAGCAGGGAAAGCCCCAGTAGATGCTCTGTCCTGGCTGGGGGTAGCCCCTCCTGGCTGCTGGCCTGACGAGGATGTGAGCTCCAGCTCTCCTGAGGGGACAAGCCCTGCTGCAAACTCACCTGCCTCCTTCCCACTGTTCCACCCCCACCACAGTTCACCTCTCACCAAATCAGAGGCAGCAGATCAGATCTTACTTGCCCTGGCCAGGTCCGCCTTGTTTCAGTGTTCCCTGGTCCCTCTCCACTCAAAGCTCTCCATCAGCACACATGGATGTCAGTAAGGCTGCTCTTTGTCTCCCACCTCAGCACTGGCTCAGACCATGTGCCTGCCAGAACTTCTCTGAAGGCCAAGACCAAAGGGCCCCCACCCTGAAGGAGATTATTACAATTCCTTGCCAGAAGAGCTGAGCGTGGCATCTCCTCCAGCTTTCCAGGCTCACAGTTTCTATTGTAGCCACCCCCAGAGGCAGCTCACATTTAACAGATGTTCAGCTTTGATGCTGCCTTGGTGGAGTCCTGGGCTCACTATTGATTTTTTGAGCACGCTCCTGCCTGAACACAAAGGTTTCCAGCTGCTTGCAGCCTCTCAGGGAGCCACACCAGTAGGTGCTAAAAATCCTCGGGCCAGACCACCTGCAGCTACATCTCTGCCTCTCCATAAGCTGATGTGCTTCTGCTCATCCACCAGATCACCAAGGAAGGCCTGGTCTGCTCTATTTTATTACAGTTATTTCCTTTTTCACATAGCATTTTGAAGCATCAGGAGTTTTTTTCTCTACACAAAATGCTTTTCCCTCACCCTTGGGCAGCTCAGCATCTAAGAGCAATTCCTTTACAGAAGTCTTGTGGGTTAAACTATGTGGTGTCTGTTCTGATTGTCATTCATAATATTGGACTATTGTTGTCCTTAATATGTCCCTATGGAGATTTCCATTCCCTGGGGCTTTCTGCTGAACTCATGGGCTCACAATTTCCTACTGGAAAAATCAGGACAGGGATGTAAAAAAGTGTCGGAATTTGTGGGTATTGATGATTCTGAGGTTGCAGAAAGTCTCTGTCTTTCTGCCCCGTTGCCAAAGAAGAAGCCACAATTCATCTGTGCTGATTTCAAGGTTGTTTATTCTTGCTTATCTCTAACATGTTCTGCTGCCCTGCCGCAGGTCTGTCCTGCAGGGCAGCGTGTGGGGCTCTGCCCTCAGTGGGATGTTACAAACATTATATACCAGAAATTACATGTGCTATATTTACAATAATGTGCCAATATCTGTCATCTACGTTGAACAGTGTGTCCCCAGCCTAAACCAATAGAAAAATGCCAACACTACAGTGAAACATGGAGGGCATGAAGAAGGAGAAAAAGGACAAGACACACCCAATTTCCTCCATCTTGTCCCCTTTGAACCCCTAATCTAGAAACCTAAAATTTTACTTTTGCACCCGTGCCACACTTAATTATTACTCATATCAAACACTCAGAGCTTGTAATTAATCCTGTAAGATTGAAAACTCTTTTCCATGGACAGAGATCAGAGACAGTGTCTCTGGGGGCTCTGTACAGGGGGGTTCCTGACCCCCTGCCAGGGTACCAGACAATCCAGGGCAGCCAGAGGGAAGCCCTGGATTCCCACAAAAAAGGTCTGAGAGAAACATCCTTTCCTCTTCACCAACTAGCCAAGAGGAGCTGGCAATAAGACCAGTTATGGCTGCTCCCAGTGCTCCATTTCATTTGTGTTTCCAGCACATGGAATGATGCTGTTGAGGCAGAATAGTATGAAAGAACTCTGATTCAGAAGATTTGAGAGTAGAACTCTGATTTATTTCAAATATATTGCTCTTTTATAGTCAGCATCATCCAGACCAATTCTATTGGTCCCAAAGTAAAACCATCTCAACCACTGGTGTGCAGTGAATGATGCTCAGTGGCAGAACTTATTTATAAACAGTGTGAACAACAAGAGAGATAAAGAATTTACATTCTTTCTCAACTGTTTCCCAGGTTTCTGCCTGGTTAGAAACCTTTGTTTTCTCTCTGACTGAACTGAGAATATCTACAATAGAAGAAGACTTTTGGTGGGCAAAGATGTATTTTGAAAGGCTGAGCTTACAGCCCATCAAGCAGCCACTGTTCAGAGTTTAATAAAAATATCAGTGGCCACACAGAAGATACAAAAGGGAGGGACTGACTGAGGTCAAGCTGCAGCATGGAGTTTAAGATGGGGAATAGGAGAAGAAGCAGCTGTATTTTCAAGTACAGAGAATTAGTGATCTGTGGACTTCACATTGCTGTGTTAAATTATGTTATTTAAGCTATTGTCTGAAACCAGTCACATCCAAAGGTCCTGTTGCAGGTTCTCCTCACTCATGTCCAGCCTGAGCCCAGCTGTTCATGCAGATACACCAGAAAACACTGTAGAGCATTGCTGCCCTTTCTCTGACAAGTTCCTATATTAAAAATAAATCCTGGGGAAAAGATGCACCCTTGGGCTCGAGAAGGGTGTTTGTATGAAAGCAGCACCTCAACAGCAGAGCATAAAACCAGCTGAATTCTCATCAGCACTGCCAAAAGCCTTGACCACCAGAAATGCGTTTAGCACTGCTGCTGGTAATTCCCAACTGGCACATAAAGCAAGAGCCTTCATATAATCACACAGCCAGCCCAAATCCTGGCCTCTGTCCATATCACTGACAGCTCAGTGATAGCAATTTGCCTTTCTGGAAAGAGGAAACAGGAGCTGACACAAGAACTGCATCACTGCTGGTAGCTGCAGCCATCAGCAGCTGCAGAGCTCATTCCCTTTCTCTGCCTCAAAGGAGCACACACACCCAGGCTGGCCAAGAAAGCCAGGACCAAGTTCAGCTGAGGCTGTGAGCAAGCAGGTTACCAAATCAGCACGGCCACCCTGCAGGAGAACCGTGGCACCCTGCCCAGGAACAAGAGCACGTCAGGCTGGGAAAGGGGGTCCTGAATTAGGAAAAAGAGAGGTCTGGGATCAGCTTCCTCAGAAACACAGCAAAAGATATTATCAGGAAATAGTCCAGTCAGCAGTGCAGCATTTAGGCAGTGAAAAGCACATAAATGGTGCTGCCCACATAGCCAGAAGCAGTTGGCAGTACTGCCATAATTAATAAGAATTGCAGGTGACAGCTGATAAACTCAAAAGGAAACAAACACACTCCCACTGAGAACCAGCCCCCACGAGAAGCCACTGCTGAGAAAAGCCTGTCCTGTACCCCACCACAGCCTGTGCAGAGTGGAGCCACATCCCTGAGGTGTGGAAGCCTCAAACTCCCCTTCTAGAAGCACAGAAATCTGTCTGAAGGGCAGCCAGCTTGCAGGAAAAGGGACCTTTACTGTGACAGTTCCACCCCACTCATCCCAAATTCTCCATGAGGGACACTCAAGATGTCTGAAGGGAACAGAGTTGCTCACATCAAGAGGTTCATGCTTTTCTTTCACTGGAATGGCAAAGATGACTTTGG
Organism: Taeniopygia guttata; assembly: GCF_048771995.1. NCBI lineage: Eukaryota > Metazoa > Chordata > Aves > Passeriformes > Estrildidae > Taeniopygia > Taeniopygia guttata. Next base: position 92,578,434 of record NC_133027.1, read on the forward strand.
CTTCAGTAAGGAGAGTCCAGTCTCTGTTTCCTTGCAGAAAGGGGGTGTCCCCAGCAGGGATAAACCCCTGCTCCCCACTGGTGCTCAGAGTGGCAGTCATTTCTGCAGCTGGCAGCAGGGATGGCCAAGCCTGGATCATGCAGAGTTTTCCCTGGCACTGCCTTTCCTCAGATCAAATCTTCTGAAAGAGTGCTGGTGAAAGCCTTGTCCCCGGGAGAGAGGTGGGCAAGGAGCTCTTCCATCCTGCCCTGCTCTTGGCCCATACGGGAAGTCCAAGTGGCTGCCAGCAAACCCGCAGCCAAAATCATGCCTGTGATGGGAAATTCTGAAGGTCACAGATGTAAACAAATATTTGATGAGCTGATAAAATGCAGCCTTGACCAGTGCATGCCCAGCATCGGGAGGACCCCCCTATGCCATGGCTGAGTGTGAATGCCCTCCAGCAAACCACCCACACCGTGTTTGAGCTGCCCTGCTGTGTGCACACCGCTTGCTTTGTTAATGTTTAGACTTCCCCCAGAAGGCCTGTCTGGGCTCAATGAGCTGGAATCAGCAACATGAATTACCAGGAGACAAAGTGTCCCCAAAGGCTGTTATTATCTCTCTTCTCTAGGTAGAGGAGCCACGTTCCTCCTGGCCTTGTCTAGGGGACCTTTCCCTGCTCAGCTCTCCTTCCCCTGGAATCATCTGACCCACGTTTCACCCACTCTGGCCACCAGAAACACACCTGGCCACCTTCTTTCTAACCCTCCTTCTGAGCCTGACCAGCCACAGCCCAGCTCCTGAAAGAATCTGAAGGGCATTGAGGGGAAAAAGGCATCAGCCCCGCTGCGATGAATCTGCGATGCTGGTGCATGTGTGACTTTGCCCTCAGGATGCAAGAGACTGCTCACAGGTGCATGAGAGTCCAGAGCAGTCTCAGGGTTGTACTTGGGCTACTGTTGCTGAAAAGCATGGGTTTTGTCCCTGTCAAGTTGTACAAGATGCCAGGAAACACGATTTTGACATGCTCAGAAACCTGTAACCTCAGTCTCTCCTTGTAGCCAGCTCTATGCCTCTCTCCATCTTTGCTTTGCCTCTTCCCTCCCTTGCCTCCTTCCCATTTCAGTGGGATTTCTTGCAGCCCAACTTCAAGGACAACCAGCAGTCTTGGATCCTGATGCAGGAATATCATCACTTTGGGTGTGCCTTTTGCTCCCTCAGGACCTGCAAAATAGGGAAAGTTTTCCTCCCCTCTAAACTATGTTGTGGGAAGCCTACAAATTTTATGTCACAATGTTCTCACATGAAGGAAACCTCCTTCATGACCTGAAGAAGTATTTTCCAGAAAGAAGAGACTTGATGGGATGGAGTTTAAATCTTGTTTCCTGACTCCAAAAACTTAGGTGAACCCAAGTGTAGATGTACCTCGAGTGACTTCTTGCTCTGCTGGGAGTTTTGTGGAAAGCTAGAAGAAGGAAGCTTTAGAGTTGCTTTACTCCCTGTTCCCTGTAAATTTTCATGTAGAAAAATAAGCCTAACCATCCCACAGGTCCTCCAGCCAAATTTCCTGCCCCCTCCCAGTGTGGCAATGAGACCCACCAGCTTCCTCCAGCTCCCCACCCAGCACAGCTCATCCAACCACAGCACAAACTCAGGGTTCTGCTATCCTGAGGAAAGTCCAGTATAAAAGGAATTAAGAGGATGCTACAGCATTTTTAGAGGATTAGTTTAACTGATATCTGTACCTCAGACAGCAACAAGCCCCAGTGCCCTGGTGAGCTGAAATACCCTTTACTGCAGGACCTGGACACTTATTCTTGCTAAATACCCCCAAATCCTCCTCAGCACAGAGGTTCAAGAGCAATAAAATGCCTCCTGGACCATTTTTTTCCCCTGGCCCTGCTGCCTCGTCTTCTCAGCAAACCATGTTTGCAACAGATTTTATTTGAATTCTCCAGCTATGTGTTTTTTTCTTTTTTAATGCCTGGTTGCCCAAGCACAGCTGTGGGGCTTAGTAAAGCAGGCTTGATTTTCAGCCTTTGAGATGGTTTCAGACCTAAACCATCAAAAATTTTGGTGCTAAAAATACAGCTTGGCACTTTCAAGAAATGAAAATAGTGGCTAGTAGTTGTGTTAATTCACCTGTTGCCTGGCTTTAGCATCCCCATATGTTTGCAGGGAGCTATTTCCCATTCTGAAGAGGCGTGTTCTCTTGTATCTTTTTTCACTTTTGGTATTTGTAATCTGTCACGGAGAGGGCATTTAAAAAGGCATCCTGCTCTTCTGCAGCAGTTTCAGGTGACCCAGCTGCTCCAAGCCATGCAGCTGCATGGGTTTCTGGGCAGAGGCCTGTGTGTAAGAACTACTTTTCTTGAAAGCTTCTCAAAAATGCCAATGGGCAGCCCAGCATCAGGATTTCCAGGCGGACACATGGGTGTTATCCCAACCTGCCAGCCTCAAGCACTCTAGGGCTGGTGCTTCCCATCTGGGTTTGGGACAAGTCTTTCACTTATGGACCCTGTCCAGTCCCAAACCATCAGGACTGACTAAGCTGACAGAAGGAATTCCCAGGTTTCCCTCTATGTAACAACCTGCCTATACTGCCTGCTCCAGCCAAGGCTTGATGCACACAGCTGCAGGGCACAAGGAGGATGTGAAGCCTGGCTCAAGGACTGGATTTGTGAGCAGGAGTATCCCAGCCTGCAGATCACCAGCACCTCCCACAGCCACCTGGGCACCAGCTCAGCACCAGCAGCCCCTGCACAGCTGCTGTAAGCATTGCTATTGTCACACAAGTCTGGTCACAGCACTTGGCAGCCCCGTCTTCAGGGTCACCTAGAAGACAAATGATTCAGTCTCAGCTGTTTCTGCACATTTAGGCCAAGCCCATCCTGCATCACTCCAGGATTTGTGCCATGGGAATGCCCTGCAGTTACTGAGGTGACATCACAGAAGCGATGGAGCACTAAAACTGGAGTCATGCACCAAGGGCTCTGGCCTGGCTGCAAACAATGTTTTAACAGTGTATTTTAGCTCCTTGCCTGGGACTTCTTGTGTAGCTCAGTGGGATTCAAGCAAAATTAGACACCAGCTGCAGAAGGGACATCTCCCAGCCCTACTCTGCAATAAACCCCACCAACAGTTGGGAATCACCCCGACATGGTGCAGCAGAAATGTGGAGTAATTCCCCTCCTGGAGGCCCTCTGGCACTGTGCAAGGTGGGTCTCAGCCTTTGCCTCTGCAGCCCCACTCTGGTGGTGGGCTGAGGTCTTAGGTGGCTTAAGCAGCAGCTGAGCTGCAGAAGCTGTCTCTGTGTTTGATCACCCAGCACAGCACCGGCTGGAAAAACAGCAGCAGATGTCTGTCTGCTGAGGCTGAGGCAGAGATTAACGTGCTCAGGGCCAGGGGAAGGCAGCAAGGGGGACTCTGGCCACTGGGTTTCCCAGCAACATGCCTTGCATGAACATGTGCACCCTGTCACCCGGGCAGAGGCAGCAGCAGCGAGCCAAGAACATCCCCCGCTCTCGTTATGCGCTGATGGAAACGTGTGAGAAAAGGGGGAGAAACCATTTAGCTCAAGTGAAGTGAAAATTGATATTTTGAGAGACAAATGGTAAAAGCAATGGCTCCTTACAGTTGTCTCTGTGACTGAGAGAGGAGGAGGCAGCTGCAGAGGGTTTGGTGGGGCTTTTTTAACGTGAAACCAAGTGGAGGAAGTGTGAATCCAAACCTCGCAGAGCCGAGATTTTACATATTTACACAGAATTGCAATGCAGAAGGTGTGCCTCTCTAGGTATTCCCCCATCTTTCCTGGACCTCTGATACCAGCTTGCAAGAGCTGCAGTCTTCAGCAGCCAACTATGCCACTCTAAGTGACATCCAGGGACCACCATCAGCTCAGATCCCTGGCACACCCTTAAGGCACCTACCTCTCCTCTGGACTGACCAGAATTAGGCACTCTGGGGTCTTGCTTCCCCGTCCTGGCTCTCACCCTTTCCCAGTCCCAATTCTGTCCAGGGACCCCGCCAGCAGTGCCATTCCCCACCTCCTGCTTGGCTTCGCCCCCACGCCGGGCCCACGTCACCACCCACAAAGAAGGGCCTGTGCAGGAGCTGGGGCTCATGCTGTGCTCAGAGGAGTCATAAAGCCCCTTTTAAGATGTCCAGCACAAAGCTGAGCCTGTTTAGCTGCAGGTTGGGGGCTGCAGCCTCCCCTCCCTGCCTCTGCCAGGCACTGAGTCATTGCCCTGCCGTGGTGCTGCCAGCCCAGCACTGAGAGAGGGCCAGGGCTGGTGGCCGAGGGCAGCAAAGCTGCCCCGTGCCTCAAAACACTGCTCCTTTCCAGAGGTAAAAATAGGAAGCATTATGGAAGAGACCTGGGGAAAGGGGCAGTAACATGGAAGGAGGGTCAGCCATGGGGAAGGGGTCATGTGGGCTCTTCCTGGGGTTTGTGTTTTCCACCACAAATCACCCTCAATGCTCTTTTTGACACATGGAAGGACGCTAAGGTGTGCGTGTGTAATCCCACTGTGTGTAATCCCACTGTGTCCTTTTACAATGCAAGAGAGAGAAAGTTGGAGATATTTCCCAGCTTGCAAGACTCATGGCTCTTGTGGTGTGGGATTCTTCCTCAAGGACCAGAGCCAGGATTGCAAAAAATCTCTGATGCTGTCTAAAGCAGCACAAGAGACACAATCTCCTGCCAAAAGAGGAAAAAATGGTTAAAAGGTGGATCCCAGCACTCTTTCAACTTTGTAAAGCACTTTCTTGACTCTGTCATTTTTATGACACTCTGAGCTGGCAGGATATCTCACAGTGGTGAGATTTCTGATTACTCAAGGAATTGAGGTGCTGGTTCTTTAGCTCTCTCAAAAAGTAAAGTCTGGTTCCTTAAGGGTAGATGGAGACCACTGTAGAGATGTGATGCCTATCATGAGCAGACAGGAAGCAGAGCTAGAGATACACACTGTGACTTCAATCTGCCGTAAAGTCATAGAAATACAAAACAATAAATAAAAAACAGGATAAAGCTGGGAAAAGGGTCCTGCTCAGGGCCAGAAATTTGAGGTGTGTTGGAGAAAGGCACTGCTGAGTCCTTTACCCTCCCATGCCTGCAATCCAGGTACACACTCCCTTAAAGGCCAGTTAGAAACAGCAGGAAAGTGCAGCAGCCAATTTAAATTGAGGGAAATAAGAGACTTGGAGAGAAAAAAAAAAAATAAACTCCTTGAGCACCTCACCTGTGCCCAGCTGTGCAAGCTCAGCAGCTGGGAGCCTTGGGCACTCGCTGTTGCAAAGGCTGAGTCACACTCTAAAAAAAATTCCAACTGCCTGGATGCACTGAGTAATTGCCTTTTCAGATCAAAGAATTGAAAGCAGGAGGTGAGGGGGGAGACAAGCAGCTTAGAATCTGCAAGCTGAGAGAAAGTAACTTAAAAGAGGGACTCAATGCCAGGCAGGAGATCCATCCTCTCCATTCATGCTTCTCTTCCTGATTCTGCTTTTCCTCTCTCTTTCTCTTCCAAGTTATTTAAGACTGGAGAGCCTCTGCCAGCATCACCCTGATGTCCTTCTGAAAATCTAAAGGCAAGGCAAGCCCCAAGGACCTATTCATAAATTGGCATCAGTGCTGTATGAGCTGCTGAAGGCTTCCCACACTGTGCCCTGTGCTGCATCCAAATCCACACCATTTCTGGGTTCACAGATATCATGGGTGTACTCTGACAAACAAGTGGGGGTTTGTCTGATGCCATGATCCTGTCTGGACCCAAGTTCAGGTCCTTCTTGCAGGGATCTTCTCACAGATTTTAGTGTTGACCTCCCTGGTCACAAGAGGTAGATCAGCCTTCACACACACACACACCTCTTCTTGTATTCTTAACTGAATTAGCTGATTTTTAGCCAATTTTGCAGGGACGCAGGCTGGGATAGGACTCACCAACAAAACTACTTTAAACCAGGCTTTCCTTTGCTTCCCAATGATCAGCAATTCCCTCCTCCCAGGAGGATGCTCTGCCCACACAGCCTACAATGCACTGGAGCACTGAGGCACAGGGATGGGGGAGGGCTGGGAAGCCGCTGGACCATCCAGGCCCCCCAGCAGCTCTTGGCTCAGCCCCCAGCTCCACTCTCTGCTCTGAGCCCTGGGAATGCTGGCCCTGGCTGGGATTCTCAAGCTGCAGCCATGCCAACAAGTCTGCCTGAAGATCCCTCAGCCCTTCCATCACAGCCAGCCAGGAATGGTCTCCCCTGAAACACATCTGGCAAATCCAAGCTGGATCATTGCAGGGGGACCAAAGCTGGATTTGCCATTCAATGAGCTCCTTCGACAGCACTGGACAGTGTTGCAGACTGTGAAGAGCAGAACAACCAGCTGAGTCACTCCCTGCCACACTCAATTTGCCAGAGGTCCAAATTAACCTCACTGCAGTCCTTCCCTCTCTGCAGCTTTTGGAAGTCACTGCATCCTGCTCCATGAGCCCTGGCATCCACCTCTCCCAGGCCTCCTCTGAAAGGGCATTTCCTTTCAAGGAAAAGCCCAGGCAAACCATATCCTCTCCCTTCCTTTAAACACACTTCTGTTTAACTTCAGAACCTCCTTGGGGCTGGCTGTGCTCCACAGAAAATCCGTGTGGGTATTCCCACCTCTGGGCAATGCTTCACCCAACAGGAGGTGTGTGAGATTTTGTGGGGTGGTCTGTGCTGCTTAGAGCCAGACACTTGGTAGGGAAGAAAGAGGAGAGGGGAGGGACAGAGGGTGGTTTCTCACTTGGTTCCAGCTCACTGCAGATCAGCACTTGGCCATCAAGTTTACATTAAAAGCTACTTGATTTTGGTGGCAACCCTTTCCTTTCCCCAGTCAAAAAAAGCAAAGCGAGCCCTGCTGCTCATGGCAGTAACTTTGAACACCTTTCCTTAGAAAAGTGCTTGAATATGCATCCTATTCCAGGCACACAATAAATGCACAAATCAGACAGGAGCCTGCTCAGGGAACCTCCAGGCACTGATGTGCACAAAGTCCTCTCCTGGTTGAGCCCTTTGTGAGGGCCTGAGCCACAGCCTCCATCCAGCACCTGCATGGAAGCACTGCCAAGCACCAGGAGCTGCTCTGACAGCCCTGCACAAAGTCCTGCTCAGGGTGTCAGCAATGAGCGAGCCTGCAGCAGCCAGGGCAGAGAGCACTGCCCACAAAGGTGGATGCAGTCTGCTCCCAAGGCACCTGCAAAGGGACCAAGGGACTGTGACCCTTGGGAGGGGCTCCAGTAGGGCCCTTCAGCAAGAAGACCCTGCCCTGTCACACTGTGCCCTGACACTTTGCCAGCAGGCAGTGGGCAAGGACCTGCAGCTTTGGCTTCCCACACATGACTGAGTTTTGCAGGGTAAGAGCCTCCAACAGGCACGGGTCTGATTTGGAGAAACTGCAGAATTCCTGTCGAGGCACTGCTAGAGAATGAGCTGCCCAGGCTTGGCATTTGCAGAAGGTACTGAGGTGAACAGTTTAGTCCTTACCCTATAAAGGCAGCTAAGGAGTGACACTGCTCCACCACCCTCCCTCCCCAGTTTCTCTTCAGGAGACTTTCCTGAAGCCCTTTCCCCAGTATAAACGTCCCAGCAAAAGCAGCCCTGACTTCATGGATGAAGAAACTTGGTCTTCTGCATCTCACTCACTCACAGAGTCACAGAAAGTCCCAGAAATTCTGTCCAAGGGAGATAAGAAACTGCCACCCAAAGTGACTGAAACATTCTTCCAGATCCCCTCCTCCAACCCCCATATCAATTGTTTTCCTTCTTCCCACACTTTACCCTCTAACCTTCACTTTTCACATAGTCTCAACCATGCTCACTAGGGATGCTCTGGCTAACCACTCTCATGGGAGTGAGAAACTCCACCTCAAACAGGACCAGGATCTGAAAAGAAGCCACAAGCCCCTCACAATGTGGAGTCTGATGGGGTGAGAATTCAATGTTTTTCAGAGTAGCTGGTATGTGCTGCCTGATGAGGTTCCTTGGCCTGCAGAGACCTTCCTGCTCATCCCCTAGGACAAGAAAATCCTCCTTGAAATCCTCCTTTTGGACAAAGAACGGAGCAGGGTGGACCTCTCTCCAGCTCTGATGCAGTTGGGAGGGTGAGGCAGCGGTGTGCCCCATGCTGCTCTCATCTCTTGCTGGCTGGAGATGGGAAGGAAGGACCACAGTGTCTGTCTGCCAGGGATCCTTCCCTTCCCCCTCATGCTGACATTGGCAATCATCTTCAGCCTCCCTTCCTCCCACTTCCCTTAATTTTCCTTTCTCTTTTAAAGATTTTTCTCACCCCCCTCCCTGCCCTTCCTTCAAGCCCCAGACTGCCTCTGTGACTCACTGCTGGGTGCCAGAGGTGGCTTTTTTCTGTGTGGAGGCAATTTTGCAAGCCAGCCCTCACACGTGTTCTGCAAGTGGCCGACAGCCACCAGCGAAGGGTGCAGAAAGTGCCTGCAGTCCTGGCCCAGAGAGGTCAGCACAGCCTGTTTGGCTGCAGAAGGATGACAGAATATCTTGAAAAAGCTCATTAAACTCACTTTGGTCACGCTCCAAAGCATGTTGAAATTCAGGAGAGAATCCCCCATTGACATGCACAGGGTTTGAATCAGGGTTAATTCCATTAACCAGGATGTTTGGTAGCTGCTGAGCCCTGGGGTTATTAGTGTGCATGTAAAGCTGTCCCTAATAAAATAAAGAAGACAAACTGGCCACCTGTGTTTAATAACCCATGGTGACTTATGAATCATCTGTGTTTGTTAAGACCCATCTCGTACACAGACTCATCTTTCTCTCGCTAGCACCCAGCTCACCCTTCCCTATGGAAACCACAGTCAGCTTTCCTGCAGGAGGGGAATTCCTTTCAGAGTCGCATTTAATCTGCTGCAAGCTACCCCTTTAAATCCAGCCTTTTACATCCAGTTACTCCAGAGAATACGAGGAATGCCTCTGCTGGTTTTTCACTGAGCCTATTTAGCCTTTTTTGGACAGAAGGAAGCATCTGAGAGGGAGGGTGCATTTTTCCCTCTTTAAATCACAGAAAGAACACCACAGCTCATTCCTTGTCTCCAGACTGCTTAACTCTTCCCATATCCGAGCAGTCCCCAGCTGCTGCTCTGCTGGCACTGGAGCCCCTGGCTGTCCCTTTGCCTCCTGCTCTGAAAGGCTGGCACACAGCTAGCCTGGCAAACAAAGGTGTGGGCTTTCCCATCCTTTCAGCTCTGTAGCCAAGGCAGTTGTCCCCATCTTGATCCTGCCATTCAAGCCCCAGCCTGACATGCAGCCCCGCAGTTCCCTGCACAGCAGAGCCCCAGGCAAGAGATTTTTCTCTCTCTGAAACAAGGAAAGAGTGTTTTTCCCTTCCCACTCGTTGATGCGCTGCCACAACAGCTGCTCTCCACGGGCTCACTGCAGAGCCCTCAGGCTTAGCTCGGTTTTCAAGAGCACTACATTTGCATCCACGCCACATGCCCCAGGCTTTAAGCCTGCCCACATGGCTGGCAGCGAGCTCCCGACTCTAAGTTTGGCTGCAGGCAGCGACTTTCTGATGACCATAGCATTACTAAGAGATTCCCTCACCCTCCTCTCCTCCTCACGCTCCCATGGGATGGAGTGCCATGCCAAAATTCTGGGCTGGAGAGCACAGGGAAGGGCAGAGCACCGGTTGTGGGGCGCCCTTGTTATGCACACACAGAAGGTACATACATAATTGTAATATAATTTTTTTATTATATATAATAAATATATATTTCCTAATGTTTGAGTAGATGTTAAATTATCCATACAAGCAAAATTAAGGATAAAAATGAAACAGATGACGTATCTCTGCTGAGGCCTGAAGAGTGACAAAAGCTGGCCACATTCTGTAATCATAGATTCTGGGGGGGTTGTATACCATCCTTAAGTTAAAGCATTCCCCAAGATGACTTCAGGTGAGCTTACCCTGAGATGTACTTTTTAAACCAAGAGGGTGACTAAGATGCTTGCTTGGTAAAAGCCCTGCTCTTAATAAATAGAAAATCCCACATGACAAAGCACTGACAACATGAAAATCTGACAGATGTGCCTGTTTGAAAGGCTGCAAAGCAAAATGGTGTAGCAACAGTTTTACAGTGAAAGAAACAATTGATTTCAGATGCTGCAAGCTGTAGGGACTTAAAGAATTCTCACATCTCAGCTGTGCCACATCAGCATCTGCACCTGCACTCCAAGCAGCGGGGAAGACCCGGGGATGGAGCAGCACTGCTGTGAGACACGGTCACAACCAGCCTCCCATCCCAGCAGGCTGGGCCAGGACTCAGGGACAGCATCCCAGTGCCAGGGCTGACTGTCCACCACCAGGAACAGCATCTGTGCACCAGTCCCCTCAACAACATACATTTCATCTCAGTTTTGCATAAGCAGAACACACAATTTTCACCCAATTAGCTGTGGTTCATGGAGTTTATGTTGTCTATGTGCAGGAAAACAGGCAAGCCATGGTGCAGTCAGTGGGACACAGAGACAGGCAGCTCCTGATGTGGCATGGGGCCTTCCAGTCAGACAAAAATATTTAACAAATCTGAACCAGAAAAGTGAGTTTGCATGGGTCATTAGTGCCTTGCATCACGGGGCTGGGATATTTTCTGATGTGGTTCCCAGGAGCCTTGAAACCACAGCTGGCAGCTCAGGGAAGGAGCGTGGCAAAGGACGGGAGGTGGCACAGGATTCACCATGTGACAAAAGAGCACAGCTGTCCTCGCTTCATTCTGGAGGGCAGAGCCTTGGAATACAGTTATGGGAGGACCACACAGATGAGCAACCAAATTTCAGCTCTTCCAATGTGCTTCCAGAAGAGCTTAAGAAACTTAAAACAGTACACCTACAAGGTTAGAGATCCCCAAGATGGCAGGACAGCAGCTGTGTAAAACACTTCTAGGCTGACCAAACCTCTGCAGTTGTGATGGTTTCTGCAGGTGGCCAAAAGGACAAGAATAGTCTGTTTCCCGTAACAGCTTCATCAGTCCAAGGCCAGGACTCCCCTCTGAAGGGACTGAAGTGTGGTGTGCTGAGGGAAGGGGCCTTCCCAGCCCTTGCCCTTTCAGGAATAAAACAAGTGTCCTATTAACACCAAACCCGTGATGTGAGATGCAAGTACCCAACAGGTTTGCAGCTCCCCAGTTGCCACCATTTGTCAAGGGTGGGCACCCAGCAACCAAGGAGAGCAAGAGGAGGAAATGTGATTCCACCATACTCTGGAATCTCCTCTGGAAGAGGAAAACCTGCTAGAGAACAGCAACAGCACTTCCAGCTCTTCTCAGGGGTTTCCACACTTCCTTAGGTTCTAAATAAAGAGAGACTGGAGACCAGTCTCTGGCAGAGGTAGAGATGTGGCTGCAGCTGCATGTTCCAGCAGGCAGGAATTGTCCTGAGCCCCCACTGTGCTGCTGTGGCCCTAATTACCCACTCCTCAAATCATGTGAAGGCTGCAGCCCTTCTTGCAAGCAGGTTTGATTGCCCTGGTGTGGGGTGGTTGTGACCCTGTGGCTGTCACACATGTGCCATTCCCCTGAACAGCCTGCTGCATGCCACCACCTCCACCCACCCCCCAGCTGTGACTGGCAGAGCACTGCTGGCTTCACTGGGCTACAAACCAAGGCACATGGGCAACCAGGCTGGAGAAGGGCTGGCCTTGCCTCATTTAGCAGGACATGCAGACCTGACCTTTCTCCCACAGGCCAGGCTGTCCCTGCTCACACTCAGGCAAAGAAAGCCAGTTCCTCATCTGGGTCATCCCACAGCGAACCCACAAGGAAGGTGACAAATGGGGAGAACTAAAAGGAAAAAAAAACCCTAAAAAGTCTTCCTCCCAGTGCCCTGAGACAGGCAAAACATGTGGGCAGAGTGTGGCTGGACTTGCCAAGACAGGGCCATCAGCTGTTCTGCACTGAGTAAGGAAAGGTGACAAGCCATTTCTGAAAGTGCAGCATCCCTCCTTTCAACCCAGAAAAGCCATTAATAAAACTACTTCTACTCTCAAAAGAATGAGCACTTCCCGAGGAACTGGGAATACTCTGTGTGAAAACGTGCAAGTGGAGGAGGCAGAGACTCACCAGTAAAAAACACCAGCTGCCTCCTTGCCTCCTGACATGGGCCAGCCCCTTCTGCTGCTGCCTTCCCCTTCACCAGGTCAAAATAGACTTTTTAACTCTGTCACAGTGTTGTACCCCTCTAACCAGGGCAAACATCTTCCCGACAAGACAATCAGAAAATGGAACAGTGTCAGACTCCACCTGGTGCATCATTCAGACTAGTTTTGGCCAATTCTGGGTGTAATAAGGGGATTGGGCCTTTTTTTTGCCCTGAGATAGGCTGTCACTACCTTCAAAAGCTGACATACAAACAGAGACAGCTGCATATTTCTCCAAAGCCTTCTTTAAGACCATGTTTGTGGCTTTTCAGGCAAAATATGCCTGTAAGCCTAGAGCAGTTCTTAGGAAGTCCACCTAATGTCTCTGACCATGGCCACAATCTCTCAGGTGGAGTGACACCTAAACCATCCATTCCAGGTTATTTTTAGCCTGGATCATTTCCCTCTTTCACTCCTGGCCTCACAAACTGGTGTTGTGGATAAAAAGTGAGGCAAGAAGAAGGAGTTAAGATTGTGTTGCTGCAAAGAGAAACATCTGGTAAATCTTTCCCAAAAAGATATTCTTTTGTTGGAGCAGAGAGAGGGTGGGTATTCCTGAACAGCACCAGAGAAAAGGCTGGAAATGAAATCTTGACCCCAGCAAAGGTGAGTAGTGCATGAACACCCAGGGATGCTCTTCCCTTTGCTCCACCACGGGAGCAGCCATCCTGCTTGGGATGCCTGACATGCTCCAGGCTGCTGCAAGGGTGGCATTAAGCAGTGCACACACCAAAGGCTGCAATGGAGATGTGCCCTAAAGGTGCATTTTACACCTTCTACAGTGATTGCAACAGTTTAGAGATGAAGAAATTAGGGTAATGATTTTCATTGTGCCTGGCTTGTCTCCTCATCCCTCTCCCTTCTTTCATCTCTGAGTGGGATGAAGACACCGTGACAGTTTGAAAACTATTGGACAGGTTTTTGGTACAATGGAACAAGGCACGTCTGGGTTTTGTGAGGATGGTGAAGGATCCGTCAGGAGGGAAGAAGGTTTTAAACTGACCAGTCCACCACACAGCCACTGATGGGGCAAGGGTGGGCAGAAAATCACACAGGTGACAACTCTCATGCTCTGGATCCAAAGTAATGCTGATTTATCCACATATATAGAAGGGAGGGTGTTTTCCAGACAGGAACTGCCAAGCAAGGTCCCCACAAAGTTAAGGCTGCTGAGCCTCAAATCAAAGCCTCACCATCTTCCCTTGCTCCACATGGCAGCAGAAAGCTGCCCGTAGCACTGGGAATGTTGTTTATCCCAGAGGGGCCATGGCTCTGCAGGAATGCTGGCAAGGGCTGCCTGCCCACCTTTTCCTGCCCCTGGGCAGCTGGGCTACCACAGACCCATGGTGAGGCTCAGAGAAAGAAACTGTAAATCTGTAACCACGGGGGCTGGCTGACTTAGGAAAGCAGCAGGAGATGAGAGATTAGACACAGTCATTAGCAAGAGCCCTGTTCTTTGCCTACAAACCCCGGGACTTCAAGCCTAATGCACCTCCTGTTTTGCAGGCAGGTGATAAGCTCAGTGCTCCGTAAATCCCCAAAGGAACATTGCTGAGACTGTGCCCCTTGGCATCATCACACAGCAGAAGGAATCATCGCTGCTCCCTCTGCCGTGTTATCCCACAGTTCCACCAAGAATCCTTCCTGCACAGCTCCTGTGAATGGGCTGCACAGAAGATTAATTCTCCAAATGTCTGTTGCCTTCTCCCTGTGCAAATACCAGGCTGTTGATTGACCAGGGAAGGATACAAATATTTACAGACAAGGTGAGGGTGGGAGCTCTGCCATGCATTGTGCTTGTGGCTTCAGCTGGACAGCAAACAGAGCTGCCAGGGTACCTGTGGCCTGTGCCTGCTGCACAGACAGACCTGGCAAACCACAAATTCAGCAACAAATATTATTTTCTTGGACTGATTTCAGAGCATTTGGTTTAAAGCTGGGATGCTGATCTGAATAGAGCTGAATAATGGGAAAACAATCCCATTAATGTGCCAAACAATGACAGGCCCTAGTGGTACACGAGGTTCTCCAGCACAGGAACCTCACCACAACAGCTCTCATCAGGCACTGGGGCCACAAGGAGCCTGCTGCCCAGCAGGAAAGGCTGGCACATTGCAAGAAAGATGAGCAGCTGCAGGAATCCCACCACCACCTCCCAACAAATGCCCCAAAAGACCTTCCTTTAGTTCAGTATTTTCTTGTCCAGGTAGTGCTGGAGTTTGAATATTCTCCTGTCCTCACAGAGATCAGCTGGAACAAACCAGCCTCCCACTGGATCAAAGGGAGGAGGAGGCAGATTCTGGACTGGCTGGGAGTTGGAACCATGGCTGTTAGGATGGAACCTGCTGTGGCTTCAGCCCAGGGCAAGGAGCTTTATCCTGCAGGTATCCAAGATTTGGGAGACAGCGTGGGTCAGACAGCACTTCCAGCAGCTACAGGGACATGGCTGGGGGTAATTCAGTAACACACAGACTTGGCCAGACCTGACCACAAAACACCCTTGCATACCTTTAACTTCTTTACAGCAGTGTAGCCCCCTGCACGTTCCTTTCCCCATTAGGAGACCTAAGCGCAAGCACCCTGGGCTGGGTGGAATCTCTCTCATTCCAGTTTTTGCAGGGACATTTATGGATTTCTCTTTGATTTGACCTTTGCAGCCATCCAAGGCCATTTTCCCGGGGTTTTGCCTTTTCCTGAGGCCGGAAAGCAAGTTGCACTTGCCAGGGAATCACAGCCTGCCTTTGATGCTTAACAGGGAGAACGTCACTCAGCATTGCCTCAGTGGAAGAGCATATTCCTTCCAAATTTGCACATTAAACCCACCCCCCACTACTGCTCTGGTGTCCTTGTCACAGCTCATCACCTTCCACTTTCTGCTGCTCATTCCCCAGCCTAGTGCTACACTATAACAAGCACCTCACTGAAACATGCCAAGTTATTTTTCCAGTCCCTGTCCTTACTGGCTCCAGGAAATCAGCAGTGATATTGTTTTATGGATCAGATTTCTGGGCTCCATCCCTCACCACAAAAAAACCCATATGGCAGGAACACATCCAAGAGGCACAGGAGACCTAAAGGAGTGGCCAGGCAGGGATACAAGGAATGGTGGAGCCCATAGGGAGGTTCAGGGCAAAGCAAAGGTCTTCTTTACCCTCTCCTTCCACCAGGCAAACAGCTTGTTTTCCATCTGGGAACCGAGTGGCTGGCACATGGACACTCCTCATCAGCAAACACAGCAGTCACAGATGTGGAGGGATACACCTCTCTGGGCCTGGATGAGAACACTGAAGACACATTATTCCTGCAGCCAGGGGATCTTTGATTTATCCCAGTGTTGTGGGTGACACTGTCTCTCCCCTCCATTTCCCCCCCTTGGATCTGTGTTTGTTCACTGCAGTGTTACAACTCTTCCCTTTAAGAATTCCTACAATTCCAGGCCAAGGGGATGGACCCATTTTCTTGGGTCCAGCTCTGCAGAGCAAAGAGCCCCAAAGGTTCAGAGGACTCAGGAAGCACCTGCTCCTGGGCTGATCCCTTAGAGCTGGGATTGGGACTCCTGTACACGAGGTGTTACACAAACGCTACCGAAGGTCCTGCCTCAAGCAGCCTTGCAGCTGAGAACGCTGAGAAGCAGCTTTCTGGAAAGCCAATGTACCCATGCTGTCTCCATGCTCTGCAGAGCATCCAGGCTGACATTATAGGGACAGAAAATGCCTCTTCCATAGAGCTCAGCAGGATTTGAGCTGCACCCAAACCCACTGTGCAGCCCAGGGTGTTGATTGACTCGCTGACCAATTCCCCATAGCATGCCCTGGGCAAAGCAGCTCCAACACATGTCCATCCAACACAGCATCTTGCTTACCTTCTTGGGAGAGCAAGGGAAACCATCTTTGAGCACTGAAAAGTCACAGGACTGTGCTGTTGGAGAGTGCTGGAGCTGGGGAGTACTGCCACACCTCTGGTGAAATTAGTGAGGAATCAGCACCCCACCATGCTGGACCTCCCTTTGCAACCCCCTGGGGGACCCACACCTCCCCACCTCTCTCCTGCCTGCTTTGTCAGGCCTTTGCAGAGCTGCAGGACAGCCACTTAAACAAGGATTGTGTAATTTCAGCCCAGAGCTCAGTCACTCATCCAGAAAACAAGTCTCCTTCCAGTGCTGCCTTATCTGTGGCTTTGTAGGCACAGGATATGCACACACTGGCATAGAGGGGCAGGCAGAGCACAGGAGGTGCACTCAGAGCTCCCATTTCCTTCTCTCTGTTGTGCTTTTAAAAGAAATGGTCCCTTTTTATACCTCCATCAGTGTCCCCAGAAGTGCTATACCTGTCCAGCCCACAGAAGACCCCAGATCCATTGTTCCAAGAGCAGGAATGGATCTGGGGCTATCTGCTGAGCCTGCTCCCCAGGCCACTCTTGCGGGCCCCTTCTTATCTGCACCACCCACTCTGGAGCGGGTTACTGAGCACCAAGCAGGAATATTCAACAGCACAATGCCAACACGTGATAACACAATTCCTACATCCTTCCTGCTGTGGCTGAAGCTGGGGCAGGAAAGGGGGCAGGAAGCTGTCACCACCTCCATCGTTCCCCAGAGCAATCCATCTCTCACCAACCATCAGTCAGCAGCATCCTCCCGCTGTCCTTGCCCCTTTTTTAGCTGCTTTAAACTGAGACAGGTGGTTTATTTGCAAAGATTTCTCCAAAGAGACACAGGGATGCCTGTCTCCCACAAGAACTCCCTGTTTGCACTGTACCTCCCCCTGCTTGCTGTGTGCACCAAGGAAGCTCTGGCACTTTAAGCCGTGTGTCCTCGCACACCACATGGCTTTTATGATTAACCGGTTTCTGCAGACCAAATTATCCTGCCTGAGGAAAGCCTTCCAGCCAAGCATCGTGTTTCTCCCTCCAGAGCACATCCTCCACCTTGCCATTTCACTGAAGCACACAAATACTATGTGCACAGTCGCAAGGAGAGCAAATAAATCTTTCATTTTCCCCTCGTCTCCTCAAGCAAAAGCTGAGCCATGCACAGCACCCAGGTGCCACATTGCATTTTGCAGCCCAAAGATTTTCTAAGTCATCCTCTCCAGAGCCCCTTGAAATGTCTAATATAAAGAGATGGTATGTGTATGCAAAAGATGGCCATACAGACAACCACCCAGCATTGGTTCCATTAGCATTGCCTCCTGCCTTTCTCCTGCAGAACACCAAGCTCTTGATGTCCTTTTTGCCAGTCAGTGGAGGAAGGAGGAAGATGCTGTCACAAGGTCTAATGCAAGAGATTTGTTTACCCCCAGGCAAGTTCTTTAGCCCCTTCTTTTAAGAAAAGGGTGTCCTGATCCTCTAGAAAATTAAAACAGCAGGCTGCATACAACACACAATTTCCAGAACGGTTGTCATCGACAACCAAACTGAAGATGAACAAGATCATCTCTATTTTCATTTATTGCCTTTTATTCCTCCTTTTGCACCTAAGGGACGGGCCGGGGGGTTTCTTTTTCACGTGGTCTTATTGACATCAGTGAGTGGTTTCTGTGACATCTTGCACATTTTACAGGCCAAAGGGCTAGAAACACTCTGAGAATCAGGTGGCCCTAAAGAAACCCAGCCAGGCCCTACACCAATGGGCTAAACAGCCCATTGCTCAGCCCCAGAATTAAGGGTTAAGCAGGCATTCGGCAACAAATAGATGTGAAGCTT
Source organism: Taeniopygia guttata (assembly GCF_048771995.1). Classification (NCBI taxonomy): domain Eukaryota; kingdom Metazoa; phylum Chordata; class Aves; order Passeriformes; family Estrildidae; genus Taeniopygia; species Taeniopygia guttata. The sequence goes on from NC_133027.1 coordinate 92,596,303, forward strand.
AAAAAGCCCAGCCTCCCGTCAGGGAAGAAAAACCCCATCACAGCAAGTTGAAGACACCTAGAACACACAGCATTCCCAGAGACTGATGGGAAAATAAAGCAGCACAGAGGGTGGGACTTGACTTGTGCAAATATACCCAGGGAGGGCTGGTGATGGAAAGGAGGAGGTGGCACTTTGTGGTCAGTCATAAAAGGAAGACATGGATCAGGTGGCCTTGTAGTGACTCCAGACAGACGTCACGACTTGCCTTATTCAGGGCTGGGCAAACACAGCCAGGGAGCCCTGCTGGTGTAAATCAGTCTTGCGTTGACTTGAGTCAACACAGCCATGCCAGGTGACATCAAAAGACTCTCTCCCAGCGTGAGAAGAAGCAGAGCAAGAGGGTCGTTTGAACATTCTGCACTGCATCAGAGCCGGGCTGTGGCAAGGCTGGGAACAGCTGCAAGGGAAATCCTGGAGCAGCTTCAGGAAGGATACAGGAGTTCTGAGATTTTGACATCATTCCCATCACACTGGGTGCCAAAGGTACCTTAAATTTACTCACAGTGTCCCTATGAGCAATTCCAAGAGGGGTCCCCAGAGACCCTGCTGCTGATTTAACACATCATGTTGAAAGCAGTGACTGGTGTACAAAGAGAAGCTGATGAGCACAGCTCCTTTTCCAGCCAGAACACCTTGGTCTACCTGCAGGAATATCCTCTAGAGCCTTGAAACAAGTACAGTTTCATGAGCATCAGCTCAAAAACTTGACTCAGAAAATCCTGTCAAGCAAAGGCTAAAGCTCACCAAGTCAGACGTGGCCTTCTCTTTTTCTGTTCCAAACACAACTTGGGGTTGCAATGGTGTGAACAGCAGTGGGACAGAACCAGACCTGAACTAAACAACTGACAAACCTGTCTCCGGAAGAGGGGAAATTCCTGATCCCATGGTGATCATTATCTACAGGTGATCAATAATCACTGATGCACATCAGTGGTAACCTGCTTATCTGGCCTCTGGAGGAGTCCACAGGCAAGAATGACAACCCTGGTGATAGGTGAGGTATTCATGGGCTGGCAGCATCCAGGCAGCTCAGCCTTTATACAGCTTGATGATGTTCATTAACAGTAATGGTTGGACAAAGTTAGTTAACCCACCACAGGCTTGTCTGGCTTCAGCTCCTGAGGGAACTGGATCCTCCTGCAGAGCCTGCAGTGGAAAGGTGGCACCAATATGTCCTGAAAGATCTGACAGGATCCATCCCCATACAAGCTGCCAATTGTCGTGTTGGTGCTTGGCACCAATCGACGGTGGATGGGAACTGTCACCACCAGTTTGTTATCTTGCTGGTAAGGCTTTCCTGCCTTCTCTCTGTGAGTTCTCATGGGCAGCTCCTCACAGCTCTGACTCCTTTTCTTTCTTCTGCATGGCCAGCTGACTCCCTCCTGTCCCTATTGCGACAGCCTACCCCTTTTCTGTCCCCAGCAGCACATACTGACCCTTACTGGCCCTAGCACGACTGCCTGCCCCTCACTCCTCACACAGCACAGCCAACTGACTCCAGCTGTCCCCTCCAGCAGCTAACCCACTCTTTTATAGCACCCATCCTTATTGGACCCTCCTCATTGGACACAGCTGTGGCCCATTAAAGGCAAAGCTGTTCCTCCTCTTTGGTAATTAGTCCAGCTGCAACTCCTCAGTGGTGGGATGTCTTCAGCACTGTCTCTATTCTCCTACAATCCATCCTCCCACAAAGATCTGCCGCCTCTTACCCATCTCACAAGGACAGGGCAGCTCTAAACATCTGGGTATTTGCAGGAACAGATGGCCAGCTGCTCGATTGGCACACAGGGCCCAAACTGGTGCTCCCACCTGCAGCAGCAGAAGCAGCCAGGATATATTAAAGATTCCAGGTAGAGAACACAGAGCCAGCACAGCAGCCTGCAGCTCCAAGAGGTCCAAGGCAAGAAAAGGCAGAGAGGAAAGGTAGCGGGAAACAGGAATGAGAGAAGCTGCCGAGTTAAATGGAGAAACATACACTGAAAGTTTGCTAAGTTATCTTACTTCCAAGTGAAAATCCCTCCTGCTTCTCACAGTAATCAGGGCACTTAAAACTAGTCCTAACCAGCTGCTCCCTCCTACTTCCTTTGTCCAGCTCTTCTTAAATGCACAAGCAGCCCACTAAGAAACAGAGCAAATATGTGCAAAGATTTGCAGACAAAGCCAGAGACCTTTGGAAACCACTCAGTAGAAGCAAGCACCCCTCTCCCAGCACAGAGGCAGCTGTGCTTTACAGTAGGACAGTTTCCAATGTTTTCTTTCTCTGTGCAGACGAGGGATTTCCTGTCCTCCATGGCAACCACTTTGCATTTACTGAAGGAGACTGTGCCAATAATCTCCAGAGCAGAATGAAAATTTTTTAAGTGGCACTGCCTCTTAACTCCTGGCTTTAACTTGCTGATGTTTTCCACAAACGTGGTTCCAGTCCATTCTTCTGCCCTCCTTAAAAGTATTGCCAGCTGGGGTAAGACTCCAGTGCTGCATGGCCCGTGCAGAGCGAGTTTCTCAAGCACTGGTGACACAAGTCTTTCTGAAGAAGTCACCAACCACCAGCACCTCCCAGCAAGAGCTGTCTGTGCACCTTCCAAATGACAAGGTTTTTGCATTTTCCAGCAAGGCACAGCTCCCAGCTTGAATACAGTCCCTGTCATGAAGACAGCCCTGGACTTTGATGGCCCAGGTCTTCCTGTTACAGGTTTAGAAGTAATCTTGCCACTCTTTCCTGGAAGGGAAGCACTCAGTGGACCAGTGCTGGTCCAACAGTTCTAAAACACAGCTGAGCCAAACTAAGCCTCCCCAGCAGGCTGTCCTTCTCCACCCCCTCTGAGCTGCCCTTGCTTAGGTCTGTGTGATTCTCAGCTCCAGGGACACAGATTCAGTGCAGTGACTTGGCAAAAAGCCTTTGTTTTGTTTTGGCCCATCTCACACCATTTTAGCGAGTTACATCAGCTTGGCCTGAGGCCACACGAACATCAGGACCAGCCCAAGGCATGCAATAAGAACAAAATAGGAGGGGAAGTGAGGCCATCCCCTTGCAGTGACAGTGAGTTCATGATGAAACTACATCCATTGCTGTCTCAAGTTCTACTGTACTAGAACATCACTTATTAACCCCTTACACTGAAAGAGGTTTAGTTTAGCAAGGCCTTCAAGGAGGAACAGTTCAAGAAAGAGCTGGAAGCTCTTGAGTAAAATGTACTAAACCTGAGGTAAACTTTTGGGCTGAGTCACAGGTGCAATCTAAACTCCCTCTGCTGTTTCAGAGTCGAGCTCTCTTCTTTCTACTTTTTTCTTTTAAAATCCCTTGGCAAGAGAGCCAAACAAAATTGATCCTAACTAAACCAGACATAATAAAGCAGGACTTTGTTTTCAAAGCAGGCAGTAGATTAGCATTAAACAGGAACCTTAAAGTTCTTTTTCACTCCTGTTTTATGTCACTGAATCAGACTCTCAGGGGCCTTTTCCTCATACGAAACAGGAACGTTTTTTAGCAATAGCGTAACATCATTAAACACAGGGAACAAAAACAGAATGAGGATCCCTGAACTGATAGGGAAGATTTCTACAGTCTTAACGAAGAGAGGTTAAGGTACTAGAAGCAGTAAGTGCACACAGTCCACTGCTTTTTAGCTTTGAGTGCTGACATAAAGCCAAAGCACCAGCACAGGAGCTCTCACAACACATTTCTACCTGCCCTAGACCACAGCAGTCTCTCTTGCAGAAAGTGACCTTGCAATTCTACTGCCAAGTAAAACAGACCCACAGAAGAAAGCACTAAAAGTCACTTCAACTGACTGAAATGCTTCACTGCACTGGAGTGGAGGCAGAACAGTGACATTGGCAGCTGCCACATCTGCACAGAAGAGCAGCAAAACCACAGCCAAGGGACAGCCAAACTCAAAACCACCAGCATTCATTTGACTGCTTCCAAGAGCAGCTGATCAAGACAGCAGGAGCCCTGGAATGGAATTTCAGATTCAAGTTAATTTCCTGGATCGGACAAAAACTCCCCATGGAACCAGAGGCAAGTCCCCTTCTCCACACACCATCTGAATTTCCTGTCCTGTAAAACAGGCACCATTCCTGCTGCTCTGTTTAAGTCATGAAGCACTCCTAACAGGGATTATTTTTAGCATGCAAGCATGACAACCCAGCTGAGCTGGACTCTGATCTCAGCTGGGCCTTCTCATTGGCTTTGCAATATTAAAAGTAAATAAAAAACAAAGCTGAGCCCACACCAGAGCTCAGCCACCAGGTAGCATTTTGATAGCAGATGAAACACAACTTTTGGTAAACAGTGAGCTGCAGATCCAAAGCTGCAGCCAGCCAACAATGTGAGGGATTACGTGGATCCCCAGTGGCTGCACTCGTTCACTAGTGAGCAGTGATCCGCCAATGGACCGACTTCAAACCCATTTCAGACACTACAGTGGCACCAAGCAGTGACGCAGGTGTTCAGGAGGACAAACTGAAATCACTCTTAACTGTGCTCTCAACCATAGCAGCAAGTACTGGGAGAGCAGGGAAGAACTGAAAACTCTAAGAACAGGAACTCTGCAGAGCTCTCTGCTTCACAGCACGAACAAGCAGCTTCTCCCAGTCTGTTGAAAGAGACAGCAAGTCAGAAACTTAATATCTGCTGAGAAAACTTTCCCAAGTCCATGTTTTGAGAAACTAACATTTGCTATCAGAAGCGCAGCCCAAGGGCCTCAAATCAGAGCTCCCCTGCAGAGTGTGCAATCCAGAAGAAAGGATGGAATGGAGAAAAGCAGAATAAATTGGGATAAAGAGCACATGCCCATGGCTCTTCCAGGCTCTATGTATCCCAAAAGCACATAAAATGTTCTCCATTTTGTTTACCAGCCTCAGTGATGTGTCTTCCTAGAATCATGACTACTTGGATATGTCAGGGCAAACCACTTCCTTCCTGAAGTACATTTGATTCTTAATCATTCCTTTTCTCTGCCTACAAACCCATTTTATTTATCTTGTACACAACCTTGTACGAGTGGACACGTTTTTGAGCCTCTCTTATGGGACCAGCTTGGTTCCCATCTGCAGCTTTTCCTACAGCTGAATGTTTAACACACCTTAGTGTTTGACCAAACAGTAGATTTTCCTCTGCCCCCACTCAGATAGGGGGTGAAGAACTGACATCTGCAGTGTGTGGCTTTTCCCAGCAGTTACCATCACAGTGATAAGGCCTGTGCCTGCTCTCAAAAGCCAATTTTTAACTCATAAACTAGAGGAACAAGCTTGCAAAGTTCAAGCTAACCTGCTTTACAGATGGGATCAGTAAATATACATTAGTCAATCCTTGTTTGAAACATCTGTGAGTCTCTGCTTTCATCCACCCCAGCCAGCCTTTTAAAGTAAGTCTCAGCAATATTTCTAAAAACTTATTTTCACACTGATGATAACCTGCCTTATCACACTGATTTGCCCAAGCTGATCTTCATTCTGCTAAGGCTTTATTCAAAGCCCTGCTATAAGAAAAGGTCCAGTGATATTACATGCCTTAAAGCAATATTTCTGTCCTTCCTTATGAGCAGGCTGCCTTCATACACAGCAAATTTCTCTTATGAATCAACATCTGTCCAGCTACCTGGACAGGTAAGAAACTGTGGGGTGCAGCAGCCTTTTCAGAACTTCACCTCAACTCAGGCTGAGAGGAAAGGCGGTAGCAGTAAGCGCTGGCTGTTGCAGCCTGCCACCCACTGGCCTCCAGAGGTGTGAGCTGTGCTGCGGCTTATTTTCCAGGTCCCCACGCTGAAGCTGACTGCAATGCACTCTGCTGGCCGCAGCTGACACGCAGCAGTTTCCTTCAGAACAACAGTGGCATTGGCAGACTGCTTCACAGCTTTCTTGCAGTTCCTGTAAATTAACTGCAACTACAATAACTACAACATCAGTATAAAGCCATAATTACAGCCATTTGAAGTGTTTAACATACTTGTAATCTGTTCACATTAATATCTTGAGTTGGATTAAGGTATGTCAAGAATTTAGAGTGCCAACCACACAAAAACAAACAAGCTCCAAAAGGGTATTTGAAACAGAAAAAGGGTCTCTCAGCTAGCTTCCAACACTGCTACTGGCAGTGCATGAAACCCACCATAGTCTGGGCCACTTCTGGGGTTGGCACAAAGTGTTGCAAAAACAACTGCACCCTTTCTCTGGAGAAAATGAGACGAGCCTGTGAGCCAGGTTGAACTAGTTTAGGATAAATAGTATGCTTTCTTAGGAAAAACCAAAGCTTTGCCAGCATGAACCATCCAGTTTGGGACCACTGATGGCCACAGGACAAGTGCTAGGAGCTTATTTGACATCTATCATAGGAAGCATCACTGTCACCTATCAGCTATACAGAGGCCACATATGCATGAACAATGTGCTTATAGCAAACAACCCCAGGTTGAAACTATTCCTGCCAAACAAAGGAAAAATGAGTTCACACATTCTTCAGCTACTCTACTGCAGGATAGTGTGGCTGGCACAAGCTGCTAAGTTTTCATGGAGTATCAAGAAGAAAAAGCAGTAGGTCACAGGGAAGTAAACCCTTAGAAACTGCCACAGAGCTGCCCATTCTCAGAGTTTCTCTGGTTGAAGCTGCTTCAGGCAGTCTGCCCAGAGCACAGCCACAGAGCCCACTTTGAGCATGATTAGAAGTTTAGTCACATGAAATTAAGCGAGGCTGAGACACTCATCTCACCCAAAAGCTGCCTTTGGGAGGGTCTGACTCACTGGCCTATATCCATGTATGCCAACTGATAGTGAAGTGTCCAATGATGGCCCTGGGGTTTATGGGCTGGGCCACCTCAGCTATGGCAGTGTTCAAGTGTTCAGTGTTCAGCTGCTTCAAGAGGTTTATACCTTACAGAAAGCTGTCCAGGCCTATGCTTCCAGAGGCCCTGAAGATTTAAACAGCCTCTCGCTGCTAGTAGGAGGTATAAAATTACTTTACAATGCTGTACATGCAGCACAGGGGAAGTAAAAGTTGCAGCCAGCCACTCAAATAGCAATGTGACTTGAAGTCCACACATTTCATTTCAACACCCATTCCAAGAACAATCCTCTCAAGTCAAATATTTCTCTCCAGTGATCTGAAGAGCTCCAGGTGATGAGTAATTTGTGATAGTTCTGTGTCTGAAGCCTCTTTATCACTTTACATCCCACACAAATTCTTGCCATACAACAGCTTGTCGTGTCAGACATCTTTATTTGCTGTGTTGCCCAAGTACAAATAGTGAATGTAGTTATAGAAATTCAAAATATATTGTAATAGAAATCTGTCTGGGAAGTGGAATGCTAAGATATTCACTTTATAAAATTATTACCCTTAAGTCACTCTCACTTGGCAAGTTTTATATATATCAGGGCCATGAAGAGACAGATTATGATCCTGCAAAAAAGGAGTTCTCAGTAAACTTTTTCTGCTAGATGAAGTCAGTCAACAGCAAATTCATTTCTCACATTTGACTCATTTTGAGTTATCAGCCAATAGGATGTTAGCTACATCCAGACAATTCATACACAATTCAGCTCCCATTTATACCAATAAAGTCAATGTATCACTATCAACATACCTAAGTATTAGTGAAACAATCTCAGTGACAATATTATTTTACGCTAATGAAGTCAAGCCAATAAGTTGCCCCTGGCTATTGAGTGCAATTGATGCTTTTGTCACATTTTCAGAGTAAGCTCCTCAGTTCTTGAACAAGTCAATACAGCTCTGCAGGAGAGACACATTGTTCTGCAAAGGAAAAAAATCAGTTTCAGATGAGGATGACTGATAATTCAATTCCTGCCTTTCACAATGAAGTAGCTTCCCAAATAGTGGGTCAGTCACTGGATTTTGTAGCCTGTGCCAATGCTAAAGATTTCCTACTGCACAGACAAACATTTAAGCAGTAAAGAATCAAAACCAGACCACACATTCTGCAATCTCCCTCTTCCTGCAGGCCTGCAACCATGCATCAGTTTGTGATAAGAAGAGGGGTAAGAGCCAACAGGAAACTTTTAAAGTGGGCCAAAGTGAGCAGTGTTGTCAAGGCCTTGTGTCACATTCCAGTTCAGCGCTGAAGTAGCTGCCTGTGGTGAAGTCCAGTACTCTCAGGGAGTGGGACATTAGACTTTCCTTCTTCAAAAGAAGCTGAGGATGCAGAGCTACTGCTTTGTTCTCTACACTAAGTTAACAGACCCTTTAAGCCTGCGTAGCAAAGCTTGGTAGAGGTTGCTATAAATCCAACATCCCCTCCACTGACAAGCCAAGTGGCAAGATTGACAGCCTGATCACAAGCTGCAGGATGTGCTCCTGTTCCAGCACTCAGGAGAACTGGAAGCAGCAGCTGCCTCTGGTAGTAGGGCTCAAACCTCATAGATGAGGCTGCCTGATGGGAAGTCAGATGACCCAGCAAATCCTCCCAGTTACACACCACTCATTTCTCTCAACCCATGCCTGTTAAATTCCAAAGAGAACACACCTTTGCATGTTTTATTTCCAGTTCTGCCATTTCAATTAAGTTTTTACGAAATGCAGCTATTCTCTTCTGTTTGAAGCTCATCAGTTCTGTAGAGAAGGAAAAAACAAAGGTAAGAGATATACAAAGTGTGACAAGTAATGCCCCTTATGTTTCAGGATTTCTGTTGTGCAGCTCAGAGTACAGTATTTGATCAAAAAAAAGGTTAAAGAGTTAGTCATGCTGTTTTTAGACAGAGATGCAGCCATCACATGATACACAGACAGCTTAAGACAGAAAAGCTTTGTAGGAAGACAGCTGGAACAAACCAGAAATAAGCCACACAAGCTCTGTGAGAACCTGGATCATTTAAAAGCCAGATACACTAAAGGAGCAGCATGTATACCACGAAAGCATATTGCCTCTGCTTTGTATTGTCCAAATATATAAATATATATACACACATATACTCTTCTAACTGAGAACCAGTGTTTAAAACTGTGTATAACGCACTCAGCTGTACTGGGACAGAGCAAAAGCCTGTTTACACAGCTCTGACTGAGATAATTAGTTACCCTCTAGTAGTTACATTCACATGGAGGCTGAGTTCAATCCAAAAAGTAAATACTAGGGGGCTTATAAATAAGGTTGGTGTAGTACTGACACAGCTCTGCTACAGAAAATTACTTCAAAAAATGTGTAGCTGCATTAGTTTTACAGCATCTATCTCTACTGTCCTTAGAATGTCCAGACTGCTCAGGAGCCTTCAGAAGCCTTCAGAAGGTCAGATGGAGACCTTGGCTGCATTAAGCTCTCATTTAAGCCTAAGTTCAGCAAAGCCTGTCTTACCTTGTTTAGCAGATTCTGAAATCTTTTCAAACTTCTGACAGCAATCCTGTTGATGTGCCTCAGCCAGCCTGACATCCTTGCTCTTTAGTCTGGCTTTGTCTAGAGCTTTGTTCGAGTTCTCATAGTCAACAAGAGCCCTGGTTCGTCTGTACAGGAGATCCTGAATAGACAGAAATAGCACACCAGAGCCTTAGCAGGACTACTTCCCAAACTGAGGTTACAACCACCTTAGCAGCAGGAGGTTTCACTTCTTTCAGCACCAGATTCTGCTTTTTAAAACAAGTTATTACAGCCTGCTCTTAGCAGCTTTTCACAGTGCAACACTACATTTTCAGGACAGCCAGTTATGCCCTAGTGAAGGAAGTCTAAGGGCTACTATAGGCATTGTTTCTTCCCTTAAAGTAGTTCTCCTGCTGTAAGGTGGATGTCTCCACTAAGAGCAAAAAGCACTTTCTGAATTCCCTCAGTCTACTTCCAGCAGACATTTAATTTGTTGGAGATATGACAGTTTGACTGAAGCACTGCACTAACCTAGACAGGAGAAGTAGCACAGGTCTCTGAGCCAATCCCTTCCTAATGCAGCATGAGTACAGTTGTGATGTCTAAATAACAGTACACCCCAGGGAGGGAGGCTGGAGTGGATGTTCTGGGGTACCTGACATTACAGGTAAGACACTAGATTAAGAGGGCCAGTAGGTTGTATCTAGGTACCTTTTTGCAGCATAGTCATCCCCTGTCAAATCGAGTTTTGATTAGAAAAGAGTTGCCAGCAATGCTTTTGCAGTCACATCAATCTACCAAAGCCCTCTTGGAAGCTCTGACTCCAAGAGTCTTTACAAGTTACCATGTACTTGTGCTAAGGTACTCTAAAAATCCTGAAGTCAATCACAACTACTAATTAGTCATCACTGATTTCATTGGCAAGTTCCTGAGTACTCAGGCAGGGAACAGGAAAGAAACTGCTGCAGACTTAAATTCAGTTTGCACTAACTTACAGAAATTTAAAGAGTTCTTCCACTTTACATGCCAAAGAAAAATTGGTCCAAGGTCTTCTGTAAGTGGCTGGGCTCCAGCTAGCTAATATACAGCTTCTATATTCTGCTGTGGTTTAAGAGTCTCAGGTTTCTTAGGCAAAACAAGGGTCCACTTTCCTGTCTTCTTAAAGCACAAAGAATACCATGAATGAGTCATGTTGCCCATAACAAAACTAAGCTTCTAAAAGAAAACTGTTCTCACCTTAGCAGCTTCTATATTGAGCATGTAGTATCTCAGTAGTTCAGAGAGCTTTAAGTCTTCATCAGATGAAACTCTACTCTCTACCTTCTGCAGAAGGAAAAAAAACCCAGTTGGTGTGTAACAGAACAGCAAGATCCAGAGTCAGAGATTCTTCTCCCCCACACCTGCCCCTACCAAAGCTTCTTACCCTGAGTTTCTCAAAGAGCTCTGCAACTTTCAACAAGTATCTAGTGAAGAAAAAAAAAAAAAAAAAAAGCATAAATAAGTTTGAGATACTTCTTAGTCTGATAAATGCCAGGATCAATTGGCAGGAAACCAGGAAGCTGAAGGCTGGAGTTTACTCCTGCATAGAGATCCAAACAAGGGCTTGAAAAACACTCATTTAGGCAACGACCTGAAGAAAAGGTTCAATGTGTTGGATTTCAGCTTACCAGAGTAGTACAGCTGAGCAGCTCAACACCATTTAATGTAACAATGCTGATCTCCAGAGCATAAAGGTCTTGTGGAGAATTTGTCTGCTGCTATCCAAGAGGGATGAGCTGACTTGTTTATTCAGCTATACACTCTGTTTTAACAAGGTCTTGGTAAATTGATAGCAAAGTCAAAAGGCGGAAGAAGTCACCTCAAAAAAGGCAACTGAGTTCCCCTAGCTTAGAAATCCCCTACTATTCTGGAAGTGCAAAGGTCCAGAAGATAGTACAGACCTAGTGTAAGCTGACCTAGTGCAGTGATATTTAACAGCACGTTAGAACACATGCACATAAACCCTCTCTTCAGGGGTCTCCAGCAGTTTGTGACATGAAGAGAATCAAGATTTCTGTTTAGAAGGAGTTTGATGACCAGCACAAGTAACCTCTAGGCCACAACTAGCAAGTGATCAACTAGTTCAGAGTTAGGTGCAATTGATAACATTAGGTCTGCCACAGCAGAGTGCCAGAAGAAGGAAAGTTTTAATGCCACTTGCATGTAATTCAAGAACCTCAAACCACCTATGACTCAATCTTCTGGATTTTACAGAAGAAATTTGGTATTCCCAGACTCAGGATATGTTTATGAACAGTTGGAATTGCTTACTTTTTGATAACTGTAGGCTCTTCTAATGCCAGGCTGTTCAAACAAGCTGAAGTATAAATATAGTCATCTGCAACATCTGCAAGAACAAGACAAGGTTTTCAGGCTGAAATTATCAAAACTGCATGATCTCTCGAAAGGGCTTTGAAAAGATTCACTTTTATGAGATCTTGTCATCTTATCTGCTTTTGCACATGCATCCTTGATTCTGTTGTAGTAGTTCACAAGGAAAGTCTTCTCTTGCTCAAAAAAATCTTCTACTTCCTGAAAAACAATATGACCAGTTAAGTCAGTAACTGCAGAACACAAGCTCTACCCTATTTTAGGAAGGGCCAAAGAAACAACCATAGCCTGGGCATGAGCTTCAGGCCCACCAATCCCTATGGAAAAATTGCTCAAGACAAGATATGAGCCAAGGATTGACATCCCAAGCCACCTGGCAGATTTCTTCCTCACTATGCAATGAAGATGAAGTTGGCACTCAAATACTGATGTAGGTTGTCTGAAGCAGCCACTAAATTATGAGACAGCCCTGAGGAATCCCAACTGCTGCAATTTTATTTCCTAGGCCTGTTGCAACAATGTAGCTAAGGACTAAGCAGTTTTCAAGCTTGTTTCTCATCCACACCAAACATGATACATATTGTAATGTTTCATGGCACTGCTCATAGGACTATGAGCTTATTGGGAAGTGCTGCCGTGGCAACACAACACAAAAACTGGAGAAAGACCAGTTACAAGAGTCTTAGTATTTGATCTTGTTTAGTATAAGCAGAAACCCATAATTCATGTCTGCTCAGAGTTCCAGAGCAGACAAAGGCCACAAGCACGTTTCCTGAACATGCAATTCCTTCCTCTCCAGTATCAGGTATTAAGGTAGGTTTTCTGCATCCAGAAACTTTAATTATACACTGAATTTGAACAGTCTAAAGCTATGTCTTATTTCCATAGAAATCAGAATTAATACAGGCTACTCCCCTCAACTGGGAGAGCAGTAACAAGGCAAGTTAATGTCACTAGCTGAGCCTCATGCACAGCAAACCTGAAGCAGAGAGGAGTAACTCCCCTGAAGCAGGAAGCAAGAAACACTCAAGATTAGGGTAAGAGACAAAAAAACAACTGTACCTTGACTCCAGAGAAGAGGACCTCATCAGCACTCTTTACTACACTTTTTAAAAAACCACCAAACATCTCTTTAGTGTTTTTCCTCCGAACACTCAGCTGTAAGAGAGGCCAAAGCAGCTTTAAAGTTATACCAGGGGAGGGGTTAGTAGCATGCTTTACACTTAGCATATATCACAGAAGGTTGATTTCCAAGCCTTCCATAATACCCATATAAAAATGCAACATGTAACACTTGGCTTGGCTACAATTAGTTCACCTGTTCTGTGCCATGGATTTTTCCAATTCCAATAAACGGCTCTGTGTCTCCCTGCATATCTTGGCTCAGCATCTATCACTCATAATTAGGTGTGACAAAACATATGCAGGAGTGACTTTAATACACCTCCATTCCTCCACTTTAGGACCATGCAACACAGCACAGGTACACCAGAGCCATACATGTTCCCATGACAAAGACATGCAAAGGTGGCTTCCTAACCAACTTGACAAGGATTTAGAAACACAGTGAGATTTATAACAGAGAAAGGTCTAAAGAGTCAGGCTTTCACCTTTGAGTCATCTCACAGAAATACTTGCAATAACCCCTTGCTGATGCTGCACACAGATCCACACAACATTCTGACTGTACCCAGCAAAAAACAACAGCACTCCTAACAGTATGCCTCGCTTGGAAAGGGAAACAAGGAAAAAAGTCTCACATCTTGGTCATACTCCAGGAAAACATGGAAATTGCGATCTTTACTGAGCACAGGATGAGAAGCAATCCGCTGCAGGAAGATCTCATGTGATGAAACGGTCTTCTTGAAAACAGCGAGGTATTCACTGCAAGGAAACAACAGACTGAGATCCTCTTTGTACTACCCTCTTCAATATAAAAAGAATTGATTTAAGTTTAGCCCATGAAAATATTCAACTGCAGACTTCTGAAATAGCCAACTTGTGATAGCAAAGCTACTTTCAATCTCTTTAGCTAGAAAGTTTTCCAGCTTGAAAGCTGGGAAAGCTGAGCCACTCCCCAGCTCCAGGATTTTCAAGACACCCTTCAAAACAGAGACACTCAAGATCAGTTATCACCAAAGGAGTTGCTCTCCCAGGAGGCTTCTCTAAATGCAGCTTTTGGCAGTATTCATTTTACTTACGCTTCCAGCTCTTGCTTCATTTTGGCAAACTCTTCTTTTGTCATGGACACTTCTCCTTCCCCCAGCTTCTGCATCTTCTCTCTGGGGCCATCAAAGTCAGGCTTTGAAGGTGCTGGAGGTATCTAGGCAGGGAATTGGTTAGTCATGGATATTAGCAAATAAAGTTTTCCAAGACTACTTCTAGCCTTCTCTAGAAGGAGGCTCTTTTGCCTGGTCATAGGACAGTGTAGTAAAGAGTGCATGATCCAGGAATTCCAGATCCCTGGTTTGTGTTATCCCTCCCCAGGAGGGAAACAGCTTCTGTAACCCATACCATTGCCAGCCATCTCTTAAAAAATCATGATAGGAAGGAAAGCCCACATTTAATATATTATTTCAGTATGCCATCTTCAGGCAGATATTAATACCACCACATAGTCAAGGACTCTCACAGCATCTTTCACTGCTCCAAGCTATATGGAAAGTTAACACAAATGCCATACCACTCAAGTTGTTTAGGAATTAAGGCAACAGGAAGCATAATGAACACCCAAGTCACAGAACACCAGTAACACTGGTAAAATACACTTCATGCCGTTATTAGTAGGCACTTTAGATTGCTACAGTTTTTCACTTAGGATCACATTCTTTAGGAAGTACTTACAATGAGTCCTGCATACTCTTCAGTTTCAGTGAGTGTATCATGTAACCACACAAAGTCTTCGTGCTGCCTTGTAACTGAAAACTCAGGGCTTTGAAAAGCTGGCAGTGTAGTCTGGAAGAGAATATATAGAAGCCCTACTGTTTTGTAAATCAGTGCTTTTAGAAACAGTTCTGCCCAATTCCAAAGGAAGCTATTCTGCTTACTAAGAGCCTTGCCCACTCCCTTTTAGCTGATCTGGCACTTAGTCAACAGCACCACTAAGGAGACTGTTAGAAAAAAAAGTACTGTTTTAGAACAGCATTAATGCAGTTTGTTTTGAGACATTTCACAGTAGCTCCCTTCCTACCCCCCAGCCTTCTGGTGTCTAGCTGGGATTCCTTAGCAAAGCCAACCTAACCATCAACTACTTGCTTCTGTTTAGAGAGTTCAGATCCTAGGAAATCTGAAGTTTCTGCATATATATACACATCCTTAGGCCACATTTAAATGGAAAATCTCCATTGAATTAGATTTTCTTCATTCTCAGCCCATCTTTGCAATTATGTGTACTGCAAATATACGTGTTACTTGCAGTACACATACTCATACAGCCTCTTTTTGCCCATGACCTTACCTTAGTGTGCACAGTGAACTTCACTCTGTCCTTTTCACTTAGGGCATCAGGGATATCAATTTGGAGAGAAGGATCAACATTCAGGTCTACAGAAACAGACCTCAGCTGCAAGAGAATTCACAGAATAATCCTTAATCAAGCATCAAGTATATTTAGTGAAGCTGACTGATCATTAGCCATGAACAAGAACCACACTGCACTACACACCTGCCTTCAGGTACACATCTATGACCAAAATTCCTTTCTCAGTGCTTCAAAGAGCCATAAACTTCTAAGATGAGCCAGCATCTTCCTTTGGGGGTTTATTTCTTCTTTCATTACAACAGAATGAACCAGAACATCATTTCAAGCCTACTCAAACTTTTAAAGAACAGTGGAACAGCTTTCTCAGTAGAAGATCCTCCAGATTACACATGAAGACTATCTCCTAAGAGGCCCTCCCTTGCTGCAGCCTGACAGATCCTTGCTGTTTTCTGCAGAAGGGAGAAACCACCAGAGATCAAGGTCACAACACAGGAGGTTTGCTGAAGAGTGACCATCAGAGCCAGGAGGAATGCTGAAGTTATCCTTTGGAGATAATTCTGAAGGCCTTCTCAGAAAAGCAGGCTGGAGAACTGCACCAGGACTGCTATCTCACCGCTCTGCAGCACAGACCACACCAGGCAGGAGCCTGCTCCTACCTCTGCAGTGTACACTAAGCTTCAGCACCCAAGGCCACAGGCAAATGGTGCCAGGATCTGAGCAATCCTATCATATCACAGACAGCTAAATGCTGCCTCAAGCCTCTGTAAAGCTGCCTAAGAACTGTTGATATAGTGTCCACCTTATAACACTGCCTGTTATAAGGTGAAGCTTTGCTTCCAAAAGGCTCTAGAAGCTCCCTCCCCCTAGGCTGGCCGTCTGCAGTCCAGATCTGGTATGTGACAAGTCTCTCTGGCTGCCTGCAGAGGACACAGCTGCCAGGACAGACAGCATTTGTCCCTGCCACTGGTCTCCCCTATGATCAGACTGCCATGCATAAGTGAGGGATACCCCAGCCACTGCACCCTCCAGTCATGCTAAAAACACTTCTATCTGCTGCATCCTCACTGTTAGCTGTAATTAAAAGGAGATAAGTAATAGATAAAACTTTTTAAGCCTTACAGCTACAAAATGACCTTGCATGCAGCACATTAAGCTTCTTCCCAGAAGATGGGAAGGCCAGAAGACTTTTAGCCCATCCTGGGCATTGCGTTGGCAGTGAACACACTTACAGAGCATGCCCTGGAGCACAGTTCCCAGCAGTCCCAGGTCCTGTTCACATCCCACAGGACATGGTGGGACTCCAAACTCTACAGGGACTCCAACTGTAATCACTTCCCTCCAGTCCCACTTAGGACAGACTATCATGCTCCCATACAGGCAAGCAATGCTGGTCCCTGCTAGGGACAGGCACAGGCCAAACAGAGGTGCATGGTTCAGAGGTCACTGACACAGGCTTGGGCAGAAGCTGCCCACCCCAGGCACTGCAGGAAGGACAGGTAGAAGGCCACCAGTCAGGCATTAGTTTCACTGGGAGCACAGCTCACTGTTTGTTGCCAAATGAATGGCAAGCTGGTTGGTGTTTCCCATTTCCCAGCCAGATAACAACACCAGCCAGAGCAGCAAGATGCAGACCCCAGTGTTTTACATCCTGCTTACTGCTATTTGCTGTCCAAACAGGATCAGCAGTGCTAACAATATGAACTGCTGAGTCTGGAAAGTATGATAAGCCAAAGGAAACCATTTCCTCTCAGCTAAACTAAGGAAAGGATTACACAAATCAGACAGTCCTGAATTTGTGAGCTTTCTTTCTTTCTTGTGGAGAAAGTAACCCATGATTAGATGCTGTCTAGACCCCTCCATGCCTAGTAGTTTCTTACACAGGAAACAGAAAAGCACAAACATTAGGTGGTCCTACTTGGTCAGATTAAAGCGGTTAACATGTCACAAGCATGAGTCTCCTGGTACCCTGCACAAACTGCAAATGGGTCCTAGAGCTATATGAAACCAAGAATTGTAAGGTCCTGGTCTGCTCTAGTCCTGTGACGGTCACTGTGGGCTCCTAACTCCAGGCCAGAGACCTTTAGGATTAGAGAATCATGGCTCAGACTACAAAGGGAACATTCACACTGTCTGACTTCAGGAGAGTGTGCTCTGTTTCCCCGACAAAAAGTGCTGGAGCAGCATTTGTTCCCTGAATGGGGGGGGAAGAAGAAAGCCCCACTCCTGTCAGCACAGCTCTGTAAAGCACTGACTCAGGGAACACCCACAGCAGACGTCTCACACCAACCCCTGACCCATACAAGCTCCTGCTCTGCAGCACCAACAGCTCTGCACACGTGCCAACAGCTCTCCTGCACCCATCCTACAAGCAGGCACGGGGACCAACCTCCTCATGGGCATATGAAGGCTGTGCAGAGCAAAGGAATTAAACATCCATCTCCAGGCCCCAGGCTTGTTGTTTTACCACAGCAGGCATCCAACCCAAGACTTTCCCAGGTCACCCCTCCATCTTCACTCTCTGGCAGCTCCTTCATATCCAGAGGCATTTCTCTGCTAGGACGTCACTGCTTCCTCCCTGGACTCCAAGCAGTGGGGCAAGAAAACTGAAGGTTCCCCATCCAGTTACCAGAAACCAGTCTGTCACTCCTTACCCTTAAGGGATATAACCCAAGCTCAGCAGCAGATGCCCAAATAGGTACAGAGGACACACAAAATGGAAACAGCTGGGTTGGGTTGCAAACTGAAACACTCATCCAAAGCCAGCACAGTACTCTCAACTCTCATTTCTCTTCCCCAGAAGCAGCTTCTGGTTTGCAATTACTCCAGAAACTGTTACAGCTTCTCTGACACCTCCCACTTCTAAACTCAGGACTCGTCAGAGACTTGTTCCAGGATTCCTAGGGTTTCTTGAGGATTCAAGCAAAACTACTCCCTGTTCAGCACAGATACTGTCCACCCACCCAACTGGTAAATCAGAACAAAGCAGAGCCCTTCACAATAATATAGACATCATACTGGTTATCATTTATAGGTTTCAGAACCAAAAGACTATAAATAGATATTATGGTACTAATTAGGACACCGTGATAAACACCTGATCTAGAAGCCCAGGCTACAGCAGAGATCATTACTGTGCCCAATCCAGGTAGAATTTTAGAACATTTGCTTTTTTTTCTATTTGTTAGAGATGCTAGGGAAAAAAAAGTTGGATCACTTAAATACAAGGCAGTGATGACCATCAGCTACCCAGACTTCTGCCTGACATACACTACATTTCTGATCAGGCCTCACCCAAATGAAAACACATCTTGATGCTTGCAGACACCCAGTGGGAGGAAATGTCCTCAGCCACTGGAGTCTCTCAGTTCTGGTGAGAGGCCTGAGCTGCTGCTTTTACAGCTCCACCCTTTGCAGTTTTAGCATCAGCTCCAGATGACTTTGGTGTCACTTCTGCATTCTAACAAAAGAATCTGCCAGTGCAAGCAGCTGTGTACAACTTCTGACTGCTAGTGAAATACGTATTTGTTCTCAAAGACACATTAATCCAGGGGTTCTCCACATAGCCAGGCTCTTGGAAGGAGTAAGAAGCCCTTCCACAAGGGCTCACATGTCAGAGTTTTCTGCTTATTGTCAGCTACCTTTAAAAAACCTTCTCCCCTTATTGATCACCTCCCTGCTGTCATTCAAACAGAAGTAATTACATCTGCCACTACCTAAAAACCATTACTTTTTACAGAGCAGGCTTTCTAATTAAAGTTGTTTAGGTGCTCTCCAGAGAGCACTAAAAGATCATGGTGTTTTCTGGTAGTTTATACAGAGCCCTCACTCCCAGAGGGCCTTGTTTTGACACCCAGGAATTAGCCACCAGAGGATCTGGCCAGCAGATATCAGTAGCATTAGCTGCTGGAACTACATTTTAGTCATATTCAGCACAAGCAGCTTAAGTTTCCTTTTAATCAGGATACTAAAAAGACATCTGAAAGCGCACTGCAAGCACGCAGCACTATGGAGCACATGTGAAGCTTGGATTTTGCAGCCTTTGTGGCAGTTTGCTGCACTGACACTGAGCTGAACAGCCCTGAAGTGGTCTGGTTACACACAACCACGAAAACTGAAGCACTGCTTACTTATGCCATAGAAACTGCTTCCCCAAATTTGTGACTTCAAACTGAAGAACTCCAGTGATGCAAAGGTTTAATTATTTTGCTTAAACACCGATAAAGAAGGAATAACAGCTCGATGCAGTCACACTGAAATAGCATTCCTCAGCAAGTGCAGTGCTTGCCAAGGAAGCAGAAGGCCCAGAGCACCTGTTGCCTCGGGCTGTGCAATAAACTGGCCCTGTCCTGCCAGAGGGATCTCTGCATCACTCTCTGCAGAACTTGCAGGTCACACGCCTCCTGACAGAGGGAAGGACTCTATAAACATTCAAGGATGCCACATTCCGAGCAAAAGCCTTGCTGGCTCACCCTGTTCCACCAGCAGCACGCAGGACACCTCCACCCAAGCCAGGGCTTCCTCAGCTGGAGGGGCCAAGCACGGCTTTGGCCATGCAGGGCAAGCCCCCTGTGTGCTTGCAGAGCACAGCCTGGGGCTGAGCACTCCTGGCCCAGCTCAAATGGAAATTGTGCAACAGCAGCAAGCCCCAAGCCACAGTCAGCATCCCCGAGAATGCTTTGCTGACCTCCTACAGCGAGGTCAGAGCTAGTGGTAGGGAGTGGCAGGAACAGGGCAGCCTCACCGTGCTGGCTTCACCTTCCACTAGCCCAAATTGCTGGGCCAGCTCCGTGGAGGCTGCATGTCCTTGAGAGTGCATTATCCCTGTCCAGGAACTGGCACCCTGCTAACAGCTCACCTCCTCACTTGATTTCAGGCTCAGCAGCATGCAGAAGCAGGTTTTCTGCTAAGCACAGGCAAGATCTAGTATGGCCTCATTCCTTCCAGAATGTGCAGCAGAATTTGTCCAGCAGAGTCACCATTTGTGAATGATAACAGCAAGTCCCAGGCCATGACACAACACTTTGTCTTCCACTGATTGCTTTGAGAAAGAGGGGCTACAATACATGCTCTTAGTATTTTGATCTAGAACATTTCAACTGCAGACTGAAACCTTCAAATACCATGAAGCCACTAACATTAAGAAATACCAAGGTATTTACTCAAGCTTAGCTTGGAAGTCCCACCACTCACTTCAAATTCTGAAATGCCTTTTCCTCCCCCATGACAGATTACACCTTATTTTCCACTGCACTTTCAATCACCTTTAGCCTACCCTCCCTTCCTCTTCCTACATATCCTGATCCTCTCCTGCTTTGCCACCTCAGGGTCAGTTTTTAGTTTATACTTAACAGTGTCTCCTATTTAAGTTAATACCAAATGAAGTTTCCTTCACAGGCATGAGTTTTATCTACTGGTCACACACCAGTTCCATGTTGTTGTTTCTTTGCCTAAACAGGAACAGACAAGATAGGAGCATTTTTATCCTCCCCCTATGCTGCTGGAATCCCAAGACAGCCCTACAACCTAAAACAAGCTAATCTTTGTCCATCGAGCATCAGAGTTTAAAGCTATTCCAGCCCCCACCACGAGAACATTTTCCCCTCCCCCCAATATTCCTGTCTGAGTCAGAAGGGCACATAAACACTCAAAATTTACCAAATGTTGCAAGAGAGTTGATATTTGACCTTCCACTCTAGTATTCTCCAAGGGCAGACTCTTTTATACAAAGTTTCACAGGCAGCAGAAAAGAAACCACTGGCCAGCTCACAGCTCAAAGCAAGCTACTAGAAAATGCTTCTTCTGCAAACTCTTGTCTGTCTTACTGATTCAGGATTGTTTCAAAACAAGAGTCATATGGAAAAGAAGCAGAGAAAAGGAAATTGTCCAGAAGTCAATAAAGACTTGTATTTCTAGCCTCCAAGTTAGTTAATATACATGCCTCAAAAAACCTGAGAAAACACAGACTGAAGAGACTTTCAGCACACCTAACAGCTTAAAGCAAAGTCATCTTCCTGCCAGTGAAGCTTAGTCACAATGCAAAGCCACATGCAGATGTGATAATATGAGTGGCAAATAGGCAACTTGCTGACTCTTACAAGGGCTGCCTTGCCTTCCTTTCAAGGTGTGTTGAGGGTAGTTATTAAATCCGGGAGTTTGGGTAGGTTGACCCAAGCAGCTCGTCTAGTAGAAGAGAGAGTTCTAATCAGTGTCTACACTACATAAACCTTAATTCACAAAGTTCCTGTTTCAGCATTTCACTTGCATTTCCTCTGAGAAGTTCAGAGTCTTAACATTAGGAAATCCTCTCTGCTGCTTCAAAGGGAAGGCATGAAGCTCCTTGGCACTTACAGCTTCAACACTTCTCGGGAGAAAGGCAAACCAAGCGAGCTGCTGATGAGACAACCAAGGCAAAGGGACACGGCAGGTGAAGCGGCAGCTGACAGCCCAATGAAGGCAGAGCACACAGCCAGGAGGCCGGTCACAGACACAGCAGGGCAGCTGGCCCACGGGGAAGAGCAAGTTTAACCCCGAGCAGCACATCGCCCGCAGCGCCCGGGGCCAGCTCCGGCTCCCGCATCCCCCACCTGGCAGGCCCGGCTCCCGCGGCTCCAGGGCCGGGTTATCACCTGCCCCGCCTCGGCACAGAGCGCAGCCCGCACCGGCTCACGGCAGCTGCACTGCCCTGCCCTCCTCTTCCTCCTTCCCGCTCCGCTGCAATCCTCCCCTCCCTCATCCTTCCCCGCACCTCTGCCTCGGGGGCTGCTCCCCACGCTCCCCCGGCCACTCTGACCCTCTGCCCTCAGGGGGCCGCGGCGCGCCAAAGGCACGAGGACTAAGGCGACTTTACATTCTTTTAAAATGTCCAACACGGAGGCTAAACCAAAAACCTGCCAGTGTCCCAGCGCTGCCGGGGCAGAAGGAGCAGGGCGCTCCCTCTCCCGCCGCGGGGCCGGCCCGGCTGCGCCCCCACCGCCCGCCCCAGCCGGAGCCGGGCCGCCACCCTCACCTTGTCCTGCGCGTCCCCACGGAGCAGAGCCATATCTCCGGGCGCACACAGCCACCCAGCACCTTTCTCTTTCTCCTCCTCCCCGCCACCTCCTCCTCATATAACCCGGGCGGAGCCTCCGCCGCCACACCCCCTGAGGGGCACTCGCCATCTTTGGCGAGGGCAGGGTGCTGCTTGCTTTCACCCATGATGGCACCGCAGCGCTTTATTTTTCGGCTTGCATTTAAAGATTTGGGTTGTTTTCCTTACAGACTTTAAAAGACTACAAAAAAAGCGTGAAATGGAGCAGACACGTTCCTCTCGCCAGCTTTCGGGGCGCTCCAGCCAAAGAAAAAGGGCTGGGGCTAGTAGTGCGGGGAAACTACAAGTCCCATGAGGCAGCGGGCAGCGCGTGCGCCATGAGCGCGGTAGCGGCGGCGGGCGGGGCGCGCCTGCGCGCTGGCGCCCGCGGCGGTGGCGGGAAGCGCGGCTGAGGTAACGCGGAGCCGCGGGCGGGAGGGCCTGGGGCGAGGGAAGGCCAGGGAGGGCAGAGAGGGAAGGTGCCGGCGCCGGTGTCGGTACCGCTGCCGCTGCTGCTGCTCCTGCTCCTCCTCCTCCCCTGGCCCGCACTGCCCCCGGGTCCGTCAGCGAGCGCTGCTGTGGCTGGGCATGCCCGCGCCCGGCGGGGCTTCTTGTCCACAGTGGTTTATCCCCCTCTGCACAAGGGCGGGCTGTCCGGCACTGGAATTTTCAGGCACCTGCAGAAGGTTTGTTTTCCTGAGGGCACTTGGTGGTCACTGGTGTTGGCCCAGCTCTTTCACAGAGCGCTGACTTCGTGTTACAGCCCTATTCCCCTCTAATTCCATTCCCAGTGCTGATCTGGGAATCAAGCTTGAACTGGGAACTGAAGTCTGTTTACCCTGAACTAAAGCCCACAACTGTGGGTTTGTGCTTTAAATGGGGTTGCTGAGTTGTCTCTCTTTGTGCTTTAAACACCCCAAAAGAGGGAGATGTATTTTTAACCTGGATAGGTTCAATAATGTATTTTGAAAACTGCAGGGAACTCATAGTTATACCTTCATCAGTAGATTTGTTCTGCTCAAAATAGGGACAAGGGACATCAAGTCTGTAGGTGTGTTTAGGAGTGTCTTTTTTGTTATCTCTGAAATAAGTCAGTGCTTTTGGTTTTATGTTTGTTTGCTTTTTTGGTTGGTTTGTTTGTTTTTAGCTGGATAGGTTTCTGTGGATAAAAAGCCATACTGGTTATTATGCAAAATCACAGCTGGAGGTAGATTTTTATAGGTGAACTTTTCTTTAAGTAATCCTTTCTATTTCCTCCAGTTAAGCCACTCATTCCTATACTGGAAAAAAAATTCCTCAGTTGTGTTAGCTCAGTTATTGTTGGAGCTGCAAAGTCAACTTGCTTGGGAAAGTAAAGTTGTCTTGGGGGATTTTTTTTAGCTCCAAGTTATTTTAATTTTTTTTCAGTTCTCCATTGTGGCTCATCATGCAACACTTGAAGCAATTCTGCCAGTCTTCAACCACAAATGCTTTCAGAGAGGAGACACTTCCCCAGAGGGAAATCTCAATTAAATTCTGTGCTTTGTGTACAAGAGTAGATCCCGACCACTCCTTTTCTTTCTTGTAAGTTACCTGCACAGAAATGCCACTTTAGTGGTTTTTTTGAAATACACGTGAATCTTTACTCAGCAGGGCACAAGGGTTCCTTATTTCTTAGCAATCCTAGAACCTTTTTCCTTTTGTAAAGCAGGACAGCAGCTGGCAAACTCTCCCTTCCCTGGTGGTTAGGTTCATACACTCCACAAACATTTCCCCAAGTACTGGAAATTCCACAGGTATATTCCCCAGCACAACAAAGGCTGTTAAATCAAAACTCATGCCAGTCACTGAAGCACTGTTGCACTAAATGTAACTCTGGAGATCACAACGGTATATACTGCTGCTGTCTGTTTAGGGACACAAAAGAAAATCGTGGGTTGATACCCTATAAGGTACCTTGTCCCCACAATCTCCTTCAGTTGGTCATTCTCTATAAACTGAAGAGTTTTCATACCTTACAGCAACAGATTTGCTTCAATGTCCTCTGTGTAGCTTTTATTTCCCCCTCCCTCTTTTGGGGGCTGTTTGTGGCAGATCTGGTTTTTGTGCCTACTTCCATGGCAGTTCTGATACTGTTGCTGTAGGGATGTCCTGTGATGCAACTTTAGCTACTTGCAACAAATCTCCAAGTGCTTCAGATTTCAGATTTGGCAGGCCAGCAGCAGTTCCTTTCAGGAACATTTCCTCTTTTCCTCACTCCTTGTTTTTTTATCTTATTTATCTGAAGAATAAAGGTGGTAAAAGGTAAATGAAGACACTTTGGTCATAGCAATTCTTTGTTTGGCAAAGGGCAAGAATAGGAGGGTGGCAGAGTTTTATGGCTCTGTAAATCACAAATTTCTTTTTCCACAGGAAAAAGGTAACCCACAGACTGTTGCTGACAGAAGGAAGAAAACTCTAACTGCTCACAAACACTTCTTGTCAGAATGCAATTCCTACAGATTCTGTCCAGGAAACCAGGGAGCCTGGAAGTGCTTTTTCAAATACCATTTTGCCAAAAACAATTCCCATACACATGTCTGTCTACCTCTGCATGTGTTTATAGCAAAAAGAAAAAAGGAAATAGTTATGAACAAGTTGACCAAGAAAAATACAAGAACTTGGTCCGCTCTGTTACATCTTACAAAAACAGAGCCCAAACACCAGAGACAATACTTGAGGAAGACAATTTTTTATATGGGCCACCAGTTAAACACACACCTCCAGTTAAAGCTGGGACAAAAACTCCCAAGAATTGGGTTCCTTTAATAAACCCCAGCAAGAGAATTCTTCCTGCCAGCAGTGATTCAAACGTCCCTATGAAAATCGGGTTACAAAGAACGAAGATGCCCAGTGTTACCCGCATCCTTCAACAAACCCTCTCCCCACAGCAAGTCTTCTATCTGGAAAGATGGAAGCAGAAAATGATAGAGGAGCTTGGAAAAGAGGGATTTGAAGAGTATACCAAAAGTAAGTCTAGCCACAGTGTGATTGTAGAGTAGAAGCAGTAGTTTGGATTGCTGGCAGGTACGATGGGCCAAGTGGTTTGGAAATCCATGAAGTTGCTTCTGCTTCATGAGAGCATGTTGTGAGTATATCTGTTACCAATGAGCCTAAGCTCTGGTCTTTGTTCTGGGACCAATAAAGTGGATTTATAAATTTGTGGAAAATGAGAGTCAGACTGTAGGCATACTTTGCTCAATCCTGTCTGACTTTCCTTTAGTTCTCGATTTGCCGGTATCTATTTAGAAATAGGTATTTTCCAGATGATGTTATTGAGCCTCTTTGCAATTACAAAGCTACTTTGTAACAAGATGGAAATAGGTATTTTGAACTCCTATAGTCCTGAGCTTTTAAAAACCAATTTGTCCTGCTGTTTATGGTGAGGTTTTTCAGTAACTGTTTGGTTCATCCAGTGTATGTATGAGTAGGCAGTGAGACTAAAAAAGTAAAGGAAGCATTAACAGAAGGGATACCGATTTCCTATTGACAATTTATTTTCTGTTTCTTTGCCTTCTCCCCACACCCTCAAACTTTCAGTAGAAAAACCAGGACTGGTTTAAGAGCTACATTGTGGAATATGTAGGATATAAATCTAAAGTAGTGTCTAAAATGTGAGGGGGTTTTCCTGTTTTTCTTAGATCTTTTTCTCCAAGGAGAGCTCTTCCATTCAGCTTTGGAATCGATATTCCTGTCTGAAGAGACAGCAGCTAGGGACCAGGGTAGAGATGATGTTGTGGCTGGCTACTTATCCAGTGTGGAACATGTCTTGGAAGACATCAGCGAGGTGAAGGCTCTGGAAAGTGGAGTTCACCACAAGACCCTGCAATACCTGGGCCTGGTTGACTGCGTGGCCAAGTATCGGTGAGGTGCCCTTCCCTAAAACTCCTGTCATGTGGTGCCGCGGAGGCCAGGGTGTGATAGAGTGGCTGAGGGAAGCTGGACAGATCTCTAGGACTGGCAGGCTGGAGGAACTCCCCTGGATGATCCTCATGGCGTGAAATGCTGTTTTTCCTGGTGGGGAGTTCCCTACTGGAGAAGGGATGGGTTTAAGCAGTTGTCAGCATTTTCCAGGAACTGTGGAGGGTTTGAGTTAGTTTTAGTTTGGTTTTTAGGATCTAAACTGCCTGCGTGAAAGAGACTTGTTTAGTCACAATAATGAGCAATCAGGGGAAAACAGGCTGAGAGTGAAAAGTCTTTATGTGCTGTCTCACTTATTTCTTACTTGTGACTAAACTTAAGTTTAAACCATTGTCCTGTCTTGTTCTCCTGTGCAGGGACCGACTCTGTGTGATTGACTGGAAAACTTCAGAGAAGCCAAAACCATTTCTGCAGAATACTTATGACAACCCATTACAGGTTGCAGCGTATATTGGAGCCATAAATCATGATGCCAATTATGACTTCCAGGTCAGTAAGCCTGCTGCATGCCAAGACAAGCAGCAATGCCTATGTGGTCTTCATTTCTTCCTGCCTTTAGAACCTGCTGCCCATTGTGGAAGTGTTGGTAGGACTTGTAACAAAAGACCCCAGTCTGAGATCAGGTTAAGATGTCATAGTGTGAAATAATTCCACTACTCCTGCTAATCTTGCTGCCCTTGGCTGCCAGTAGTGAATTTTCAGTGGTTTTAAGGAAGTGCTCAGTGGGACCAAGAGATGCTCAGATGAACTCCCCGGGACTTGGCATCTGGGCAATCCCCTGTGCTCTGTCCTGTGTGGTTTTGGCTCGTGTCAAGAGTAGGAAGGGGCAGGAGAGGAAATAAAGGAAAAGACCCTGCAAACAGGAAAATAGTATGGGGGGTCTTGCCTGCATCCTGCCTTGCTTGTGTCCCACTAGCAAATGAGGAACTAAGTGATGCACTTGATGTCTGGAAGCTGTACTATGTTTCCTCAGAGAGTAGCAGTGTGTTTGGAATCACTTAATCAGAAAACTGTGGAATAATGTTTTTAAAGACTCCAAAATTCTAGCCTGCCTGCTTGGCCTGAAGGATTTTTACCTCAGTACAGGTATTGAAGTGAGAAAATAAGAAGCAGAAGAGAGAAAGTTAATTTATATGTTGTGCAAATTACTTTCTAGGATATTGTAGAGGTCAGTGAACACAAGCAGTCCACAGACATGATCCTTACAGAATGAAATATGGGCTGGAATTCTGCTAGTAGCTTCCTGTTCCCCACTGCCAGTGGCTGTTTAGGATTTGGGATTTGTCAGGTATGAAAGATGTCAGAACATACCCTAAGTAACCATTTCTATCCAGACTGAAGCTGGAGAGTGGCATCAGTCTGGTTGTATGGCCCCAGGCAAAAACTCCTCAGTCTCTGGCAATTTTCTTGGCATCTGCAGGGTTTAAATATCACTCATCCTCAGAATTCATGTCCCTGGTTTTCACTGGAGTTACTCAGAGCTTTGGGCTCAAGGTTTTTGGAGCATTTGAATATTAAGTCTCCAAGTGTTTTACAGTAAGCTATTTTTCCTTTTTATTCTGATGTGAGATGTGTATGTTAAGAAGATGTTTTGCAGTGAGGTTTAGCTCTTAGGGTTGCACACAAATGTGGTGTTTGTGACAGCCTGTTTGTGCTGCAGGTTCGCTGTGGGCTCATTGTGGTTGCCTACAAGGACGGCTCTCCGGCACATCCGCATTTCATGGATCCTGACCTGTGCTCTCACTACTGGAATAAGTGGCTCTTGCGCCTGGAGGAGTACATGGACAAAAACTGACCCACACTAAGCACAAGCTACTGGCCTGAGCACAGACACAAAGGAAGAACCTTTTGTTTAAATGTACCACTTTCATGTTCTTTTTTGAGTAACTTTGGCCAATTTCTTACTAGCTCCCTTCTCTCCCCTCCCAAAAATACTAGTAACTTTCAAATGGGGAATATCTATTTCCTCATACTGTAGGTGACCTCAGTGGTCCAGGCAGAAAAGCCCAACTTATTTGGCCTCTCTTTTTATCCCACACAGTTTATACAGCCTGGGGTTGATAGAAAAGTTCCTACTATCGAGTAAAACTGCTTGATCAGATCATCTTTCATATGTGATTTTTGAGGGAAAAAGAAGTTGCAGAACTCAGTCTTTAAATATGAAGTTGGTGAACTAAAGCAAAACAACATGTGCAATGTATGAGCTGAGAGAAATGGAAATGATAAAGAAATGAATATAGCAGACTGGGTTTCAGTTCTTGCTCATGCCATCATCAGGCTTGTTATCATTTGTGGTTTGTCTTACAGCTACAACTGGAAAACCTGTCCTGAGAGTTATAATTAAAGTCCTCATTAGTTCTTCTTTATAATAGTACAGCAAAGTGGCCACTTAGCAGAAGTGGCTCAGCAAGAGAGGAGCAGAATTGGAGCCAACACTCCCAGAAATTTCCAGCGAGTGTTCTGAGAGGTGGGAATGTTGGCTGCTGCTAGTGGCTCCTCCTGCAGGTGTTTTAACACCCAGCCCACAGAAAAGCACTGTGAGATGGGCTGTGTGCCTTGGCTTGGGAGCTCTGTGCTGCCACTGCCTTGAGCTCTTCTGACTCTGCTGTGGGTCTGAGCCAACAAGGAGCCCACCCCTAGAACGATCCCCAGTGCCACCTGAGTGAGTTTCTGTATCACAGCAGGCCTGTGGCTGTGACACAGGGCCTTCTGAGGGGTGAAGAGCTGCTGGTTGGGTTTTGGAGGCTGTTTGTTACGGCTTCCTCTTTGTTTTTTGGGGTGGTTTTTTTTTGTTTTGTTTTTTGGTTTCTTTGTTTGGTTGGGTTTTTTTTCCAAATAAGATTTTGAATAAATGTTTTGAAATAGAACTTTTACTTTTGAAGCTAATAAAATCAAGTCTGTAAAGCAGAGAATAAGCCTTGATCACGTCAGGCAGTATTGCCCTGGAAAACCTTTTTCCTCATTCTCTCTGTCTTCTATGAATTGTATGTATGAGTTTTCACAATAACACTGCACCTTACAAATAAAATTATGACCAACCCCTAAGCTTCAAGAAAATCAGCCAGAACCCCATGCCTGAGGAAGGCTGCCAGCAAAGCCACTTTGTAAACCCAAGTCCCAGCTAAGTCTGTACCTCGGAGAGCCAGGAGGAGGCAGACAGCCTTCAAAAGACAGCAGTGGTGAGAGTCACTCGTGTCTGGCACTTCTGAAAGCCTGGCTGCTGCCTTGGGCATCCCTGGCTGAGCTGCGGAGCATTTCTGGAGCAGCACAAGCTGGTTTGTCCTGTAACAGGACTGGCAGGTGGCTGTCACCAGTGTCACACAAACCCAAACACTCTTTGTGACCAGTTTCAATTAAGTTGCCAGACTTTTAAAGTGATGTGCCCAGGGCACTGCTACAGGCACTGTCTGTCCTCTGCAGAAAAACTTGCTGGGCAGCCTGGGCAGTTACTTCAGCTTTGACATCCAGCTTCCCAGGGCTTTGCTCTCCATCTAGGATGGCTTTCTCCCTGTGGCCTGCTACCTGCTCCCTTTCTTTTTTCTGTGCCCACCTCACTGTGCCTGTGGTTCTGTCAGCAGGGATGTGCTGTGGCAGTGACACTGGAGGGAGAGCAAAAGCAACACGTGGTGCAGGAGGGATAAAAAACCAACCCATGCACACAGGTACGCCCACAAAACATGTCTCTGGCTGGAGAGGAAGGGTTTCAGCCCCAACTCTGCTGTACCAGGAGAAGGGCTGTTGTTTCAGCAGAGCTGAGCACACAAATCCTGTGCAGTCAGGTGAACATTAATCCCATTGCAGTGAGCAACCTTCCCTTTACACTGCTCAGTTATAAGACCTGGGGGTTGGTGTACAAGCTTTAGCTTTCTGCAAAGTCAGGATCTTCTAATTTACCTCAGATGCTTTTTTTCCCCAGCAACTTTTCATTTATTAAAGTATATTACAAACTTCCCTGCTATATAGGATGTTTGTTCTTAACACAGTAGCATCACTTTATAATCTTCATTTTCAAGGTCTCAAGCACCAACAGTTGTGCTGAATAAAGCATTAATATCCTTAAGAATGCTTTAAGACCCCTAGAATCTTTTCCCCACAAAAACCCAATCAGGTGCCTGTACAAAACCGAAGCAAGTTGAAAAGACTTTTTTACAATTCTTGTAAAGTTGCTCAAAATGTCTCATTTTAGCAGCAATGACTGTGAAAGTCCTGGCTAAGCCTGACTTGGTATTTTAGGTAGGAAGAGCCTTCTAGACTTAGAGTGGTCACAGAGGAACAGCCAGATTGGTGCCTGCAGTTTTGCACTGATCTCCTAAAGCAGACACAGGCTCAGTCCCCCTTTCCACCACACTGTTGTATTAATGAACAGCACTTGAATATAAAAGAGGGAAAAAAAACCCCAAACACACACACACGCTATAAAATATGCACAAAATTGCATTTCATCATGACAGAAAATACTTATTTTCAAGTCATTACAGCGCTTTCTTTGGGTTTCTGGGTTGCTGTAGGTGTATGTTAAAAGGATGTGGTAATAATCTTCAAAGTGAGCACGGCAAGTCCAGGAACATCAGAGCTAAGATTTCACTTGTATATCAACATGTTAAAAGCAATTCATGGCTTCAAGTACTTAAGATACAACCAAAGGTCTGCCCTAGAATAATGTCATTTGCTAGTAGAGAAACTTTGGTAAGAAAGCATTCTGCATCCTTTGGGAAGAGTTTTAACTCACCTTGGATCACACTTCAATAAATTGTAGGCAGACTGCACAGGGGGCAGAGCTGAGGGTATTTTGCACATTATAGCTCATTTCCTGATATAATGCACTCCTGTTCTTTAGGCACTTCAATTAATGTTGCATAGAAGCATGCACCAGTAGCACTCTTACCCAACACTTTTCACCCAAACCTCTCATAAGTAATTTGCATGGGAGGTAGCAGTTATTAACTTTACAAAAAAACAAATATACTGGGGGAAGGTGAACTCATTTGTTAGGGGTATTCGGACCTGTGGCAGAGCTGAAACAGAAAACAGGTTGCCCAAATGTCAGTTCAGTAAATACTCCATCCGAGAGGTGACAGCCTTTGCAAGCATTCCGTTTTTATTGGCCAGATAAAAAAAAAAAAAAAAAGTCTGATGTTTCCATCACAAATGGGAATATTTCTGTCAAGCCGAGGTCTAACCAACATCAAGAGAGTCCCGTTAACAAAAGCATCCCTTTAATTTCAGGCGTTTCTTTCAAAACTGTTCTTAAAAAAATAATATATGTAGTCCTACATGTAAACTTCATTCCTGCCGAGCGCCGTGAGCCCCCGTGTCACTCGTCCTTGCCGTCCTCTTTGGAGTTCCTCTGCAGGACGGGGCTGAGTTTGGTTTGCAGAACGGCTGCGAGTTTTTTGGAGGTTTTCTTCAGGAAGGCGCTGCCGGGGTGGATGCCGCTGACGTGCAGGTACAGGTCCTCCTGCGTGGGGCCCGTGTAGCCGCAGTCCTCGCACACGTACAGCTTGTCCCTCCTCTGCTTGTAGGCGTACTGCTGCTGCACGCCGTGGATCTTCTTCAGGTGCGACTCCAGCGAGCAGCGCTGCGTGAAGGCCTTGTTGCAAACCTCACACTTGTAAGGACGAATGCCTGCGGTGGGGAAAGACAGATGTTACCTGAGTGTCACCTGTTGTGTCACCTGTTGTGTCACCTGCTGTGTCACCTGTGTCTTGTTTCCTACAGTCAGCCAAGAGCAAGGCTCTGGCACATCAGCTGCTGAGATGGTATCCAGCAGCCCAAGGAGCTGCCTCTCTAAATAAAACATCCTTCCGGGCTATGGGTTTTCAGGAATGGGTTGATATATGAAAACGTAGGAATGTTATCCTAATCATCTGCTAAGGTCAGTGGTTTGGTCCTAAGGCAGCCGTTATCAGCTCCTGCAAAACTTATTTTAGACCTCTGACTCTTTGAAATCCTGTGATTAGGTAAAACTATCAGTTTCAGCTTTTACAATGAATGAAAACATCTGTCGTGGTAAGATTTTAATTTTTCTCTTTTGGTTTAGTGAGGCTTCAGTGAACAGCAAAGAATGTCCAGCAATCCCAAGTGCTTCAAAGGAGCGAGAGCTCTTTCATACAATACAGTTTTGATGACTGAGATTACAAATTCTAGAGAAGTGCAGGAAGATGAAAGAAATAACTGTGTGTTTCCAGAGGAGGGAGAAGAAACTGACTTGTGATTTGAAAGCCCAGACAACCAACACCACAAAAATCAATTTCACCACCAATCAACACTGATTTAACAACAGCTCCCCCAGTGCTTAAAGAGCTGAGGGTTTAGCAACACTTGAAAGAACCTAAACCAGAAGGAATTCTGCTTACTAGTCTACATGAGTAAGTTTCCAAGCAAAGACCACCCTTAAAACTGATATAAGGAGTCAGCTAACTCCCTCTTTTCCCCAGGGAAGGTGGAATCTGGAAGATCAGACCTATGGTGAGCCAGGCAGAAATGGGTAAACCAGATTGGTCTGTTCAGGCAGTTGTAATTTTGTGATTGCATTAAGTTACCAGTCAGGACCTGATCTATCTACCAGAAATCCAAGTTAATTATAAGTTCCAATAAGCAGCATCTCAACTGCATTTTTGTTTAGTTAAAAGAGGTTATCCCAGTGCACCAGATTAAACTATCAAGACAGAAGTTTCCTAATGCCTGCTGCTGTGAAATTGCTTCATTTCCATTAAACTGGAGTTGGAGAGAAAGCCCAAACCTTCATCAGAATTCACACAAAAGCAGTTGCATGCTCATTTGAAGGCAATTTAAACCTCCACCATCCTTGGTGCCTGCTCCAGCACTCCACAAACAGGAACAGAAGCACAGAAAGGGCAGTGCCAGGATGACACAGCCCATTAGGGCCTGGGAACCTCTTCATCACTTAAGAATCATTTAAAATAATTTAGGAATGATTTCAAATTTTTATGAGCAGAGACCCTCTTGGATTTATTTTCTGACTCTCTGATGAGTGGACAGCTTGAAAAATCACTTCCTTTGGAAGCTCTGACTCCACACTCCAGCCATACCCCAAGTGGCAGCTCTCCTTCCCACATGAAAGCTTTGCAAACAAACCCAAACAGTCCAAAACATTGGCTTCAGGCAATGCTTTCCCATCCAAACAGGTGGCATTGCTTGTGGGGGCTCTACTACTAAGAAACAGCTTCTGACTACCAACATTCTTGTGTCACTTCTAGCAGTTCACCTGGCTAATGGGGCTCTGCAGAGCATCTGCACACATCTGGAAAGATGGGATGTGCCTGGGAGCTGTGGAGGATGCACCTTCTGGGTGCCCAACAGTGCAAAGCCAAATGGCCCACCAGGAAGCATTGCTCTTGGAGAGGATGGGGTTGATGTTTATTTAAGCCATTGCTTCCATCAAGGGAAAAAATAAAAGCCAAACTGACAGCCTTCTCCCTGCTCCAGGCTGGGGTAAGAGCTTCTGGGAAAAGTGAGCTGGATTTGAGGCAACAGAAACACAACTGCTGTGATTTGGGATGGACTCAGGAACTGGCCCCACAGCAGAGAGGTCACAGACAGCACATCCTCCATCCTGGGGGAGACACAGCATGAAGTCTGCTTCCTCCAGACATTTCCAAAATCAAGCCAGAATCCCATCCTGCACAGCAATCAGCTGGGAAGGTTCTCCACAGCAAACTCCCCAGGAAACTGCTGCTGGTTGCCTCTAGAGGGCAAAGCGTTTCCATCGAGCTCCCGCCTGCACTCAGATAACTGCAGTGATTTGCTCTCCGGGATGGTTGGTTATCCCAGGCAGGTTATCCTGGGGGGGGGTTATCCCAGGCAGGTTATCGGGGGGGGGGGAGGGGTATCCCAGGCAGGTTATCCTGGGGGGGGTTATCCCAGGCAGGTTATCCTGGGGGGGGTTATCCCAGGCAGGTTATCCTGGGGGGGTTATCCCAGCCTCGCTGCCCCAGGCATGGCAGCACGGGGCTGTGGCTACACGAGGTGCAGATGGCAGGTCCTGCACCCTCACTGCTTCCCATGGGTTGCAATAGTTCTCCTCAGATTTCAACATTCCCAAGCCTTTTCTCTGTCCACAGGCACATCTTCCCCTTTTCTCCAGTGCTTCCCCACTATTTTTGGCAAATGTTAACCAAGGCTTCGTGTTATGATGTTGCCAGGTTACCCCCACCTTCTCTTTGTCCTTGTTCCACCCCACCCCTTCTCCCCTCCGCGGTCCCCGGGGAAGGCATTCTCACCAGTATGGGTCCGGACATGCCTTTTCAGATCAAAGGTGTCGTTGAAGCCTTTTCCACAGAAGGTGCACAAGTGTCTCTTCACCTGGCTGTGGCACTTGATGTGACGGTTGAGCATCCTCTGCAGGCGAAAGCCTTTGCCACACAGCTCGCAGCTATGCAGGGCAGCATCGTTGCAGGTGCCAGTGGTGAACTGAGAATTGGGAGAGGACTTTGTTAGCATTGGGATGAGCCAACAGAAGAAATAAAGCAAAACAAGCAGGGCTTATTGTGGCATTAAAAAAAAAAAAGGGGCGGATATATTAAAAACCAAAAGTGAAAGCATTCAAGATTTTTCTGCTGGGTGAAACCTTCACGCTCTCCTTATAATCAAGTGGGGGACTTCATGTGCACAGTTTGGGACTGAGGTATCTCTGGCCAGCTTGGATTCAGGGGTTAAAACAAGTTCTGTGTAGTGGTTTCCTTCCAGGGGTAGCAAC
The DNA here is from genome assembly GCF_048771995.1 of Taeniopygia guttata. Taxonomy (NCBI): domain Eukaryota; kingdom Metazoa; phylum Chordata; class Aves; order Passeriformes; family Estrildidae; genus Taeniopygia; species Taeniopygia guttata. The sequence continues at coordinate 92,631,228 of NC_133027.1, forward strand.
CCTTATCCAGCTACATCCGTGAACACAAGGGCTTAGGCTATGAGCACCTTTCTGTGGGACCACTCCTGTGCTTGCTCCTGCACTCAGCAGATATCCCGGAAGGAGAAGGAAAGTCTTCCCTGGTGCCAGAGAGTTGTTTTATGTGCTGCCTTCACTACTCATGCCTCCAACTGCTCCGGGTTCCTCAAAAACCAGCCAGCAGTGATAAAAACGGTGGTTTTGGAGAGATAAACCCAAGGCACGTTGTGCTGACTCAGCAGAGACTGAAACAATGGCCCTAATCTTGCCCCGTTGGTGTCCCCGGCTCCTTAATTAACAGCAAAGTCACATTAGGGGGTAATCTCATTCCCACTCCTAGCACCAAAAGCATTGTGCCAACACCATGACATAACTTGACTAAAGAAGACACTGATGATTTAGCTCCTGGGAAGATCATTCCTCAGAGGGAAGGATTAATGTCTGGAAAATGTAAATACTGCGCTGCTGGTTTAATTATTCCTGATGGAACACACGGACATGCCCCCTGTTAGACACCAGGGATGAGGGAAAGCCAGCAGAGCAGACAGGACCACGTGCACACATCCATGGGCTGGAAAACACAGCTCTGCTGAAACGAGGTTTTGCTGTGACAGTCACAAATAGCCCAGGTTAAATGATACAAAGTAGGTTAAAGTCAAACAGCAGCAGGGTGGGCTTTTCACAAAGACAATACGTCTGGGGTTTCTTTTTCCTGAAGAGCCAGTTATTTTTCCCAGTCCTCCTCCCCTGCTTACTACTGAAGCAACACTACTCGAAATTGTAAAGAAAGATTAAAAAAAATCGGCAGCTGTGAAACCATGAGGTGTGAAACTGGAGGGGGAGCCATCTGGGAAGAATCTGTTGGGCAACAGGGCTATGACTCCACCTCAAGCAGCTGCATATAACCGGGGTGAAACCCAATCATGAGACTTCAGAACACGGAGACTGAAAAGCTGTCAGCCCGGCACAAACAATGGTAATTTTTACAGCTCCATCCAGCAAAGCAGCAGTCAGGGTTTAACGAGGTGTTAACTAGCAGTGGTAAACACATCTCCTTCTGCCTAGCGCTGGGGTGGCCTGGCTCTGCCTCTGCTGAGAGGACCCTGGATGTTCCGAGAGGCGCGGCGCTGTTCGGTGTTGAATTCTCAGGTACCACAAGGACCTGAGGCACGGTGAGCAATTTGCCTTCTCAGCCTTGGTAGGGAAATCACTGTGCTGCTCTGCTGGCTCTGCCCGGGGAACAGCCAGAGCTCCTGCCCTTGCAGCAGAGAGGCTCCTCAGCAAAGTCAGCGGACAGATGATTGCTTCATCTCACCCAAGCCCGCAGGTCGACCTCAAGGTGGCAATGGTTCTTCACAGCTATGGAGGAGAACCTTTAGCTGCTTTCTTGATAGGTCATGGTGGGAGGGGGGGCAGCGTGAAGAGTCACCCCAGCCCTTCTTGGTGAAGGCTTGAGTCCAACCTAGAAGGCAGGTTTTAAGGAGGCCCCACGCTAAGGAACATGATCCACCCACGCACCATGGGGCATGACTCCTCGCTGCCAGGGCTGGTCCTTCCTGGCTGGGTTCAGAGCTCCTGTGGGACCCGAGCCAAGCAGGTCAGGGGCAGCACATCCCAGGCAAGGATAAGAGAAGGCAAAGGGCACTGGAAGCCTCGCTTACGAGGCTTTCCCTGACACTGCCATCCTACAGCCGGCTGCCCTCGCAGGCCTCCACTTCGGTGTGCAGGACAGGTGCTATCACCACTAGCAAAGAGAGCCCAAGGGACTGTTGTCACCTGGTGTCCCCGGGCAGCAGCCAGGCCTTGACCTTGAACAGGGGTCACCCCATCGCCAGAGAAGAGACGGTCGGGGTGTGGGCGGTTACCTTGATTTTTGACCTGACCATGGGGCGCTTGACGGCCAGGTCCAGCAGCATCCCCCCGCCCGTGCCCAGCTCGCCGGGGGCAGGTTGGGGTGTCGGGGGGTCGCTGGGCTCGGCATCCCTGGTCCCGCTGCTGCCGCTGCTCTCCAGGCTGCAGCTGTCTTCATAGCCCAGCAGCACGCAGCCGATGCCGCCTGCAAGGGGGTGGGGACGCGATAAAGCGGGGGGACCCCGGAGCCGCCGGCAGGGCAGGGCAGGGCAGGGAGGCGGCGGGCGGACGGGCCCCGGTGTTTAACCTGCGGGCGGGCCGCTGGCGGCGGGGGAGGATCCCCGGCTCACGCTGCAATCGGAAACTCAAACACGAACGGTCCCAAAGTTCAAACAAGCCAGCTCCGCCGCCTTCCCGTTATACCCCGGGCAAGGGCAGGAGGAGCGGGAGGAGGAGGAGAGGGGAAGGCCAGGAGTACATCACCCCCCCACCCTCCCGACCCCCCCGCCCTGGATCCTTCCTTCTCCTCCCCCAGCCACCTTTCTCATGCAAACGAGGTTTCCCACCTTCCTGGTCACACACATACACACACACACACACACACACACACACACACACACACACACACACACACATTCCCCCCCAGCTCCCCGCCCCGCCATTCCCGGGGGCTCCCCGTGGTGTGAGACCCTGCCAGGCATGGGGGCGCACGGCCCGGCAGGGCTGGCACCCCTGCCGCTGCCCGGGGACTTTTCCCTCGAGCGCTGTCCGTGTCCCCTCCACCGCCTTCCGCACAGCTCTCTCTAAGCCACTAAGCCCCCCTCGGGGCTCCCCCGGCCCGGCAGAGCCCCCTCCCCAAGTCGCCCCCTCCGCGGGGACCCCGCTCCCTCCGTCCCTCCCGGCGGCGCCCGTCGCGGGGCGGCGGCCGCCGCTGCCGTACCCGGGATGTAGGTGTCGGCTCTCTCCTCGTCGGGCAGCCCATCCCAGCTGCGCACCGCCGGCTGCGGGCTCCGGCGCTTCACCAGGAAGGCTCTGGGCATGGCGAGGGCAGGGGGCACGGCTGGGCACGGAGCGGAGCGGCCGCTTCAGCCGCGCCGCCCGCCCGCAGCCCGACGGGGCGCGGGCGCTGCGCTGCCGTCCGGGGAGCGGGACCGCACGCACCGGGCAGAGCCACTGAGGCGCGGGGAGGGGAAGGGGAGGGGAGGAGAGGGGAGAGGGTGGGGGGGGGGGGAGGAAAGTTTCATAAGGTGGAATAGAAAAATGCACCAGGAAACTTGGGAAGGAGCATGCGTGCTGCAAACATAACGGTGTCAACAAGTCTGCTTACCTGTCCGACCGGTTGGAGCAGCTGAGCTTTGTTCCAGCCCTTCCTAAGGCATGAATGTTTGCAAAAGAATTTAACGTCTGAAAATTAAAAAAAAAAAAAAAAAAGGAAAGAAAAGAAAAAAACAAACCAAAAACCCGACCGAGGAGGGAGCCCCGCCGCTGCCGTCTGCCCGCGGCCCGCCGGCGGAGCCCCCGTCGGGCCGGCCCGCTCCCCTCTCTCCGCCGCCGCACCGGGATGCCCTGCCGGGAATGGGGCCTGGGTTGCTCCCCGTTAGCGAGTGCAGGTCCCGCCGCCCACGGGGGGCTGAGCAGAAACCCTCCCCGGGACTGCCTGTCGAGGGGAAGACTTGCCGAGGCGCCGGGAAAGAGGCCGAGCCGTCCTCGGGGCGGCAGCAGGAAGAAAAAGTTCTTATTACTTTTCTTAATGACTAGCCTTTCTTCTGTCCAGAGAAAAAAGGAAAAAAAAAAAAACTTATTCTTTTTCAGTAATTGATTTAAAATTCAAAACGTGTCACAGCCTTTTCTCTCCCCACTCGTTTTTTTCTTCTTTTATTTGCCTCTTGTCGTCTTCCCCCTCTTCCCAAAGTGGAAATGAAACAAAGACAAGAGGTTAGGGTATTGGGGAAGGAAGCAAAAGAAACAGAAGAAAACCCACAAGAAGTCTGCGAGCAGAGCAGAGCCCACGCCTGGCTCTCGGTGTTGAACAACATTCAGGGATTCCTTCTCCCGTCTCCTGTTCAATCTACTTTTTTATTAAGAGCAGTGGAAACGCACTTGGTGCCTCCCTCCCCGAGCTCATCCCCGCGGCAGAGACGGCACCGGGCGGGGGCACTGCGGGCAGGAGCGCCAGGAGCTGTGTCCCCACACGAAGGAAGAGGCCTTTCAAACGGAATCGCTCCTCTCTGGCAGAGCCGCTTTCCTCCTCCCACAGGGCAGAGCACAGAGCAGGGGGAATTGATGGCAGTTTCATTGTGGGTTTCACTGCGACCAAGATTTCACTTCAGGGGCTGGACCTGCAGCCTCTGAAAGGAGCATGCCTTCAAATATCACGGGCAGATGAAAGGGCTGTGCTGGATGCCGATGTCCCCTTAGTCTTCTGCAGCCCCAGGGGTGAAGCTCCAGCCCCACATCAGGTGATGCACTGTCAGCTCCTCCAGCAGTCTCTATTTCCACCAGGGAATCCCAGCACCTACGTGCTCCCCTTACTCCTGTGGGGAATTTACAGTTTCCACAGATACCAGGTGGGAAGCCACCTCAGCATGGCTTCGGGCAATACCTCAGTGAGACCGCACATAAAACCTTCCCTCTCTTTCTCTTTCAGGCTATGTAATTTCTCTGTTATGTCTGAGATTTTGCTCCAGGACAAAATACAGCTATGTAGGGCTTAATTGATTTTTTTTTTCAGTGCTTTCAACTTGAGGTTTCTTTTATTTTAACAACTCCTTGTCGTTTAAGCCAAAAGAGGTAGCAAAATGACATTAATCAGAGCGCTCCCAAGCCAAGAGCTTGCTGAGATGACTTCACTGTCATCTGGGCTTTCTCAAATCCTGCTTTGAGGTTCTCATTTAACGAGGTCCCAGAGCACACACTTCACTTCCACTGGGTGCTCTAAGTCAGACGTGCAGTTACAAGCATGGCTGAATCAGGAATAATAACAGTAACAATAATAACAATGATAATAATAATAATAATAGTAAATAATAATAATGATATCATCATCAGCCTGGAGCCTTGACACGAGTGGCCAGGGCTGAGGTGTGCCCAGCACCACAGGAGACACAGAGTGGAGAGAAAGTCCTGTAGCCTCTGGCAAGGCAAGAGGAGCTGGGTGGAGAGGCACCAGCAACACGAGGAGAGAATTCTAGTGCTAGTGGGCTGCCTAGTCACTGAGCCACCAGGTGGAAATGCAGACTGTTGATGGTTGGTGTTGCCTGGCCAGAGCCCATAGGAAAACCATACTGTCTTTCCTACAAATACCATTCCTTGGTATTTTCTAACCTGGAGAAGCCTGAGGAGCGTGCTCAAAGCATGACCCCACCAACAACATTGCAGGGAGGCACATGCAGCACCACGCATTGGGATCTTTGGAGCTCCTTGTCTTCAGCAAGGCTGCCCACAGACTTATCACTGCATGGCCATGTCCTTCTCCGTGCTCCCACTAGAGCAACACTGCATGTACTGCTTCAGCACTGTAATTAAACTTGATAAATAATGATGCTAATGAGGTAATGGCACAAACATTTCTGCAGGATCTTGTATAATTTTCAGCATTACCTGGGTGTGGGAGAAAATCTAGCATGTTAAATTAATATGTCGGGTGTAAATCAAATTAAATGTACAAAATGCCCCGTAAGGTCAAAGCACAGTGGGACCCACCCTTACGGATTTGACTACTAAAATGTCTTTCATTTCTCTCAAATCATTTGGGAGCGAGGAGGGAGAGATGGGATCAAAGAAAGAACCAGCCCTGTGCTGCTGTCCAAATCCCATCCTATCCCTTCCCAAATGAACCCTGTGCGAGGTTGGATTGGTGGCCACATGCAAGGGGCAGGGGGACTCATCCCCCCCATTCTGGAGGACCCCATGTCACTGCCAGCATCACCCTGTTGATGTGGCACCCAGGAGGGAGTGGGGACAGTGTGCCTGGGGACAAGGACCTGGGTGTAGGGAGCAAGGGAAGGAGCTGGGCTTGAGAAGAGCAGAAAGAGGTACTTGGGAAAGGAGGTGTAAGGAAGGTGCTGCTCAGAGGACAACAGCTCAGTTTGATCTGTGAGCAGGGAATTTTTCAGCTGTGATCCCAGGGAACCCTGTCCATTCTTCCTCTTTTCACCATGATCAGCACGATGAGGCTGCAAAGGGACATGGCCTGGGCAGGGATGAGGGTTTGATTGCACAGCCCGTCAGAGCTGAGCATTGTTGAAAGACACAGTCCCTCAGCAGCGCCAGGGCAATGCCTTCAGCATGGAATCCAGCAAAGGCACCTTCCTGCTCAGCCCCCAGTGGCATCTTGTCCCCAGCCATCATTCGTCTGGCACTGAAATGGAGAGAGTCCAGCAGGTCCACCTGCAGGGGCCAGGGGTGCTCTGCCCACAAGGCTGAGAGCAGTGACCCAGGACCCCTTTTCTGACCATTCCTCATGATTTTGAGCCCAACCAGGCCAGAAGGAGATGAGAACCTGGCTGGTACAGCAGCTTGGCCAGGCAACCTTTGGTTTCTGGCTCCCAGCTGAACTCCGGTGAGGAGATTTATATAAGTTTACTGACCATGCAGGAGAGGCCACAGCTTCATATCCTTGGGAAAATTAACCTTCATCTTCAGGGTCTGTCGTGCTCTTGACACACAGGGCTGGGACATCTAGGCTGCTGCAAGTTACCCAAAAACCCAGCTGACACCCCCTTGGCTGGTGACCCCCCACACTGCTCTCAAGATGCATTCTTGGGAGAGATGGAGAGGAGTCTGGCTGTCAAAACACTGCCCAGACCTCTGCAGGACACACCCTGGTGTGACAGCCATTCCCTGAAACGCTCCATGTGTCCCTGTCAGAGGGGGGATGATGAGCACAAAGCCTGGTGCAGCACCCAGGAGTGGGCACTGCCAGGCCACCAGGAGCCCTGGTGTCACATCCCAGCCCCGTCACGGAGAGGGGTTCACAGAAGGAAAATGCTCTCATTCAACCAAGGCAAGATTAGAGCAAGAGAGACTATCTCCTGTGCAGCTTTTTCCAACCTCCTGCCTTCTTGGATTACCCAGTGGAGGTCAAGCATGCCACAGGGCCTTTCAGGATTGCGAGGACCTCTGAGGACTGCGTCTCGAAAGCCCACAGAAAAGCACAATGTCTCCTTGCTCTGGAAGAAACCCACTCCTCGGACACATGCTGCTTACGGCCCCGGCTTCCCTTGCACCTGGTTGTGTCTGTGCTGCGGCTCAGCATCTGTCGGTGAGGCGCCGAGGCGCTGCCGGGGATGGGGATGCTGGGCGCCGCACCGCCCGCCCGCGGCAGCGGGGCTGACTCAGCCGGCTTTGGCAGCGCCCGCACGCACAGCCCGCGCCTCACCTGAGGGGCTGCTGCTCTCTCCGAGGGTCCCACCCCAGCACCGGCCCGAGGGGGGCAGGGGGATGGCACCGCTGCTGGGGCGGCACGGGCCGGCGGAGCAAAGTTCCTGCCCCGGTCGCCCTCTGTGCTGCCAGCTCTGGGGCCTGGCCGCTGGAAAGCCCGGTTCCAAGCCAGGTTTTGGTAGCTCTCCTGCTTAGATGAGGAAACGCTTCGCCTCAGCGGCAGGAGCCAGAGTGGCTCCGTGCCAGCATTATCTTGGAAGGAGGGAGCAGTGGCTCTGCAGGCTGCCCCAGTTTGGAGGGCGATCTGCTTTCCTTGACTGAGCAGTGAGGGATGGAGAAGGTGCCAGCCGGGGGGAGATGCCTCCCCAGGCTGCGGCAGAACCTGCCCCGCCTGTGCTTCCCTGCCGCGTTTCAGCACCCCAGCAGGCTGACTCACCGGGCTCCTGTCTCCCTGCCTCCCACGGCCCCTGCCACTCCCGGCCTCTCCTTGTCTTTCTCCACCTAGAGCTCCACTTCCTTCCCACTCTCCCCAGAGGCTCTGCACTGTCTCTCTGGCCACCCATTCACTGTGGCTCTGCTTCCTCGGGGCACCCAGCATCCCCACAGGTTCCCACCCAGCCTACAGGTCCCACTCCCTGTGGAAATGGGCCTCTCTGTGAGGTCTGTGGAGAGTGTTGGACCTGAGCATCCTCCCCGGTATCCATGGCACTGTGCTTGGGAGAAGAGGCTGATGCAGGATCTTGTGTGCCTCACATCCCCTACACATGGTCCAGTACCAGTCTGGGAGGGCAGTGACCCTCTTGGACAGATGTCTACTCTCACAAGGTGGTCGGCAGAGCCCTGAGCTCTCAGACTGACATGGAAAGGTAATGAGCATCTGTCTCTGGAGATCGCTGAAGCCCCTTGCCAGTTTTGCCTGCATTGTCTAGCTTGTTGGGTTTTTTCTTTTATTTTTTTTGTTTTGTTTTGTTTTGTTTTGTTTTTGTTTTGTTGTTGTGGCTTGTTTTCCTGCAATCCTACTGCCCAGTGTTTCTTCCCTGGGAACTTCAGTGTGTTCCTACCAGCTAGATCCAGCAGCAAAGGTTCCAAAGGCAGTGAAACCCCAGGAGTATCCTGCAAGCCAGTAGCTAAATAGTGGACAGAAAACTACTCCCTCTGAATGTTTCTGCTGTGTTTCAAAATACATCACCTTTTTTAGACACCAGCAAATCCACATGGGTTCTAACTTCCGAAAACTTCCATGCAAGTCAGGGCCCCTCTAGGCTCTTCCAGTAACCAGTCACTGCTGGTGGTGGCACTCAATGCCCTGTGTTTCTCTGGTGTTTTCACAAGAGACCCAATCCAACAGCTGTGTGAACAGTGAAGAGATGTGGCAGCAACCTTTCACCCTTCTTGCCAAGCTGCTTGGATTTTGGATTCTCTCAGGCAGGTCATAGGAAGCTTCAGCCAAGTGGGTTTGGCCACTTGAGCAGCTTCCCAGTTCAGTCTCTGGAGGGGGCTGCTGGAATGCAGTGGAAAGGATACCACAGGTGGTCTGCTGATACCCCACTGCCTGGCTTTATCCTTGTGTGAGGCATTCTCCCTCCTTGCATTATGTACCATCACCACATCTTCCTGTTCCCATTTTGCTGCCCAGCCTGAGTCTGCTTCCCATGCAGATGGGAGGTATTGCCCTGGAAAAGACACATTTTCCCGGGCAGTGGGATGCACAGCACATCGGGAGGCGCTGCCACCAGGATGCACTGTTGTTGGGATGCACTGTTGTTGGGATGCACTGCACACCGGGATGTGCTCAGGGGGGCTGAGAGCTCAAGACAGGAATGCGAAGCCCATTAGCTGACTGGGATGACAAGCATTTGTTGGGGTTTGGGAAGACAGGGGGAAAGCTCTCCGTGAAAAGCTGGTGGAAAAAAGCTGGATGAGCCACAACTGGAGGCTGACTCAGTCAGTCTCTTTCCAGGTTCCTGAAAATAATGAGCGTGCCTTTGAACCGTGCTTCCCGCAGCTGGCACGGCATGATAAGCTGTGCTTCCCCCGTCCCACAAGCCCTGCCATCTCTGCCATCCCCCACCAAGCTCAAACCTCGGTGGTAGAAAACCCCCTGTCCCCTCCCCAAGGACAAATGGCACCTCTGGGGCCCCCCAAGGCTTCCTCATTCCTGCCGGATGACGGCTGCCATAAATCCCATTGTATGCGTAGGGAGTTCAAGCATTTCTTTACCATTTCAAAAATCTCCAGGAGGGGTTAGGTGCTGTCCCTGCCATTGCTCTCCTTTTGCAGGATTATTAGAGTGAGAAAGAAGTGATAAGGGCAGAGAAGGTCAGCTGGAGGAAGGAGTAAGGAGTAACTGTCCCCAACAGGGTGCTCTGGGACAGTCCCATTGCCGCCACCCCTGACCGAGCAGGTCCCTGAGGTTTCGGCAGCAGGAGAAAGAGGAGATGGTTCTGCTGCACTGCTCTCAGCTCCTGCCTGACAAGGAGGACCACCAGGACAGCCTTGGCCACTGGCAATGGTGATGCCAGCCTGGGCACAGAATGGCTCCAGGCAGGGTCAGGGGACAGGACTGGATGTCCCGACCCTGTGTCAGGCACTGCCTTGTTAGAGATGCACCTTTCCTGCTCCTCGTCCTGGTGCCACACGTGCAGGGGCAGGGCTGCTTCCAACGGGGATCCAGTGCTGCTGCTGGAGAGTCCCTGCCTGTCCCACCTGTGCTACAGCACAGCATGTGCTCCAACACGCCCCAGGCGAGCGAGAAGCTGGCACACACACCCCCACTGCCTGTGGAATGGCCTAGGGAACACACTGGTGCTGCTTCCAGCTGGGCCCCCTTCCTTACTGCTCTGGTTTGACCGCTGAGGGGATCAAAGCTGGCTTCAGCACCCATGGGTGCCTCTGGCCCCTCCACACACACCCAGATGAGCCCTCCTCTCCCTGCTGCCTTCATGGCTGCAGCCCAAGAATCCCCCCTACCCATGGGAGAGCCCTGGGAGGGTGTGAGCTGGGGTGCAGCTCACCCTGCTTTGGGGGCCAGGACCCCCCACACCTTCCTGCCTTGCTGCAGTGTGACTGCAGAATTACCCTGCCAACACTTTGGGGCTCCGTGCACAATGGTTTTGATCTCCCAGTGCCTTTTACAATGATTTCCAGGAGAGAAAAAACCCAGCCCTAAGCCAGTAAGCACCCCTGCCCTCAGTTCTCAGTAGCGGCCGCGGGCAAGGGTCTGTACAATTGCCACCAATATAATTATTACGTGCTGGGGTTGCATCCTCTCCCTGCTGCACAGCAGGCAGACTTTGGCCTCTGCCTGCATTTCATCCCCCTCTCACGGGAGGCACTTGCAGGAGGGAGCCAGGCTGCACTCCCTGGGCCGGGTACCCTCTGCAGGACCCCAAAATGAGGGGCAGGGACCAACCGTGCCATGGGGAAAGCAGGGAGGCATACGCTGGGGAGGTGGCATCCAGACCCTCCTCCTCACTCCCTCATGCTGGCGATGCCAGGGAAGGGGTGTGGGGTGTCTGGGGGCCCCTTCCCCCCCCTTCCCAGGGCAATATGAGGTGCTGGCGCCTGGTGGCAGCCCCACACCTTAGTTGATTTAGCTGGGGGTGATCCGCCGTGTCCTTGGGGCTGGCTGCCTAAGGTGCAATCACACAAGCCCGGCCATAAAACCAGCAAGGCTCCGGTAGCGGCTGCCCGGAGCTCCTGCCCTCTTGGCTGGAAGGAGGAAGTGCACGGGGAATTTAAAATCCAAAGTAACTGTTTCACAGGCTGCCCTGCAAATGGAAAGAAAGGTTCAGCGCTCCTTGCTCTGAATCCTGTCACCTCCCCACACCAGTTTATCTTTACTCCATCATTCAGATCTCAGGACAATCAGATTTTCTTCCTTCCAGCTTCCTGGGAAGAACTATCAGAGGGCCCTGGGGCTTGTCTGAATGGGAGGAGCAACAAAATTCATCCAAATTGCTGGTGAGGACTGGTTCATGGAGCTTCTTTCTGTACAAGTGCTGAGGGGATAAGTTCCAGGGGCTTTCACTTCATTCATGCCCATCAAAAAACAAAACTCACCCAAGCCAGGCACACCTCCCCACCTGCCTGGAAAGGAGGCTGACCTGGTCAAAATAAAGCACTTTTAATACATACACTTAATGAATTAAAACTATTTTTGGAGTTTCTGTGCACAGAGAAGCCTTCAGTCACCCCTCTGAATTGCAGAGGAGGGACACAAAAAGTTACACATTACAATTTTTTCCTGTGCATATTGCACTTTTGAATACCAGCAACACGACCCTGCCAGCAAATCCTACAGAAACATTTCCTGCAGGGCCAGGGTAGCTGCATCTGGACCATCAGTGCCTACACTGCCACAGGCAGGTCCGTCCCTGTTGCGGAGGGACGGGAATAATTCAGTTTCTCAGAGGGGAAAAGGTATCATGGTGAGATAAAAGTGCCAACAACATAGCAATTAGTTCTTTTTGCTGCTATAATTAGCACTGCCATAAGGAGAAAATCAATGCTAAGAGCAGCAGGCACGGCCTGCTCCCCTCCTCGAGACCTTGGCAAAGCCATGCAGGCACCCACACCCACACTCGTCAGCCACGCTCAGCTTCACAGGGCAAATGGAAGCTTGAGTTAGGCTGAATTCAGGTTTTGGGTTTTTTGTCTTCTTTGCCACTGAGGCAGCCAAGCCCCTGTGTCCCAGTGGAGAGCTCTGGGTGTGTGCAAAGTCCCCCGTGTGAGCGCACACACACACACACACACACACGCACACACACTGGGAGGGAGGGAAAGCTGCCTCTGCAAAGAGGGAAGGACAGCCAGCAGCTCACCAGAACTCTGGGAGAAAGCTTTGTGAAAACCTTTGTGAAAACATACCCCTAGTGTTATTGTTGCTATTATTTTTTGTTAGTTTGCAGTTTGATAAGAGAGGTTGGTTCCTCACACTGCACAGGACAAATGGAGTAGGAGGGGACTGTGGTTCAGGACCAAAGCTGGAAATGGGCTGTGCTCGAACTTTTCTCCCTCCCCTTCCATATCTTGCAGGGGTTTCCTTAGGCTTCAGTCCTTTTTCTTTTGCCACTAAGGCAAGCCACAAGTGAGCAGCCCGTTTTCTGGATTCTCTGGTGGCTAATACAGGCTTGAGCTGACACTGCCACCCCTTCTCTTCACAGGATGCTACCTAAAGTGACAACCCATGACCCAAAGCCTAGCCAGAACTCCTCATCCATCAGAATGGCTGGAACGGGGAAATAAGGATGGAAGTCTTACTGAGCCAGGGCCTGCAATGCAGCCTTATCAAAGAGTGCCAAATGCCTGTGAAGGATCGTGGAAGGTGGATGAGGCACACAGGGGTTGCACAAGCTGAATTTTCTTTGAAATCCAGGATAAAAATGCCCTCTAAGGATGGACTGCAGATGTTATCCGAGATCATTATCCTGATCTGAGCTGTTTGCCCAGGGGAAAAATGGCCTTGAGCTTTCCAGTCTCCTTCAGGTGTGACCCAACCCTTTTCCGCCTGGCGCTCAGCCCCACCTCCATGAGCGGCTGCGCCGCTATTCCCGGGCCAGCAAAGAAGGAACCGGGCACTGGAAAGAGGGCACCAAAGCTCCGGCCATAGCACAGGTTTCAGCAGCAGAGAAACCCTCCTGATCCACCTCTCACCCAGCTTAAGCCCATACTCTGCCCACGTTTGGGAGTCTCATGGACACAGGCACAAGGCTTGTGTTCCTTGGGCTGAAATCTTCTTTTGTGTCCTTCTGCCCACCAGCAGCTGGGAAGCTTTTCCCCAGCAGGAAAACATCTCCTATTCGTGCACATCCCCTCTGGGCACTCCTGCCCTCCCACCTCCATCACACCACTTCCCTGCCCCTGCAGCCGGGCTCGAAGAAAGGAAAATCGGCTTTCCAAATGGGCTTTTTCCACATCGTGGCTGCTGCGAGGTTTTAAACCAGACCAGCTGCTAATCTGTGTTTGGAGAAGGTCCCCTCTCACCCCAGAGCACGGAGAGGGGGCAAAGCAGAAGAGCAGGGTCACAGCTGGGAGCTGAGCCCTTCAGCGAGGCCCAGCCCTTGGGAGAAAGGGAGGAGCAGGAACACCTGAACCATCGGGGCAGAAACTGAGATGGTGAAAGCCAGCCTGAATGCTCCCTGGGATTTCAGCCCCTCCAGGGATTAAATGGCAGGCTTGGGTAGAGGCACTGGGGGAGCTGCACCCTTCCCCAGTGCCAAGGGTTTGTGCTGGCTGCCATCCACCAGGCTCTCGGCTCGACCCTGTTCTTGGCACTCCAGTGCTAAGCACTTGTGCACAAACCCTTATGACAGCAAACACACCGAGAGCACAGCCATTAGACTCGATTGAAACATTATCATCCCCACTAATTTCACCTTTTATTTAAATCACGCTCATTCAGCAGAGAGATGGAAAAATTATAATGAGGAGGGATCAGTCTGACATGTGTTTGATTTCCCTCTTCCACTGCAGACAGGGCTGGGGATGGAGCAATTCTGTCTTCAGAGCACGAAAAACTGGCAAACACGGGGCCTTAAGGCCACACACTGAACAATGAGAAGAAACCAAACAATTGAAGAGCAGCTTTCTCCAGCTGCTTCTCTCATGCAATTCGGGATTTCTGGGCGAGCAGAGCGCAGAACTGGTGGTCTTCCCTCGACAAAACCAGAAATGTTTCTTGCACGGACAAGAAACCTCCTTTTGTTGGCGCCGGCCGGCAGGAAGCTCCAGCGAGCATCCCCTCCGGGAACAGCCCGGGAGGCACGGCACAGCTGGGCACCCAATCCCCGCGGCGCTGGGGAACAAAGGCCCGCTTTCAGCAGCCCATGGCAGAGCTTGTGGCCAGCAGGGTGCGAGTGCCCGGCCCCGGAGCGGCAAACCCAGGGAGCGACATCTCCAGGTAGCGGCAAACCCAGGGAGCCGCTGCCCCGTCCCGCCCCCGGCGCTGCGCCCGCCCCGCCTCGGCGCTCGGCTGCTCCGGCCTGGCTCGCTGCGCTCGGCGCTCGGCCGGGGGCGGGGCGCGCCGCCTCACGCTGTCCGCACCCCCGCCCGCCCGGCGCTTCCCCGCCGGCCATGTCGCGGGGCTCCCGCCTGGCGCTGGCCGTCTCCGCGCTGCTCTCCGCCGCCATCGTGGCGGCCGTGCACATCCAGCAGCGCCGGGAGCTGGAGGTGAGTGCGCGCCGCGGGCCGCGGGGGGCAGGCGGCGAGCGGGGCCGTGTCCCGGCCCTCGCTGTGGCCCCGCCCCCTCACCTGGCGGCCCGTCAGGCCCCGCCCCCCACGGCGGGCTCACGCGGAGCCCCGCCCACATACAGGCCCCGCCCCTGAGCCCTCATGTCCCTGCTCCATCCTTTCCTCCATCCCCTCCATCCCCTCACCCATTCCCGCAGCTCCTTGTCCCTGCCCGCGCCCCAGCACTGGGGGCTGCGGGCTCTGTGTGTGCCCAGCCCGGCTCCCAGAGGCCGGAGCTGCCTCTGCCCAGCGCTGCCTCGGCTGCATTGCTCCCCATGGTGCTCCCTCCACAAGCCACCCCTTCTCCTCGTTTTCCTGCCTTGGTGCCTGGGCTTTTAGCTCTACCAGCTCCCTAATGCTGTCCTGTGCATTTCCCTTCAGCGGCAAACAGGAGCCAGGAGCTCCAGGTGAGGCTCGCTGGAGGTGCTTCCTCCCTCTCCAGCAGCCAGCATACAGGGGAGGGGGGATGTGATCTTGCAGCCTTCAGCCAGTGCCACCCCTCCTGGCAGTGTTCCCAGTGCTCTCCCCTGGCTGTGGCTGTGCTGTCCCACTGGTGTGCCCTGTTTTTCCTCAGCCCCACAAATGCACCCTGCTGAACGACAGACAGCCCTGTGCTGTGCCGTGCCCCTGCTCCCCTCTTGTTCTGCCAGGGCAGGCACAGTGCAAGCTGTCAGAAGCACCACGAGATAATTGAACAGGGCGGTTCTCTGTGCTATATTTACAAAAATCAGGGAATTCCTGACAGGCAGCCTGTGCGCCAGAGAGCCCTCAGCCAAAAGGTGTCAGGTGACCATGGTGAGTCCTGAAGCAGAGCAGTCCTGCCTGGGACTAAAAGCTGTGTGGTTGTGTAAAGCTGTGCTGTGTGGGCAGTGAGTGTGCTGGTGTGGACCCTGCTGATGAGCCCAGGGTTATATGAGGGCACACATCTTATCCTGCTCCACTTACATGCAAAAAAAAAAATCTAGAAAATGCACGCAGAAACAGCCGAAGATTCCAAGTACGTTGAGTTGCTGTGGCAAAGCCCCTGCCCAGGCAGCAGAGGGAACAGCCTTGCGGGAGGGGGGAGCCTGGGTAGGGTTGGTCCCGATCAGCATCCCCCGGGCTGTGATAAACCCTGTCCTTTGTGTTTCCAGAGGCTGCGAAGTGGCGTGGTCAGAGATCTCGAGCGTCAGAATCAGAAAAAGGAGAATGTTCGCCTGTTAGAAGAGCAGATTGCTCTGACAAAGAAGCTCATTGAAGAGAGAGACAAGGCGCTAATGGAGAAACCTTCCCAGCAGTCCTAGGCACGGGCCTGGCGCCTTAGAGGTTTGATTAAAGACGTCTGAAGGTCATTTGCATCTCACTTCTGGCCGATGTTTTAACAAGCAGAGCTAATCTGTGAAAGACTGGTTGTTTTGTATAAATTATAATCCAGCCTCTGCAGTTTTAGGGCAGACAAAAACTCATTTCGTCCGTGATTGGTACTTGGACTGTGGAGGCTTAGCCCACATCAGAAGCTGGGGAGGAAGAGCTCATTGTTGGGCAGGCTCCCTCTAGGATGGCCAACAACGTTCACATGAGTGGGCTGCTCAGCCGCCACGACGATGAAGCCACCAGGACCTCCACCTCCGAGGGCCTGGAGGAGGGCGAGGTGGAAGGGGAGACTCTCCTGATCGTGGAGTCCGAGGACCAGGCTTCCGTGGATTTATCGCACGACCAGAGCGGGGACTCCCTGAACAGCGACGAGGGTGAAGCCTCCTGGATGGAGGAGATGTCCTATTACTGTGAGAAGTGCCAGAAGTGGATCCCAGCAAGTAAGGCTGCCCGTTGTGTTCTTTTTATAATTCTTCGTGGCCAAGTCAAGCAGTAGTGGCTTCATGTTCAACAGATCCAGTTATTTAGGTAACATAATGGAAATAAATAATGTGGATGTTTTACACTCCCGGTGTAGAGATTATTTCAAGTTTATCTTTATGCAGATTAATAAACGTTTGACTTCTATAAATTGATGTGCCAGGCCCAGAGTGATTGAAGCTTGCACATGCTTTTCATGCCTGCAGGAGACAAGCAGGGCTAACTTCCAGGAATAGAGGAAGATGAGGAGATTAACATTTTCATAGGTCTTTGTCACTTGTGACACTCAAATTCTCAAGGTGTCTTTTGCAAAGTATGGATTTTCAAAGGAAATACATCCACCATCCGAAAGATTGCAATGTTTAGCGAAGGAAAAAGGATTACATTCTTGGTGCAGTTGATCAGTTACTTTGTATCTCCCCACATCTTTATTGCTATTAATTAATAGTAACGTAATAATGAGTTTATGAACTTTGTGTTCAGTTTCAAATTATTGATTCGCAGTAATCAGTAATTACAGTAATTCGTAGCCTGAGTTCAGTTGATGGAAGCTGGTGGGAATTAACTGGTTTTATTAGATTAATTTCTGGAGAGTTTTGATTATTGGCTGACGTATGTGTCTGTGCATTTTCTTAACAAAAAGTGGGTGTTTGCAAGGTGTTCGTGCTGTCCTGTTTCACAGCTTGGTGGGCTGTTCCCTGTCCTGCTTTGGTGGGTGATGCCTGCTGGCAGGGGCTGTGTTAGACACTTCAGTCCAGGAGTTGTGTGGGCCCAGAGCTGGTGCTCTCTCTGAGGAAACCAAACTGTCTTCTTTAATTAATAGAGAACATTAAAGTTCAGAAACGTGCCCACCCTTACAGTTCTTGCAGCTGTTTGGGGGATTGAGCCAATCAACCTGACCTCTGCTCACGCAAATAATGACCCTTGCTGTAAAGCTCTGGGGAGGAAAAGAACTTTTTATGTTACTTTTTCCCCTCCCTGTTGATTTGTCACATCTGTGGAGCTTATGGCTGGATCTCAACCTTAATGTTTTCCCAATAATCTGAATTTAAATTGGCTTAAAAACATGCCCAGCCTTCAGCAACCAGCTCTGGGGGGTGTTAGGAGCAAGATGCAGAATTTGGTGCCTCTCATCTGGCACTTGACATAAAATATATGCTGTTAGCAGTGTAATAAACAACTTTACATTCATTCTAAGTTCTGGATTATCTGATCTGTTATTACATCCAAGAGCCAGATATTGCTAAACACCGGTTGGCTTTGGTTGGGTTTTTTGTTTGTTTGTTTTTGGTTAGAAATAACGAGTTGTTTAGGTGGCACCTGCCTTGCAGATATGTCAGAGCTGCCCTTTTTGCCTTCTTAGAATTTGCCAAAATTTATAGTGTAAAAATCTCCTCTCAAGGTGTGTTAGTGAATGTTTAGGTGTTAATGTAATGAAACCAGCACCAGACTATTAAATTACTATGCAGTAAAAGGAAATATTAACTTGAAATGTATTAATAAAAAATGAATCAGAGTTAAAGGAAGCATGAGCTTTCTTCTTCTGGAGGGCTTGATTTAACACTCAACTTGTTTTATTTTACAAATATGTTCCTCTCTGCAGTTGCTGTGGAACAAATGCAAGGAGCAGAAAAGGCCATTGCAAAGTAATGGGAGCCACAATGGTAGCCACATTTACATATGTACAGAGTAAATGAGCTGTCAAAGGGAGATACTGTGCTTTTTCCTAATCATTCAGTTCTAGGGTGTTCAGTTGTCTCATGTGAAAATGGCCAATGTGCTCAGGCAAATAATCACTTTTTTAATTTGAATTGCCATTTAGAAATTCTCCTAATCTACCAAGTGTTGGGAGTTTTCCCTCAATCAGATGCAGTTGCAACTTAAATTCTGCAATTCAGTATGAAAGCAGGGTATCCATATGTTAAAAATTATATAGGAAAAGAGATTACATCCTTGTAGAGAAACATCTTTTGAGTGTGACTTTCCAGAGACATTCTAGTCTTAACATTGTTTCCCTGTCCTCCAATGTCATTTTCAATTGTTCATGTCTGTGTAAACTCCTGGTGAGTTTAGAAGCCCTGATTCATATGATCATTTTTCCTCTGCCTGTAACTTTGGGTGCTTCGGGGTTTACAGGTGGTTCTGTCATTTTTGTTCATACAAACCTGATCTTGGAAGAAATCCAAATTTCCTTTGCAGCACTTATTCCTATAAAAGGGCCAAAAGATTGATTTTTTTTTTACCTTTTCATTTTAGGTCAACTGAGAGAACAGCTCAGCTACCTCAAAGGAGACAACTTTTTCAGATTTACTTGCTCTGATTGCTCAGAAGATGGGAAGGAGCAATTTGAACGTCTGAGATTAACATGGCAACAAGTAAGTGAAATGTTTGTGCCAGCAGAACAGCCGTGGGACTTTCTGAAATTGTTAGTTGTTGTGTATATGCTACCTGGAAAAGGAGGCTTGGGTATTGGTAACAAAGGAGCATTTGAATGAAATTCAGAAATTAATTAGCTGAGGATTGCCTGCACATGAGAACTTCAGCACTTGGCAGGGAAATTGAAAGATAATCATACAAACCACATTCCTTTTCTTTTTTTTTTTTATCTTCCCCTTATGTGTCTCGTGAATTCATGGCTTCAAGCGGGTTTGGAAAAGCAAAATAAATGCAATTTGGCTTCTAGGCACGAACAGTTTTTTGTGTCTATAAAAATGTAAAACTAGTGAGGTGGCAACATAGAAACAGAAAGCTTGCCAGCTCCCTGGGTACAAAATTCCAACCTGGCTGCTTGTGCACTAGCATCAGTCCTTGCTGGAATTCACTGTTGCAATCATTTGCACACCTGAGCAATCAAAATAAAAATCTGTTTGAATCCTTTGGGCCCATAATAGTGTGTTGTCTCATAGAATATCACAGGATTAGCTAGAATGGAAAAGACCTTTGAGATCATCAAATCCAACCTATGACCTAACACCACATGGTCAACCAGACCATGGCAGTGAGTGCAACATCCAGGCTTTCCTTAAACACCTCCAGGGATGGTGACTCTACAAGCTCCCTGGGCAGCCCATTCCCATGCCCAGTCACTTCTCTGTGAAGAAAGTCTTCCTCATGTCCAGCCTAAACCTACCCTGGTTCAGCTTAAGATGTGTCCTCTCATCCTGTCACTTGTTGCCTGGGGAAGAGGCTGAGCCCTCACCTGGCTGCACCCTTCTGTCAGGCAGTTGTAGAGTGATAAGGTCTCCTCTGAGCCTCCTTCCCTCCAGCCTAAACACCCCCAGCTCCCTCAGCTGTTCCTCATAGGATTTGCACTCCAGATCCTTCACCAGCCTCGCTGCCCTTCTTGGATGTGCCCTAGCACCTCTTCATCCTTCCTGAATTGAAGCACCCAGAACTGGACATAAGGCTTGAGGTGCAGCCTCACGAGTGCCACATACAGGGAAAGAATCACTGCCCTGGTCCTGCTGGCCCCTAGTCCTGATCCAAGCCAGGATGCTGTTGGCCTCCTTGGCCACCTGGGCACACTGCTGGCTGGTGTTCAGGCTGCCATCAGCCAGTACCCCCAGGTTCCTTTCTGCTGTAGTGCTGCAGGGGATTGTTGTGGCCAAAGTGCAGGACTCAGCACCTGCTCCCGTTAAACCTCCTGTTGTTGGATTTGGCCCATGGATCCAGCCTGTCCAGGTCCCTCTAGATGGTGTGGGAGGCTTTGCTGAAGTCCAGATAGACAAAATCCACAGCTTTCCCTGGATCCACCAGGCAGGTCACCTGGTCATAAAAGGAGGTCAGGCAGGAGCTGCCCCTCCTGAATCCATGCTATAGGTGCCAAGGGATGGCACTCAAGATGATGTGTTCCATAACCTTGCCAGGCACTGAGGTCAGGCTGACAGGCCTGGAGCTCCCTGGATCCTCCTTCCAGCCCTTCTTATGGATGGCTGTCATACTGGCCAACCTTCAGCTATCAGGTACCCTCTGGTGAGCCAGGACTGGTGGTAAATGATGGAAAGCGGCTTGGTGAGCTCTTCTGCCAGCTCCCTTGGCACCCTAGAATGGATCCCATCTGGTCCCATAGACTTGTGAGCATCTAAGAGGTCATCAGCTGCTTCCTCCTGAATAACAGGATTATTATTCTGCTCCCTGTCCTTATCTACCAGCTCAGGAGGCCACTTGTCCTGAGGACAAGCTCTCAGATTGTAGAAAATACCAGTCTTGTTGGCTTTTCCTTGATTCTTACTCATAGGCACTCAGCCTTATCGTCATATAAGCTAATTTGGAACGCTGTAACTCCTGCACTGCTTTGTCATGGTGGCCAGTGCAGGAAAAAGGCTGGTGTAGGTAGGGACTGTGCTGGCAGACTGGCAGAGTTTCGCCAAGTTCCAGACTGGGAAAGCAAAGGCTGCTGGCATTGCCCAGGTCTCTTCAGAGTGCCATGTGGAAGGGGCAGACAGATTGAAAATGGGTGAGGAAGAAAGCTGTGACCACCTCCCTGGGCTTCCAGCAGCCAGAGTTGCTGCAGCTTCTGGGTAAGTGGAATTGAGAGAAATGGTCAAACAAACTTACCTGAAGCAGGAAGAATGTGGACAGTGATTTCTGGATTTTTCTTAGAGTTTGTGGCCTCAGATCCATATCTTTAGCCAGATGAAAAGAGAATTATTTTTGACATCCTGAGACACTGTCCCACGTGACCTTAAAACCCACAAAATCCTAGTTATCAAACTGAGAGGGGTTGTGAGGTAAAAATAGGGTGAAGGAGACATTAAAGCTGTCCATATTTCCTCATTTTGACATCTTTGACAATGCATCCCAGAAAGCCAAGGTCCACTGTGAGGAGACCCATCTCCCTGAGAAAAGCAGTTTTCAGACTCCTTGAGGGTGAAATGCAAGTCGTTATTAGAAGTAGTGCCAAACTGAGGCTGGGTGATTGTTGAAAGATGATCCCAGTTTGGCTGACTTTAGTTTTGTTTTAATAAATTAATTGAAATTAATTAAGTAAATGTAATTAACAGTTGTTCACCTAGGATTTACTTGAAGGAGGTGAGATATTTTCCAAACCTGCCCTTGAGTTTGGGTATGTAACAGGTCAGAATGAATTTGGTTGTGAAGTGTGTGAAAGACCATTGTCAGAGTGTTCCTGATGTATTGGATAGCAGGATTACTTGTGAGCTTTTTTTTTATTTATTTGAAAGACTGTTTCCCTACCTCCACATCACATTCAGACTTCAGCTATACTGTAATTCATTTATACAACAGCTGCACAATTCTTGTGTCTCAGCACAAACCTGCATAACTAGGCAGCTTGTTATTCCCCTGGGATGGAGAAATCTCTGGAAGAATGTGCATCTAACAATAGAAAGACAAGAACAGGCAGCACAAAACCAGGAAGAAGATCGATTGCAGAAGTTGCCTATGAGATGTTGCAAAAATAAGATATTTATGGGAGAGCAAAGATCTGTGTGTGTGTGGCAGCTGTGGGGGTCTGTTCAGCAGAAAAAGCAGAAGGGATTCATTTGTGTCCAACACTTTCTGTTCCAGGTTGTCATGTTGGCAATGTACAACTTGTCTCTGGAAGGAACGGGCCGCCAGGGGTACTTCAGATGGAAAGAAGACATTTGTGCTTTTATTGAGAAACACTGGACTTTCTTATTAGGGAACAGGTAAAGACATGATATTTCCCTGCGGGTCTGGTTGGTGAGCCAAAGTAATTAAAGCCTGTCATACAGATGGACAAAAATCCTGGTTAATTTGGTGGCATCTCTGTTGAGTGATAAAAAGGGAGGATTCAATATTGAGAATCTGAATGCAGGCACTTGAGAAAGAATCAGCATTTCTTACTTGGGAAAAGCAAACCGAGGAATGTCACACAAAAGCAATACAAATGCATGTATAGTGGATTATTTCTTATTTTCTATTAGGCAGCATATGAACTTGCAGAGAATTGAGTTTTTCTGAACAGTCACAATGGATGGGCTGATCCTGGTGTTGCAAACTTTAGGGACAAAAATGTTTCCAGCAAAATTCCTTGGCGTTAAAGTTTGCAAGGACCAAGTTCTTCAAGAAGAGCTGAACATCACCTTTTAGATTGTTTCAGATCTTAATGAAATGGCACTTACATAGTAGGTGTTAAACAACTGAAACATTTTTCACACTGTCAGAGTAGGAGCCCCTCTCTTAGAGGGCAGCCTTCATTTCCCAAGTGAACAGCACATTTCTTCAGAGCGTGCTGAAGCTGTAAAACCCAAGCCTCACTGTTAATGTGTGTGCTGTGGAGGGAGGAAAGGAACTGAGCAATCCTCGGAAGTTGTAGATTTTATTGACTTCACAGCTTCTTTTCTTCCCCAGGGATTTCTCTGTTGTAAGATCTGGCCTTTCTTCCTAAACAGATTTGGTCTTTGGCTTTGCTTTCAGTGTTTGTTTGTGCCTCCTTGCTCTGTTCTCAGAAATGTTAGCATGTCCTCTCTTGAAGCCACAGGGACCCTCACAGGAGGGCAGCTGGTGGCCCATTGTCCCTCACTTAGGGAGCCAGTGCCTCCCGGGGTTTGCTGCTGCCTTTTGAGACTTGCCCTGGGAACTGGGCACTCCTTTCTCTGATTAAAATTCAGAGAGTGATTCCTGGCCTCAGACACAGCCTTCCCACTTGCCTGGACAAGCCACTGAAGGAACAGAGACAGCTGAATTGTGTGTGTAGTGTACAAACTGTGCAAAGATCTTCCTTGGTATATTGAAGTGCAGCATATCCAGATTTACTGTAACACTCCAGACTTTGAACTGCAGCAGCTGGGTTTGATCCCCCACCTTTGAGGTTCAGTACCTCAAGGTGTGTAAGGGCAGCCCCTGGGCAGCAGTGAGCACCAACTCAGCCAAGCCTTGACAAGTAAAGAAGTTTCTGTATGTGGGGGTGTGCAAAGGCAAGAAGAAACCCTGAGATTCTGGGCAACTGAGGTTAAACTCTGTTCCATGAACCTGACTCTCCAGAGTCCAAGGGAGTACCTCAGTTATTGGCTACAGGGGCAATTCTTCAGTATTTCTTCTCATGTCTTCCCTAAGTGACATCTTAGTTGCCCTGTCACCAGTTCTTAAAGGGACAAAAAATGCTCAGATGCCTAGTAAGAGTGCACAGCCCAGCAGAGGGAAAGGCTTAAATGCACGTCCCTGCCTCCAAGGGGCCAAAAAAATGCTTCAGGAGTAGTTCAGTGATTGTGTGTCGGTGCCTCTGGCAGAAACACTCTGTCCAGGATGGGAACACAGGTAGTGAGTGGGGACCTAACCCTTGTTTTCCTCTCTCCCACCACAGGAAAAAGACCTCAACATGGTGGAGCACAGTTGCTGGCTGTCTCTCTGTGGGGAGCCCCTTGTTTTTCCGCTCAGGGGCACAGGAATTTGGAGAACCAGGATGGTGGAAGCTGGTTCATAACAAGCCCCCAACACTGAAACCTGAAGGAGAGAAGCTGTCAGCATCTGCACTGAAGGCAAAAGGTAACTATCCCAGTAGTCTGTCCTCACTGGGCCAGAGCTGGGAGACTTGAGAAAAGTTCAGTTAAAACCAGTTTGTGTGCATGGAGAGTTCCTTAGTTTTGTTCTGCTGTAATGGTTGACTGAAGAGAACTATGGTGTGTATGCTGTGGTGTGAGAAGCCTGTTACATTTTATTACCTTTTCCCATTGTGCTGACTTACAGGGTTTTGAGGCTTGTGCAGAGTGGTTTTGGTTGGGTTTTTTTAGCTGAAATCTACAATTTTCCCACTTTTCTTTACCCTGAGGAATGTCGTTTATCTTTTGTCACTAGATGCAAATTCTCCTCTGTGTGGAGGAGCAAAATTTGGGCTTTAACGAGGCTTTAGTCATACATTGGCTTTAATGCTACATGTCCCAGAGTGAATTTCTTGGTCACATTGAAAACCCCATCTTTTAAGCTCTGTAGTCAATGTGGTTTTGACTGCACAGTGTGAATCCAGTGACTGCAGGAGCTCAGAATAAGCGAACTTCTTTAGCAGCTTCCAAGCCCCCGCTGGACCCCATCATTACCGTGGAAGGCCTACGGAAGCGGGTGAGCCGCAATCCAGTGGAGTCAGCCATGGAGCTGAAGGAGAAGAGGTCCCGCACTCAGGAAGCCAAGGACATTCGGAGAGCCCAGAAGGAGGCGGCCGGGTTCCTGGACCGCAGCACTTCCTCCACTCCCGTCAAGTTCAGCAGCCGCTGCCGCCGGCCCGACATCGTCCTGGAGAAAGGAGAGGTCATCGACTTCTCCTCCCTGAGCTCGTCCGACCGCACGCCTCTGACCAGCCCCTCCCCGTCCCCGTCCCTGGACTTCTCTGCTCCCGGCACTCCCGCCTCGCACTCGGCCACTCCCAGCCTGCTCTCGGAAGCCGATCTCATCCCAGACGTCATGCCGCCACAGGCGCTCTTCCATGGTAAGGGTCACCATGGCTTTCCTTTAGTGATGAACTGTGTGCAGTTTTCTAGGAATGTATTTTAAAAAAGAAGCTCCCGATGAGCTGCAGGATCCTTTCAGGATAAGATGAGAAGTAACTGGCAATATTGTCTTAGTTGAGTGTGAGAATTGACTGGTTTTCCATAGTTTTATCACCAGCTTCTAATGCCAGAAGAAACCCCCATTGTCGTTTTTGGAGAGATCCTGAATAAACAGTGGGTAGACTTCACACAGCAGCTGCTGGACCACTCAGCATAAGCATGTCACTGCAACACAGTGACACTGTTATATAGCAAGTCTAGTTTTGTCTCAAATGTTTTTCATGGGAGAAATTTTATTCCCATGGTAATACCCCAGTATTTTATAAGTTTGATTGTGCCGATTAACAGATGCTAAATTTCAGTGAGATTGCAAAGCAGTGATGCAGGCTGAATTCTCTTAGTTCCTTAAGGAGCCAGTCCTCTGGGTGACAGGAAAAGTAGTGAGAGTGTGCTAGCTGAAGATACAGCTCACCACCTTGACTTTTTGATTTCCCAGTCTTTGGGAATTTTCAGCAGCTTAACATTCCTCAAAGAACATGGGCTTGCAGCTCAGGAGGGACATTGTTTCCAGATGCCAAATTACAAGACACTTTAGGAGCAGGATTGATTCTGTGTCCTGAAATTGGATTCTTTTCAGCATCTCCCATCCAAAATCAGGAGATCTGGCAGTACACAGAAAATGAAATGTGTTGGGTAAACCCGCATGATTGTTCCTTAGCAGGAAAATGCTGTGACAACCATTTTTGAAATGGGACTTTGAGGTTTAAATTATTTTTTCTTTCCTCTGGACTATTTTGATCTGTTCCACAGATGATGAGGAGATGGAAGGAGATGGAGTCATAGACCCAGGAATAGAGTATGTGCCCCCTCCCAGTGGGACAGCTGGTGCTGGCACCATGATAGCAAGCAGGAAAAAAGTGAAGACAGCTGAGCAGATCAAGCAAGAGGTGGAGAGTGAAGAAGAAAAAACAGAACGGATGGAAGGTGACAGTGAAGATCCTGAAGAGTCAAACACACCCTTGCAGGTGAGAGGACGAGACAAGGGGAAGTCACAGCTGGAGAAGGATGCTAAACTCAGAGCTCCCAGACACACCTCAGTTAGCATCTATGAGGAAAAGCTGCTGCTGAAGAGACTGGAAGCCTGTCCCAATGCTTTGAGCATGACCCCAGAGGCCCGGAGGCTGAGGCGCAAGCTGCTGGTCAGGCAGGCCAAGAGGGAGAGAGGACTCCCACTCTTTGACTTGGACCAGGTTGTGAATGCTGCATTGCTCCTGGTTGATGGGATTTATGGAGCCAAAGAAGGCGGTGTCTCCAGGTCCCCAGTAGGGCAAGCAACATACAGAACTACTAGCCAGGACTTCAGGATCTTGGATAGATACCAGGTGGGTGTTCCCAAATCTAAGTTAGCATTTAGCACTGGTTGTTTTAAAGCTTTTGCTGCAGCCAGCAGTGTCACGTTGAGGTTATCTGACTCCTAAAGTGAAAAGGATCATGTGAACAAGACTCGTTTGGCTTGGGGCTGTGTCCCCACCAATGCTCTCCTGAGTCCCTTTCTTCTTGGGACATGCTGGTTCAGCACTGCTATCCATCAGTGTCAGCACCACAAATGTTGCTGTATTTGTACTCCAGCCCTGCCCAAATGCTGGTGGTGGAGGCCTGGAAGTACCCAGACAGGTGGGTGCTCTTTCATGTGTGTAGGAGGGAGATGACTTGCAGCACTTTTAGGCTTGGGCACCAAATTTGGGAGTGCCCAGCAGAGTCCAGAGGTGCTACCACTGTGGACCAATCCACCCTGTCACACTGAGAGGCCCTTACTCTCCCTCCATTCAATTCCCTTTTTAAATCACTGACTGACCTTCCTGCAATTGTGCATTTTTTTGTGCATGCAGACAATGCTGCCCACCACGAAGGGATACCGCCAGCAGACAACCAAGTTTCTGTACCGCCTGGTAGGCTCGGAAGACCTGCTGACAGACCACAGTATTGTCAGCCCTTACACCTCCCGTGTCCTTAAACCTTACATCAGGTACAGAGGGTCTGAGCTTGCTCTTGGCTTGTGCACCGCCAGCCCACGGAGAGGACACCTTTCTTGGGCAGTGCTCCTCACTCCTCAAAGTACAACCCAGTGCACCATGGTAACCCTGAAGGGATAGTGTTTGATTTAGCTGAGTAGTGAAAGGGATTGCATTGGGAAGGGGAATCTCCAAGAGGGGGCAAGGGCAGACAGGGCATTGCTGTAGCCATTCAGTGCACCTGCTCTTGGGTCAGAACCATGATTTCCTTGCTCATGCTGTGGGTCTGGAAAGTGTCCTGGCCTCTGGCACAGGGGTGTTTTTGCTGAGCTGGGGGCTGCTTTCCCATGTGAATGGAAGACTGTTCTTTATTTTTCTAAAGTTGAGTATTTCATAAGATATTTCATGGGCAGTACCCATTTAGCTGCAGTGGCAGTTCTTGTTGCTCACTTGCTTTTTGTGTTTCCTTTTCACGTTCCTGGCAGACGTGATTATGAGACAAAGCCTCCAAAACTCAGGCTGCTGGCAGAAATCCGGGCGAATCCACACAAGAATGATCTCAACTGGAAGGCTGAGCCAGAAGCACCCATTGATTACTGCTACGTTCGCCCTAATCACATCCCCACTATAAACTCCATGTGCCACGAATTCTTCTGGCCTGGTAAGATTCCTCCAGTGCTTGGGTTTCCAAGAAAGAAGTGGTATTGTTCAGAAAAAAAAATGTTCTTGGGCCAAATTTTACTTCAGTCTGGCTGGTTCTTAGAAATCCATTATCTGATGTTACAGGAATGTATTTGAGGTGGAGGCTGGGTTTGGTGTCTTTGTCTCTTGAGATCGCATAAAACTGGGCAATTAGGCCCTAATTAGCACAGCACTTACAAAAATAGGTGCTAATAGGAGCAGTCGGGTAGTTTAGTAGTGAACTAAACTTAAGTATCCAGTTAAATGTTTTGCAGAATCAGGGGTTGAAATAAACAGTTTTATTTCAGAGATTACTGTTCATTACCTTTGTGAGAAGGTTTCTTCCTAGCAGCCATGAGCTGGATATGGCAGAGTGAAAGTTGAGAAGTCGTATGAGGCATGGCTGAGGTCACTGAGTCTGTTCAGCCTGGAGAGGAGGAGACTGAGGGGAGACCTCACCATGGGCTGCAGCTTCCTTGGGAGGGGAAGCAGAGGGGCAGGCACCGATCTGTTCTCTGTGATGACAGGACTCAATAGAACAGCTCTGAAGCTGTGCTAGGGGAGGTTTAGGTTGGGGATTAGAAAAAGATTCTTCACCCAGAGGGTGGTGGGCACTGGAACAGGCTTCTCAGGGCAGTGGTCACAGTCCCAAGCCTGCCCCAGAGAAGTTTGGAAAACACTCTCAGGCACATGGTGTGATTGTTGCAGTTGTCCTGTGCAGGGCCAGGAGTTGGATTCCATGATCCTTGAGGGTCCCTTCCAACTCAGCTTATTCTGTGAATTGCTTTTACAACTGTAGGCTCTGCTGGGATTTTTTTTTTTCAAGCCTCAGTATTTACAAGGTATGGGAAAGATTAGGTTAGTATTTTTCTGTGTCATTTCTGGAACTGCAGGTTCTTTGGGGACAATGCCTGCCCTTTCTGGAGGCGGTTACAGGGCTGCAGTGTTTAGTTCTTCTGAGATAATAACAGGGATGTTCATCTGCTGCATGCATCAGCTTCTGATCAGCAAACAACGCAGCAGGCTAATTTAGAGAAGGCCAGTACAAACAGTACATACCTTTATCCCAGGTAACTGTTTGCTTTTTGTTTTGATTTGCCGATGGTGATTCAGTAGGGCTGTAGTTCAGCAGTGCCCATATCCCGCAGTCAGGATGGGAGCTCTTTTTGCCACTCATTATGCAAATTGCACAGTGTGGGGGGGAAATAACCTGGCACGCCTTTCCTTTCACAAGCTATTTGAGAGTGTGTGAGAGACAGTTGCAATCCCAGCAGAGGCTGAACCGCTTTGTCATAGTCTCTCCTCTCCTGATAATGCATTTGAAGTTCTGGCCAAGTTGGGTTGCACCTTCATTAAGTTCTTCAGGACTCACCCTGTTTTATTTAACATAGGGAGCATGGGTGTGTTCCACACAACTGTGAACTGTTCGTCATTAAATCAGAAAGCTGGCACCCCCATCAGTCTCCAAACAGGAATCCTAGTATTTTCCATGGTGAAAAAATCCTGATGCTGGGATATGGTTGTTGCACCTTGATTCTGTTTAGGAGGAGAGGGAAGTGAGGAATCGATGCAGGACGTAAAGCCTGGCTGCATAGGGTTTAGCTGGTACAACTTGGGGGTGGGAGACAGGGATATGCAACTGGGTGAGCATCATTAAAGCAGTGCTTAGTTCTTGTATCCCTCCAAATCCTTCCTTTCAGAGCTGCTCTTGCCTCTCCCAAGGCAGAACTAGGTTTGCAGGTAGAGAGATTCTCACAGTGCCTTGGTGCCCTAACGGGAAACCTCTCCCTAGCAGGGAGTGTCTCCAGTGGTGAACCATCCTGAGCTAAGCATCTTCCTACAGGAAAAACTGCACCACTGCAGAGACGCCAGCGCCTGGGGCAATGGGTGTTCTGTCCCGACACGCTGCAAGGCACTCCACGAGCAGCCGCAGCCTTGGCTTAATTAACATAGCTGCTGCCTATTGCCAATCGATCCCTCCCACGTCTTGCTCCACCCAGCTTACTCTCCAGCAAGAAAACAACTCATCCACTTCTTGGTGCCTTGTGAAGCCTTGCATCTCATCAAGAGTGATTACTGGAAAACATACTCTGCTATTTTGTTACCTTGTATTCCAAATACATTGCAATTGCCAACCTAAGGCTGAAGCAGACGTTTCTGGCACATGTCCTCCGTGTCTTGCATCTCATTTAGGGTCTGTCCACGCAAATTACCAAGCAGTCAGTCTTCAGTGCCTGGAGCTGCACTGCTTGGTGCTGACACGCTGTGTGGATGCTCTAGGACTGCAGCACCAGGGTGATTGGGCAAGGTAACAAGCTCATGGTCTCTTCCTTGTGTCCAGCCTCTGACTCACAGAAGCACCACTGCCTGAGAGGCTACTTCATCCCCCAGGTTAGAGAATTTGCATGCTAAAAGCAAGTGTTTTGATAGCGTTGGAAGCTGTGGTCAGGCTCACAGTGCAGCTCCAAATCAGCTGAGTGTGCACAAGAGGCAGCAGTAAGAGCTCCAGGCAAGGTGGAGGAAAAAGACAGGAACCATAGCAGGCAATGCTACCGAAGCTAAAGCCCAGTTTCCTGTGTGCTGCTTCTGAAGAGAGTTAAGTTTCAGTTTCATGCTTGAGTCATTTGAAAGGAAATCAGCTTTGTTAGTATTTCCACTCAAGCTTCCCTGCTAAGCAGATCTTGTTTTGTTGTATCATCTTTTCCCTTGCAGACTTACCTGGCAGGGGAGGCACCAGGATCAGGCAGCTGGTTTTCCCAAGGCAGGGTTCATCCCCTGCACTCCGGGTGTCCTGACCCCTGGGATTTCCCAAAATGCAGGAAATTTGCTTCATAATTTGTAGTGACAGAGGACTGCTCTAGCAGGGGCCTTGGACTATTCTATGATGCTGTGATCTCTTGCTATCACAAATTTGAAATAAAGGTAAAAAGAAAGGATCGAGTGTTTTTAAAGAGCCTGAAACCTCTGGAACTGAACAACACTTTTATTTTGGTTTGCAGTCCTTCCAACTGCTGTTTCTCTCTTTTTCCCTAGGAATCGATTTGTCAGAGTGCCTGCAGTATCCAGACTTCAGTGTTGTTGTCCTTTACAAGAAAGTTATAATTGCCTTTGGCTTTATGGTGCCAGATGTGAAATACAACGAAGCTTACATCTCTTTTCTGTTGGTGCACCCTGAGTGGAGAAGAGCTGGGATTGCAACCTTCATGATTTACCATCTTATCCAGGTAATGAAATGAAATCATCCTGTGAATCTGCCAAAGAACCAGCTTTCACTTCTTCCTTGTGTGCACACCTGCAGATATTAGAGAGTAAGAACCTTTTTTGTGAATGTTTATGGGAGGAAATAGCTCCTGCTTTGGAAGTTAAAACGTGTTTAGGAAAACAACCATCCTGGTCATGTCCTCAGAATTAGAGGACATGCACACTTTAGCTGTCTTGGGGTTAACTCTGTTCTTCAGTGGTCAGTAGTTTATGTACAAGGGATACTGTAAGTGGGGGGTTTAAGGAGAAAATGAAGTAAGAGTGAGCAGGGTCAGTTAGAATTATTGCAGCTTTCTTGACTATACCTGGAGGTTTATTCCATGCATTAAATCACTTACTGATCTCAATCACTCACTTTCGCTTTTATACTCTGGTTCAAATACAGCTGAGTTAATGATGAAATGTTCGCAACCTCATTTGTTTAAACTGGCTTGTACTGGGCCTTGTTCCACAACAATACTTGAGAAAATTAATCTCAGCTATCTAAATAGGTGATATTAAAGGAGTTAAACGCTATTACATCTCTAAATGAATACTGTTATTCAAGTGGCCTTAATTCCACTGACTTTCTTGAATTAAATTGCAGTGAAGGCAGCTTAATTGTGACTAAGGATGCAGATACATGTCCTTTACAGAGCCCAACTCCCCCAACAATTTTACCACTCCCTGAACTCTCTTGGCAGAGCTACCAATGGGAAACATAGTCAAGATGAGCTTCACTAACAAAAACTCAACCATTGAAACTGTTTTATCCTCTTCCTTACTTGGCTAAAGCAAGGTAGGGAGTGCTGGAAGAGCCTTGGCGAAAGTGATCCCTGCTTTGGAAAAGCACTTTGTGCTCCTGGGTCCCTGAGGGTGACTCTGCTACCTGCACAGCTCTGCAGTGCTGACACAGGCCTCTATCAATATCCTGTAAACTCACCCCTTGCATCTCCCAGGCAGCTCTGTGTCAGGTGTTGAAGGAAATTGCTCTCAGCTCAGTGTGTTGATGTGAGATGTCAACACCCAGTGGGAACAGGCGCCAAGGTTTGCAGGGATCCAGCAGGTGGACTCTCAGAGACTTCCCTCTCCAGCAGAGCTGGGGTGCTGCAGTCAGCCACAGAAAATCCTCACACCTTTTTGTAGGATGTATCACATCAATTAACCTAATCCTGCTTGCATGGAATTCCCTGTTGAGAAAAGCCAAGCGGATTTGAGAGATTTGAGTCTGATTAGGCACACTAGCAATGAGAGATCAGTATTGTATGTTTGCCACACATGAGGTTTGTTTTGCCATTGCTGGTTTTCTGACTGTGGTAGGAGGGGTTTAGTCCTGTGGGATAATGGTAGTTGTGACCTTCTGTTTCTCAGTCTCCAGGTTGTAGGTGCTGCTTTGCAGCCTGCTTGGGGTTTCTTCTCTGGAGCTTGAGACACTTTGGTGCTCTGCTTGGATTCAGTGTGCTGAGTTTAAGGCTGAATTCTTGAGAGCAGTATAACTTAACAGGAAGATGGTTTGGTGCAAATAGTGGTAGCTGGTTTTGCTGTCAAAATTTATCCTCTCATGCATCTGTCCCAGAGGAATAAACTGCATTTTCTTAATGATCTCATTCAAATTTTCTTTTCCCCAAAACAGCTTCCAATTACTTCTGTTTTTCCTTCCCTCCTTAAATTCCTGAGTTTTCCCTTTGAATGTATTATCTTGGAGATTTCCTAGAGGGTATTACTGTTCCCACTTTAGAGTTACGATACACTCAATATACATGGAATGCTATTAAATCACTTGATGAAAGCAGAAAATAAATTATTTCAGCATCTTAATCAGAGTATTGCTGGTTGGAATAGTTTAGGATTTCAAGGTAACTTCAGCCATGCTATTATTTCCTGCCTTCTCAGCAGGCAAGTGGTGTGCCCTGAAGGATGGGAGAGGAGCTGTGTGGGATAGGCAGGAATTCCAGCATGACAGCACAGAGGTGCTCAGGCAGTCCCAGAGAGCTCAGCTCTGTTTGCTGACAGGGAGGAGCGCAGAGCCTGATCCTCTGGCATGTTTTGTCTTTTCTTCAGGCCATTGTATCTGAGATCAGGGCTGTACACCAAGATTATTTCTAATTAACAATTACTCTAGTAATTTACAATGAGCAGATGACAAATTATAATCCCAAACCTTTCACTGTCAGAGAATCCACGTTTCCCAGAAACAAAGGCTTGGAGGAGCAGCAGCAGCGCTCCCTTTGCTGTTGCTATGTGTGGTAACTCCGGTGACTTTTCTCACATTTCCTCAGTACCTTGGTTCCCTGAGCTGATGAATCTCCTCACCTCCGCATTCCCCCAGAGGCTGTCTCGTTCTCTTGTAGTGATATCTCCTTTTTTCCCTCTCCCCCTCCCTTGGCAGACCTGCATGGGCAAGGACGTCACCCTTCACGTCTCTGCAAGCAACCCTGCTATGCTGCTCTACCAGAAGTTTGGATTTAAGACCGAGGAGTACATTTTGGATTTTTATGACAAGTATTACCCCTTGGACA
This sequence comes from Taeniopygia guttata, assembly GCF_048771995.1. NCBI lineage: Eukaryota > Metazoa > Chordata > Aves > Passeriformes > Estrildidae > Taeniopygia > Taeniopygia guttata. The sequence goes on from NC_133027.1 coordinate 92,664,459, forward strand.
GCAAGGAGTGCAAGCACGCCTTCTTCCTCAGGCTGCGGCGCTGAGCTGCGGGAGGGGTCTGGGGAAAAGCCCAGTCCATCCAAAAAACCCGCCCAGCTTTTGGTGGAGGATGTTGGCTGCCACAGGAGAGTTGGGACACGCTGGTGTGTTTATCCTTAGGACTTTGGATGTCAGCAGTGAGATGTTGTGTGTGGAAAATGCAATCCAAGAGGATTGATTCCTGTGCTCCAAGGGGAGAGGCCTGGAAATGCCAGCTAGGATACACTGAAACCACTGGAAAATTGAAATTCCTTATGGGGAATTTTCCTGCCACTGTTACTTTGGAGAGGCTCATTAGCAAACAAAAATACCAAACAAAAAAGTGTTTTTCACTTCAGAGGGGTTAAACCAGAGGTTTTTTGTCTCTTTTTTTTATGAGCAAAAATGAACACCTGAACTTAAACCATTCAGTGTTTTTGCAGTTTGATTGCTTTGTTAGGAACTGTCTTGAGTCTGTGAAGGGAAATAAGGTATTGGTGCCTGTAGCTGGATGTTAACATTAGAAAAGTTCTGCACATGCCAGAACCGTAGTCCTGGAACCGTGTTTCAGGACTGCTGAAGAGTGTGTGGATTCCTGTTGTCCCAAGCACAGGGCTCAGAGGAGACACCTTTGTTTTGCTCCTTCCCTGCTGCCTTCCCTTCCCCTCCTTGCCCCGTGCTCAGTGTGAAGGTCTCGTGGCGCACAGTGTTTTGTGTTCAGGAACGGTGTCGGGTGGGTTTGTGTGTAGGCAAGGTAGGGCACCACAGCTGCCAAGTCAACTCTTTGGAATCTCCACTTCCCTGCTGGTTGCTGGTCTGCAGATCAGCCCACTGGGCACACCTCTAGCCACAGAGCAGCCTCACAGGCTCCAGCACCCACCTCCTTCTGCTACAGGCGCTCTGGCTGGAAGAAACCCAGAGCAAAAGTCAGTGGGGATGTTTGAAATGCAGGCTCTGGTTTGTAGAAGCATCCTGCTTGCAGCCTGGAGGGAGGAGAGAGCAGAGATGGCCCAGATCTAGTTCTTGTAAGAACCTAGGCTCACCTAGCAAAGAATAAAGAGAAATACTCAAGAATTAAAAAATACAATCCTGAACACTTTCTCTGGTAGTGGCTCTTGTTCTTTTCCACAATGTAGCAGCTTCTCTCTCTGCCTGCCTTTCAGTGCAGATGAACAGAAAACTGCACTGACCAAAGGTCAGGCTGTGCATTTTAACCACGGATCACATCCATTGGGATGGTCCTTTTACATCAAGCCCACAGAGAGCTACACACCAAATGTGACTTTTGTCCTTAATCTACTGTGTGTACCTGTTGGCTACCTGACTAAAGCAGCAGTTGCTTTAGTAACTACTTAGTGAAGTCTTCATTTTGGTAAGAGAGGAGAAAGGGACACTTAAGTATGTTTTTGTGTGGCCAGTGTCCGTCATCACCAACACAAAACTGATCGTAGTGGAAAGGAAAACCAGCCCAGCCAAGGGTTGCGTGCCTGAACATCCATGCACATTTCTGCCTGTTTTATGACTGTGAAAATTTTCAATGTTTTAATGTTACATGTTAGCTGGACTTCGAAAGAAAATAAATATATGTCTTTATGAATGGAATTAAAGCCCTTCCCTTGGAAAATCCTGTCTGTAGTAATACTACTGTTTGTTAAGATGTCTCTCCATCATCTTACTTCATTGGAATCTCGCAAACTTCAGTATGGCCCTAAGAGGATGTGTGTGGGCAGCTGACCAAATCAAGAAACTCATTTCCCTACAGGCACCCCCAGAGGAGGCACACAAATGCAGGCCTTGGCAAGCTCCTCCTTTCCAGACAGAATTAGGAAATATAAAGTAGTGTGAAGAAGATGACCAGTTCTGCATTGTGTTCTCTAAGGTGACCGTGAAGATTTTGGACCTTGTTGCTCTGTGGCTTTGCCAAATGACGCTGTTATAGCGGCCCTGTGTCACCTGCTGAGCTGCAGCCAGCTTGTTTTATCCAGGTCCCTCGTTTAACCCCAGATCCTCAAAGGCAGTGAAGTGATCCTCGGGGCGGGAGCCATGGCTTTGCAAGGGGTGAGGTTCTTCTAAAGCAGGGAAGGAAGCGGACAAACGGCGTTCCCGGCCCTGTGCTTCCCTCTCGTGCCTCGGGAGCCCGGCTGCTGGGTCACCGAGCTGTGCCGCACGGCACGGCTGCTCCGCGCTTCCCGCAGGAGGAGCCGAGCACAGCTGAACAGAGCACAGCCCTCCCGGAGAATAAAGGTGGAACCTTGCCCTGTCCCAACAGGACAGCAAAGCCCAAGCGTTCCCCGAGCTCCGACTCGTTGCGACGAGGAGAAAGGCTCCTTCCGGCTGCGTGCGCGGGCGCCCCCGGCTCCGTGAGGGCGGCGGGCCCGCCCCAGGCCCGCCCCACTCCCGCCCTGCCCCGCGCGCGGCCGTTTGAACGGGGCCATGGCGGGCCGGGAGGGGCTGCCCGAGGTCTGGCAGCTCTACTTCGCCTCTGTCCGCGCCGCCACCTTCCACAACTGGCCCTTCACCGAGGGCTGCACCTGCACGCCCGAGCGGGTGAGTGCGGGGCCGGGGCGAGGGCCGGGACCGGGCGGGCTCTGGGCCGGGCGGGCGCTGACCGCCTCCCCTGTGCCCGCAGATGGCGGCGGCGGGCTTCGTGCACTGCCCCAGCGAGAACAGCCCCGACGTGGCGCAGTGCTTCTACTGCCTCAAGGAGCTGGAGGGCTGGGAGCCCGACGACGACCCCCTGTGAGTACCGGGGGATCCTTCGGCCCCGGCCCCGGAACCGCTGGTGGCAACCGAGGGGCTCGGCAGGGGAGAGCGGCTGCGTGTGGCGAGCTGCGAGCTGCTGCCTTCTCTTTTATTCTCTTTTTCTTTTCGCTTCTTTTCAGGGAGGAACACAAAAAGCACACTGGGGTCTGTGGTTTCCTTTCTCTTCAGAAAGAACTGACTAACCTGACGGTGCAGGAGTTCCTGAAGCTGGAAAAAATGCGAACGAGAAAGGCACTTGTACGTACACGGCGTCTCATCTTTGAATTGTTCAGCTGGCCTCGTTCCTTACCGCGAGGCTTTGTGCTGAGTGCTTCGTGCATCCAGGCTCGGGCAGCTTCAGCCGCTGTGCCCTTGCCTGGCTCTCAGCCATGCTTTATGCGGCATGTATCCTGCGTTCTCCTCGAAGCTGAATGATATCCCACTTAGTGGTAGACAGTAACAGCGTGTTATTTTTACTTTTTGCAGAAAAGAGAGGTTTCTCAGAAGATGACCAGGGTTGAAGAAAAAGCCAAGATCCAGCGCTGTAGTATAAAGAATCTGGCCTAAACTGCTGCAGCTTTGTAGTTGCCAGTGACATCTGTCCTGTCCACATGGTGTGGCACTGCCCCTGTGACTGAATGGCCATGTTTCCTGAGGCTGCTTCCAGACTGGCTGTCCCTGAGAGGCAGATGGAATTCTGCTTCACTCCTCCAAGTCTGTCTGGGAAGTACTTGGGGATTGATGCATTGCATACAAAATCTTTTTCTGCAGGGATTCTCCTAATTTTCCTGCTGGCTTTTAAAGGATGATTACTTGTGGGTTTACTTGTTTTCTTTTTTTTTTTTTTTTTTTTTTGGTAAATCCACCTGTTTAGAGATATTGCTGTTTCATAGATATACTGGTAGCTCTGGTGCTAAAACTTGTGTTTCTGATAGGAGTTGACATGTGTTTTCATGTTTGTACTGAATATACTGATGCTTTTAGATACTCTGGGACATAAAAAGGGGAAGGAGTTTTAAAATACTTCAGGGACTTGGGACTTGTGGCTAATAACATTGGGTTATGCCACCCCTTAGTGTGCCTGGTATTCTTGTAAACTTCTGTTTGTAGTTGGCTGCTGCCTTGTGTTGATGCATTTATAAATAAAAGTTGAAGGGAGAAGAACAAAGTTTTACTTCATTTTCTGGAGGACAAGACTGACCTTTACTGCAATGGACTGCACTGACTGCAGTTTTAACATGAAAAAGGAAACTAAGCTCATCAGTTACAGCTTGCAGCACTGTTGCTCAAGTGTCAAACTCTTGTAAGCAGTCTTCATCAGGCATTATAGACATTTCAGAGACATTGACATTTATTTGTGCCTGGGAAGGTTTGTTTTGTCCCTTTGTTTAGAAAGGAAAAGAAAATTTGCAGAATAGAGAGTGCAGTCAGAGGGGACTTGTGCTCTGAACTGCTGGAAAGGAACAGGGCAATCTTGGAGAAACCATTTGACTGTTACAGGGCCCAAGCTGATCACACAGGATTGTGGATTCTGCAGACAGAACTGCACACACGTGATCAGGTGCTCCCAAAGTCAAAGAACCTTCTTCAGCTTTATTTGGGGAGAAAGTTTGTTGTAATAACATTGATGAGAACAATGTTCCTGTGTCACATAAGTTTGTTCAGTGTTCTCTGTCCAGACTTACTTGGAACAGTGAAATAACCTTATTATCTCCAGCTGCAACAGCCAAATCCAGCGCTGAGTGCCCTGCTGCATTCCTCTTTTGCACACTTGCATTGCAGCTGTAAATACAGAACACATTGGTTTAAACTGCTTAGATTCAGTGCAAGTGACTGCACTTAGTGATGAAGTGGCTTGTAGGTGAATGTTGATGTGGAGTAACTTTGGAATTTCTGGATGCTCCTTCCTGCAGGGACACGGGGCAGGCTCTGGGCCTCCAGTGGTGCCCAGCAGGTCTGTGCTGGCAGGCTGGGGGACCCTGCAGCTGAGCTGGAGGCCCAGCCACAGTACCTACCGTAACAGGGCTCGGATGCACTCCTCTCCCTCCAGTCCCAGCAGAACTGCCTCATGGAGAGCTGTGTTGTTCTGCCTGCACAGAACAGGAGGAATGAGCAATGCACTCATTACCTAAGGAAACCTAGCAAATAAAACTTGGGAAAATGAATAGGAGGATACAGAACACACTAGAAGTATGGCAGGCTCTGGTGATGTTTATCATATTAAGTTGAAGTGGGTGGGGGAAGAAAGTGAACAGAACAGCAGCTATTATAACAGAAGTTAGGAGAAATCTTCAAAGCTGGCAATGGGAAGAGGGAGTGTGAATACTGTCCTTGAAAGGAGCATATTTATGGAGGAGAGGTGGGTCATGTGAGATTTTTTTCAGTACAGCTTGGAAAGATCTGAGGCAGAGGATCAGAGCTCACTTACGGCCCTGACTGCTGGTCAATGTCTGCCCCTTTCTGCACCAGAGGGGAGATGGCTCCGGTGTGCTTGTTCAAGACAGCAACTGTGAGGGCAGGGCGCTCCTCCTCGCCCAGGGAATTGGGGTCAGCTCCCTGGAACAGAGCAGAGGCAAAGGGGGCTGCTAGGACCATACAGATTCTTCAGCTTCAACCTTGCTTTCGTATTATGCCAGTTCAAGTTGGCAAATGGTCTTCATTTGCCCAAATGCTCAATACAGAGAGAGGTTCAAAGTGTGCTGTTTTGCTTTCTTCTGAAAATGTTTGTCATCTCCTAGCTTAAAGCCAGAGTAAATGTGTGTAACAGTAACCAAATCAATTCCCAGAGCAGAAGCAGAGATTATGCTTGCTTTTGCTTTACAAAAGACTTGATCCTAAATTATAAAACTAATACCTTTTTTTTTTGTTTGGCTTTGGCAAACCCAGAGAAGACTGCCTTATGCACTCACCAAATAGAAATTTGGGGAGAACATCTATAAATGTAAAACAGGCCCTATCTTCTCTAGAATGCTCTTGCAATCTGAAGATTGGTATTGCAAGGTTGTTGCCTCCTAATCATCAAGCTGAAGTTGCATTCCAGGCTAATATTCATGCGGCAAGCAGCCAAAAAGTTGAAAAAGGAAACTTCAGCAAGTGTTACTTACATCACTGAGCAATTGTTCTATGAAGGTGATTCTTCCTTTCCCAGTTCGACCCAGTTCATCCAGCAGCTGTCTGGACTCTGGCTGTGGAGACACACAACAGCCAGGAACATTTCACACAGGGAAAATACAAGTGGGCCAGACCCTGCCTTGGAATGAAAGTGCAAAATGCACACATTAATTTGATGCATCTGAGCCTCTTGTTACTAATCCCTGACTTCTTTGGGAATGTCTTTCTGAACCTGAGCAAGTATTGGGTAATGCTGGCTAATATCTCACTCCTGAGGTCTTCATTCAGCAAGTGTGTCTGCAAATGATTCACTTTATGTCAATGCAGCTCTCCAGGGCTGTACAAAGATCTGCTCAGCACATAAAATTAAACATGGCTACATGTTTAGGAATAAAGTTTGAAGCTTCCAGAACTTGTGGAAGTATTTTATTTTAAAAATGTGCATGTTTTGCCTTGGTGAAATTAGTTTACTAAATCTTAACAAACAAACAACTAAATCTAAAACCTTTTCCTTTTATTTCTTCCCAGCTTTCAACCTTTTCTCATTTTGAAAGCTCAGTCACTTAACAAAGTATTTTTATCTCTGGACTCATATCACAGAGCGCTGCATCTTCTCCCACCTGTTGAGTTGGCTGACTGATCCAAGCTCAGATTAATGTACATTTCCCTTTTTAAATTGTCCATGTCATTACTGACAATCCCTTTAGCAGACAGTTCTTTCAGGAAATTTGGTCTCTATTGAAAGTAAATTCTTGCTTCTTGTATTAAACAGGTCTCTATGGAGTTCAATGTTGTAAAGTCCAGGGAAGATGACAATACCTCCATATGATGTTGCTTCTGAAAAAAATCTCTAAGAGAATCGCTGCAACAGTCCTTAGGCCTAATGCAGTGTCAAAATTGAATGGGTTCAAAATGAGAGAAAAAAAAATTCTAATTAAACTCCTAGTAGAAAAACAAATTAGTTATTTTCAGTTCTGAACTAAATGTCAGTTACCAATGTTTAGGTTTTGTATTAAGTTGGACCTTTATCCCCTGCCCTCAGTCAGGGTTAAAACCTTTCTATTTTAATGCCCGGATGCCCTCCTTCGTGTTAGTGCTGCTCTAGAAATCTTTTTTCCTGTATTTGCAGAAGATACTTACAGAGGGCTTACATTCCTGTCCCATGAGTGTTCTTGACTTGGTTCTCTTTATTTTGCCTCTTGAATAGAAAAGATTGTGATCATCTCTGCCTACCAGAAAGGAAAACAACTGTTAATTCAAAGCAAAGTCAGTATCCTAACTAGAAATTGTAGCAGAGATCTGGAAATAATTTATCCAAAATCAAAGCAGTATTTATCAGTTTTCCACATAAGAAAGTGATGAAATACTTGTTGCAGTACAAACTGGTTTTAACAAAAGGTTTGCTCAGCTCCCAGTGCACTGACTGCCGCTTGCCAAGCTTCAGACTAGAAGCACAAAGTGGATGAAACTTACATGTGAATCAATATGTGAAATGATGCTATAAAAATTCCTGAATTGTAATGCTGACTTTACAACTGGTTGATTTAATGAAAACCTAAGTCCAATATGAGATGCCCAAAATGCTGACACCAGTGGGAGATTGCAGTTATATAATATCTCTGAATTAATATATATCACAATTTCTCATTTCTGCCAAATACACCAGATCTGGCAGTGCTTGGCAGAGCTCAGAAGTAGAGATAATACTGATATTTATGGTTCCTGTTGTAAAAGATTGTGTGAAACATCTAAAGTTTTAGTGTTATAATAAAAACACTGCCGTGACCTATGGCTGCAGTTCACTGGTCTCCTCAGCTCTCCAGGGATGAAGTTCCCAGGAGTTTTTGAGAGTCTGTACATTGCTTAAATCTCAACTTGGACATATTTTGAGACTTAAAATTTAAGATCAACTTAAATAGGCACAGAATGTTTGTCTGCCTTCGTGTCTAAGCTTCTAAGCACTACTTCTGTATTCCTGACTGCTCTATTTATGGTCTAAGACAGGGGAAAAAACTCACCAAAATTAGTCTGACTGCCATCCTGTCCATCTGTGACTTCTGTTCCAGTACTCAGGTAATCCTTGCTGAACTTCACTGCTTTGTTAGGATGAATATCCTGTAGAATCATCAAATGCAGGCAGTTACTAAGATTATCATGTAATGCTGCTATAATCTTAGTGGCACAACATGTTGCATATGAGAAAATACGTAGGCTCTGAATATCAGTGTCAAATTACCACAAGACATTATCATATGTAATTTAACTCTGTTTTGAGGCAAAATTATGTAGCAATTTTTTCTGAACGTGGTGTTAGGTATTTCTTTTGATTTAGAAAAAAAGTGATACAACCTCAATTGATGAAATGAAGATTCTCATCAAATGAAAGTGTTTATACCACTTGAGAAATTTCACTTCTGAAATGATGTGATACAGTTTTCCAGGCCTCACATGGCAAGGTAAGCTTTTCAAGATTCCACACAAGCGACACAGTCTGAATTTTGAATTTTTGAAATGGTAGATTTTCATCTTGAAAAGCTGGAAATGTATATGTTGTGATTTTTGGAACATGGTAATTTCTGAGATAGACACTCCAGCTTTTGAATAGAATTAATAGGAGCTCTGATAAAAGTTATCTCCAAAGTATTGAAAATTACTAAGCTTAGTTTTTAAGAGCACACTTTCCAGGGTGAAGAAAAGCAGGATCTGAGATCAAAAGCTAAGGGGTGCTAGAATCATCAGACAACATCAGCTGAAAGGAGAAAGTTAATACTAATAGCAAATTAACAAAATGTGAGATAATAGCAACATAACCATGAAGTCTGACTTAATCAGATAAGGATACCTGTTCATCTAGCTCTAACAGAGAAAGAAAAAGATTTTCTCTGAAGAGATAAGTTAACACCCTCTGAACAAAAGTATTTCTTCTTTAGACCTGAATTTAAAATCTATCAGCATTACATTGCTCTAGTGACAGCTTTAGACCAGCTGCCTCTCAACAGGCCCCATCTCATGAACTGACCTTGTTAACAGCAGCAAAATTCAATGTAATAGTGACTTCATAGTCATCTTCAGAGATGGTGGCATAATTAATCTAGAAGGAAAGAACAGCCATTAGTATATCTTAGCAAAAAAACAAAACAAAACAAAAAAACCACAGAAGTACTTTAAAGAATAATTCTTGCTGATGGTGTTTCTTGTGCAGCCAATGCACAAAATCACATGTGTAGCCTTTGCTATCCTTGTGATATTGTACCAACACTTCCCATGTCAACGAGAAAGAGGCAGGTGTGTTTTGAGTAACCAGAAATTTCACAACAACTGAAATGCCAAATGAATCCAAAACTGTAATGAGGCTGCATTTCATGGAAGCTCAGTCATTCTCCACTGAGATTTTGTAGCTGCATAAAAGGCTGTGTTGTTCTTGGGACTCCCAGACCCAGGAGAACTGGTGGCTGCTTTAGGCACACCAGTCTGGGGAAGACAGTCTGTATTAAAACTTTGGTATCTTTGTGTATCCATTCCTTGAGACAGTACTGCTGGAAACAAGTCTATGGATGGAAGCCATACAAAAATGACTGCACAGGGGATTATAAAGAAGTGGAATCAAGATTATATTGCAGCTGGTTGAGAATTTTGAGGTAAGGTTGATTATATTTCTAATCCACATGAAAAATTAAAAAAGCAGCATTAAACCCAGCTGGCATCTACTTTGAACTATTTCTGTTACTTCTGGGGGCACTGCTTTTAAGACAATAAACTGACAAAAGGCCAAGAAGCAGCAGGAATAGCCTTCCCTAGGCAATTTTATATTCTTCAGGCCTTATCCTTTTCAATCCTCTAGCAGAGGAAATAAGTTGCAATGGACTGTACCTCAGTTCTATTAAGCAGTTTTTCTCTTATGGTTGCACTGCAGCTTCTGAAGATCCTGGTGGACAATAGGTCTCAGTGAATATAGAAATCAGGTACAAACTATCTGCTGGAGTATCTACTCCTCAGGAAGGAGTCCTAGAAGGTTTCCACTTTCTTACTATCTAGAAGCAGCTGAGCAAAGGGTTTCTCACTCCCCTTACAGCTCTTAGGTGCGAATAGGTATTGCCATTAGAAAAAAAGAAGAAAAAAGTCTTCAGGAAAAGACCGACCAAAAAATGGAACAACAAAATGAGACAAATGACACACACAGACAGATCTACATCTAAAGAAAAGGGAGACATTTATTTTTCCAGTGTTTATACAGCATAAACTGCATAGGATTATGACACTCCATAGGAATATATTACTCACAAGCTCCTTCCTACCTTTCCCATTTGAGGTTCTCCAATCAGTGTTCTGAATTCAAGGTTGTTCTGGGCATAGCTTCGTACATGAGCACAAACATGATCCAGCTGTTTTCTCCAGTAACCTGTTCACAGGGAGTTAAGCAGGAGAAAAATCCTTAAAATGTGATTAACATTCCTTCTAGTCAAGTGATGGGAGATTTAAAAGATATCACAGTTTCACTGAGACAAAAAAAAAATCTGTAGAAAATTCATCTAATCAAGAAAATGAGAAGGAAGTTACACCCTAAAAAGCCAGGTGAAACACTGTTTAATCTATAGTCATAATTCATCCTTAGGGCCCTCTATTGACCACAAAGCCTTATCTTGGAATGATTCTTAAGAATCAAAACTGGTTCTGTGTGAAGGGAAAAATCTCACCCCATTCTATATCATAACAAAAGAAGTAGAATAATACAATTAAGCAATTATGTATTATTGATCTGTTTTTTAGTTGATTTTGGATAACTGACAGGGAACAATAATCCAAATCTGAAAACTGCAAACACAGAAACTCAGGATATACATTTTGGTCTGTGTAAATTATCCTCCAAATAAATTCCTTTCAATTTTATATGTGAGAGCATATTAAAAGCTTAAGGATTCCTGCTCTTTTGCCTGTCAGGATCTCTGGGAGAGAGTCAGCATTCCTTTAAGCTGATAGAAGGCACAAAACATGAGGTGCTGATTGTGCCTGGATTAAAAACTCATCTTAAATTGTTTAGAGGTTTTGCACCTCCTGTCCAGGCAATTCCAGACCTACATTTTATTTTCATCAGAGAAAAAAACAAGCTGACTTCTTCTCATTTTTAACTGATTGTTTTCAGGATCTGGCTAATTTTCCCTTTTAGCATCCGCATGGTAAATACAGAGCATGATTCATTTTATTGTAAATAAACTGTGTAGGCTTGGTAACCTCATTTAACTTACACAATGCAGCTGCTCTGACCTTATCCTTTCCTTCATGTTAAGTGAAGCTTAAAACAGTGAGAAGAGACTAAGCCAGAAGGCAAGTGCTGCTCTGGCTTTTACAAGACAAAGCAAGGGCACAAGGAGTTTTGTGCTTGGAAGACTCAAGGTTGACAAATGATGGTATGACAAACTAAACCAAAAAATCTTACTTGTTAAGCAGCTTTAAATGAATAGAAAATGAAGGAATCACAGAAAAACAAAAATTGCTCCCTGCTGTGGTCTCATATGCAAAAACTAATACAAGCTGAAAGCAGCATTTAAAACATCTGAAATAGACTACTCGGTGAGTGATCTCTCCCTAGAAGTCAGTATTATTTGCAATAAAGTGGTTCATAACTAGCCCAGATCCCCAGATTTTATTTGAAAAAATCCAGGAACATATTCTTGCATGGTTGATAGTCTATTAGAGCTCGAAGGATTTTTAGCAGCATTGATGGAATACCTGGATCCATGCTGCCAATAGCAGATTATACCTATATCACGCTGCTTTAACCTTTCTTACAGTAGAAAAGGGAAATTCTTTGTAAAATTTACCTGGTAAATGTCCTGTTTTCTGTTCAAAACAGACTGAAAGTACAGCAAAAAAAGAAATGCAATATACACCAGAGGATTAGTGTTTTGGTGCTGGTGTTGTTTGCCTCTTTCTTAACTGTTTAATACTTTTTTTAATCTTCACACATGAAAAGAAGGTTAGTTAATAGTTGATATGGTCAAGAAATAATAACCTCCACCATTTTATTTAATTGCTTGTATTTAAAAACTTTAATATCAAATGTCTGATCCTATTTTGATTGAAGAAATAATGGTCATATTTGGCATATATAAACAAGATTTTCCTGGGTGATAGTACATGGTCTTGTTGATACAGATAAGTTTCAAGCCATGTATACAACTCAGCATGAAATTACTGTAAGAGACATTTACTGATTTATGGGATGAAATAAGCTCCTCAGTCCTTGGCAGGATCTAAAGGAGAATACATTACACAGTGCAACTTCAACAAAGTTATCTCAGCTAAGTGGATAGAAATGAAAAGAATTCAAAAGAACCTCAGAATTCCTGCCCAACATTTCCCAGTGAGCAGTTCTCACTCACAAGTCAAGAGCTGTACTTCTGACAGAGATATACAAATATTCAGTGTGACTTTGCTTTTTTCTTGGCACCATTAGGGGCCAATCCTTTCTTATCTCTGACTAAATTAAGCTCTCTGACATGTTGAGTCAAGTGTTGTATTTCCTACAGTGATGCCTAAGAAAACATGTCACATTTCAGAGGAAGGGAGGAGGAAAACAGATTTCCCCAGTGATTATTTTAAGAATCAGAGTCCATCTCAATACAGACACCCAGAGTCAACAGAGAAATTTCTAACATTCATTTAGCAACTTTTACTACCCAATAGAAAATTAATTCTGGTAACAGCTGAGGGGTTGACTGCTGAAGAGAGCTAGATGAGAAAGTAGATCCGAAAGAGTAACTGCTCATCTAAACCAGAGTTTGGTGCTGTAATGATTTAAAATTAACTCATTCTATGGATTGCCCAGCTGGACTTCCCTGTGAGATTAAAGACAATTTTGCCCACTGAGCCATTTATTAGATCCCTAATTAATACTGATGGACTGTCTTCAAGGGTTTGGGATCCAGAAAGCTGAAGATTTCTCAGGATTGTAAAACTAAAACCTTTACAAATGGCAAGCATTTAATGACAGCAAACAGCCAAGTGATTCCACAAAGTGACCACAAAACTCACTGTGAAAGAAAGTTGTCTGCACTACTGATACTGCTCCTACTGTAGTCCGTGAGAGGAAAATCTCTTCAATGAGTGATGTTTTCATAATCCTATTGAGAATCCCTTCCTCTAGTTTAGTTTTCTTTGCTTCTGAAGCTTCTATAATTTATTCCACAACAGCACCCCAAACAAGTTCCTCATGTAGACAAGCTTCATCATATTTTCAAGAGCTCTGATCTCCTGTGTCCCAGAGTTTTGTTTATCAATATCTCTGCAGGTGCCATCACAGCTATACCTGAAGTTCACATGACAGGGGCTGGGGTGGGTGCTGGGAACTGGGAGCTGTTCCGTGGTTTCCAATTCAAATACAAGACACCTGCTTCCAGTCTTGTGGAATCTGAAGAAATCAAACAGCTACCAAATCAGTAATGCTGCACATGTCTCAGTAACCCAAATTTTGCTATTGCTGATTGCTTTATTGTAGCTATTGGTGGAGATCAGTGATTGAATTCTAAGGCAGTACATTTACAAGTGACTGGTGGAAACACAGACTTGTAAAGATGTAAATCAGTATCCTATAGATGCCACATTTCATAAACTATAATATTTTCAAGAAAAAAAAGCAAGGTTATAAATTGTTTAGAAATAATAAAATTAGAACTTCTAACCTTTTCCAGGACTAATGGCTGTCAGGAGAGGCTTATGATCACTCATCTTTTCCACCTTTTCTTTTTGTGAAATCAGCTCAAGCTCTTTCTTTTCCAACAGTTTGCTGGATGGGTAAAAAAGTCCAATGGTTTGGGTTCCTTTATCTTCTCTTTCTGTTAGTTCTGCCCTTGATTTGGGCAAGGAAACAGGACAAGTTTGCCAGGCAACCCCCACCTGTGAGGGTGGAGGAGAAGGGAAAATGTAAGTAATATAGATATCATTCAATGGCTTACAAACATAACTAACTAGAACACCAAATTGTAAGGGAATGAAAAAGCTAGCAGGAAGAATAATTAGCAATTTTAAAATTTTAATTACCAGTCTGTAACAACAATGCAACTTATCACAAATATTCAAGAAAAATCAAAATTCTTCATGATTGCCAGGGGACATGTATGCTTTTGTAGGGTAAAAGCTGGCCTTGTTAAGTATTGGGCTCTTTCTTAAAACAGTTTAAAAACAACTACTACATTTGTGTGAAAGAATACCTGGTATTAGCAGACCACAAATAATTCACAGCTAATAAGATAAAACTACTTGAAGAGCTAAGACTTTTGAAAGGCTGACTGTTTCTCACTTTGCCATTTACAAGAGGCTGGATGGAGGCCTTGGGCTGAGGCTGATTTTCAGCAGAAAGCAAAATAAACATTTTTTCCCTCCTTGTGCTCCCAGCCCACAGCATTGTCCCAAGGAAATGAATAGAGTTGTGCTGATACCCCCAGTGGAGCAGCCTCTCAGCTGAGTTCAAACCTGGCTTTGTAACACTGTGTGTCCTACCTGAGAGGACCCCAGGGAGTCCCCACGGTCCATGGGACTGCCAGGAGAGCTCTGTCTGGATGGGGGCTCTATGTAGACACCACAGAACACGCAGAAGCGAGCATAGGGCTGGTTGCTGGTACCACACTTGGAACAAGAAAAGTAGGATGGAGGAGGTCCAGGCTGGAAAGTTCAATGCAACATTTGTCACTAGAGAAACACAGGATGAATGACTAAGGAATGATAAGAGCAGAAGAATGAATTAAAAAGAAGTAAAGTACCACCCTTAGTGCCCTAATACAGTACAGGACTAATGGTTATTTATGCATATAGGGGAGTGTTTCAAATTTTATATGCATTCAACTCACAGAGAATAAATTTTCCATAAGTGTGATCTTAGATAGAAGCACTGTAAAAGGGTAAATTGTTTACATTGATTGTAATCGTACTGAGCAGCAGATAAGTACTTGTCCTTACTGAAGTTAAGGAGGCCTTCAGTCAAAACAATTGCATGCATCATCTCATATCTGGTAATTGCCTGTATAGGTGATTAGAGCTGTTATGGGAAAACTTGCACTACCTCACCCTATACTTTAACCTTTGATGGTTAAGTTACTTTGCCTGAGCACAGGGCTGTTGCATCTCAGCTGATGCAATGATCTGGTGCTTGTTGACCCATAATAATTTGTTTGCAACTCCAAACCCTCGGGTCACTGACTGATGTGGGGTCAGGATGTCTTCTAAGTTCAATTTTCCGTACACAATCCTCTATGCTCTAAGCAAGTATCTGGATGATAACAGTGTTTACTGACTGGCAGGAGTTTTGCACAGAGAAGTGTGCCATTGCTGCAGAGAAGCAGCCCCAGGTGTGTCCCCACAGGCAGCAGGACAGACCTTGGCCCCACACCAGGCACAGAAGCGCGCGTCGCTCTGGTTGACGCCGTTGCACTTGGAGCACCGAGCCGTCTCCCTTTGCTGGCCCTGCAGAGATGGGCAGGAGTCTCCTCCAAACACTGGCTGGTTAAACAAAACAAGCATTAAAGAGAAAATGCTCCTCATGAAGGAAAGTCCACAAGCCTAGTAAGGGGAAAGGAAAGCAAGCTGCTCTGGCAACATGAAGTAACATTCAGCCTAAAAGAATTATTACAGCTTAGAATGAACCACAGAATGACTTGGATCTAACCTACAATTTTCATTACAAAACCATGGTAAAATGTAGCATTAATTAATTTGAAAATATTTTTAGCAGAATTAGCACTAAAAAAACCCCAACCTTATCAATGGTGTGCTTTTAAACTGAGTATTTATTAATAGGGCCCTATGTATAAGTACAGATGAAATGAAGATAGAGGCTTCTCTACTGACAAACTTGCATTTTCAAATCCAACACACAGTTTTCCCTGTACCTTTCTTTTTAGTAATATAGCAGGGAGAATGTGTTCAGGCAGTTTCCTCACAGTTTGGAATTTGCTGCATAAATATTTTTTTGCACTCTTTTGCCTTGTGCAAATTATATATTACCCAACTTTTCTACAATTAACTTATATGAGTAAGCAAAACAGGTTTTTCATCTGAAACTTCTAGAGCTTAAGTACAGATCCCAGTTTGGACAAACAGTACTTAAAAGTGTTTTGTCAGGTTTTGCCTTAAGGCTTATGTAGTTTATTTTCTCTACAAGTCAGGAATACGGATAGGGGACAGAACCCAAGGAAAATTATTTTGATTACACCATAACAGCAAGTAAGCAAACACAAAATAGCCCTGTTTTAATCTGTGGCCTGCACTGCAATTTGAACAATGTAATTTGGGAGTTCAGTTGGAAAATAAAATTTAGAAAAACACAAGTCTAAGTATGTTCTAAATATAAATTATTTAATAGTCATTAATAATGATATCAGCATTATCACTATTATTATTATTATTAAAATATTATTCTTATAACTAATAAATCACTACTATTAGCAAATTTTCTGATTACTATTAATAATTCTTAGTAAGCATGTAACTTTCTCAGCTAATACAGGTCTCACATTCAAGTCACATGCCTAACTACAGATGCAGCTCCACATTATCTCCACACATATCTGCATTCAGTGATGCAGCCAAACCTACATTTATCTTAGTTAAGTACAGAATCCTACTGAAATTCCCTTTGAAATGACACTTACGTGGCTATACAAAAGACTTTTGCCTCTATCTACAGACAGTTTTAGAACTCAGGATGTTAATCATTATAATCAGAAGATTTTAACTTGCAAACAATTATTATCTATCATTTTTGTATTTGCCACAACCTGGAGAAGTGAAATGTACCAGACATTTTTCATACAAGATTTTTTCAGAACTGAAAATAAAATTTTTCTAAGGAATCGAGCTAAATGGGGAGTTGAAACAGAGCAATTTTAGGGGTAATATTTCAGTGCTTTTCTCACCTCTGTGCAGAGTCACAGCCAAATACAAGCGTGCTAGCTGTATGCATGCAGGAGAAGCAGCAAGTGGAGATAAGAAAAATAATGTAAAAGTGGAGATATGAAAAATAATGCAAAGGCATATTCTGTTTTCAGAAAATAACTGACAGGTGTGTGGCATTCACAATCCTGACTTCCATGCCATGTCAGAAACTTGAAGGTCCATGAGACACTTATGTTTAGCTGGACATTTGTGGTGGAGCTTCTGTGGGAGGACTGGGCTTAAATATGACACTGGGGAGAGAATCTCTGCTTTGGTAACACAGGGACATGGAGACATGACTTCAGTTTTCCAGAGATAAAGGATGTTCTGCTGTGGTTTGATTCACCCAGTGTGGTTGAAATCTTACCATCTGTACTTCAGGCAGTTTGCTCTCACAAGTTGCACAGTGTTTGTGGTGAAGAGGATTTCCTGTGCCACACACCTGACAAATGACTTTGCCCTTTTAAACAGAGAGAAATTGCATTTCACATAGTATTTGAAAACTATCAACAAAGAGACAAAGAAGACGACTTGATCTTACAAAATGCTGTGGTTATTCAGCCCTGCAGAAAGAGAATATCCTTCAAATCTGGGCTGTTTCACACTTTAGTTAGGCCGTGTTGCCTCTCATCTATGGGAACTTTTTTTTAAAATTATGGTACAGTTACCTCAGGAGATTCAGTATCAGTATCTCCAGGTCTTTGTAGACTCTGGTTTCAGTTTGCTCAGTCATTATATTCACAAAAAACAGACAGCCCAGTATCTGCATAGAAAATTATTAATAATAATATAATACCACAGTACTCTGAGGTGCCTTAAAAGACCTCTGAGTTGACCCTGGCTGAAGACCAGGTGCCCACCAAAGCCATTCTATTCTCTCCTCCTCAGATGGACAGAGAAGAGAAAACATAATGAAAGGCTCATGAGTTTAAGGGCAGGGAGAGATCACTCACTGATTACTGTCAGGGGAAAAACAGACTCATCTTGGGCAAATTTACTGAATTTATTACCAATCAAATCAGAGTAGGAAAATGAGGAATCAAACCAAATCTCAAAGAACACCTTCCCCCCACTCCTTCCTCCTTCCTGGACTTAACTTTCCTCCTGATTCTCTGTCTCCTGCCCTCCCCAGCAGCACAGGGAAATGGAGGTTAAGGTCAGCTCATCACACACATTGCCTCTGCTGCTCCTTCCTTCTCAAGGGAAGTATGTCCATGTCTTTCTTGTACTGGGGAACCTTTAATCCCTTTTTCCATTCAAGCTATTTTAAATCCCACTAACTCTTAAAGCTGTCCATAATGTAATTATACAAAGTGAGGTTGGATCAAAATATTTGTAATGAAGTCACCTGTTAAAAAAATGCATGCCAGGAGTTAAATCACTATTTTGTTTTACTTATTCTCACTTACCTTTACGCAGATGTTGTTTTGGGGCTGCAGCTGTGGAGCTATTGGTGCCTCACAGATAATGCAAGTGGGTGTATTCATTGGCACAAGATGTCTGCATTCAAGGCACGGTGCCATCTGAAGGAAAAGCCACATCACAGTTACGTTAAGAACCACAATGAGATCATTAAGATTATTAATGAGATTTCAGTATTTTCCTAGCTGGAGTCTACATCAGCAGCAATGTCACTGGAAACATAGAAATTGACTGATGCTGATATTGATCATTAAAGATCAAAGGATCATATTGAGAAAATATTAAGACATCTGGAAAGAGAATGTCAGAAAGGTACTAAGGTAATTTTCAATAAAATGAAAAGGATATTATAAAATATAGTAGGGCTGGCAAGGTGCTGTGGGGACCTGTGAGAAAGCTTTCTTTCTGTTTCCAAGAGTAAAATTACAATCCTGTTATTCCACTGTCACCCACTTCATACAGGTAATTGAAATTCTCCTAATTATGAACCTAACCTACAGAGGTGGTGAATCTCGGTCATTACTTAAAACTGCAGCATTGCCCAGACCAGACAACTCTCTGATGATACAGGAAGGGAAACACTGACTTGTTAGATCAAATTATGATCTCTTAGGAAGAGCTTAGGGAAGACAGTTACACAGACCACTCCAAAAACTTGGTGCATATGCCCACACATGCCACCATTTAAAGTTTCAGGACTGGTACTGTTTCCTGATATAGGCAAATGATTTCCTGATATAGGCAAATGCTCTCTGTTTTCCTTTTTATTTCCTTATTAGAATACAAAGCCCTTGAAGAAATCTATGGTCGACTTCACCCATTGTTGGAGAATTTCATTGGGTGCAGTGCTAAAGGTATTGAGCAGAACAAAGCAATTAGAGCAGAACTTTGAAATGAAAGTGTGAGTAGGTAACAGGTTTGCCAACACTGACTGTGTAACTTGCAGAGGCTGCTTTCTCTCCAAGGATGGTGTGTGGATTGCTAGGATGTTTTGCTGACCTGTGTTCCTTCGGGGACTGGGAAGCGCTGGACTGGCACAGGGGGGACAGGAGATCCACATTTCTGGCAGAAGTGAGCCAAGGGCTCAGACAGGCGAGGGGCAGAACAATGTGCACATCTGAACATAAGAGCAAACTGGCTGAGCTTGGTTTAGTATTTCACTGCTGCATAATAATGAATAATCTGCAATTGGCTGTGACAGGACTTAGGCCACTGACTTCCCAGCTGTGGTGGGACACCAGACCATGCCCCAACATCCCTGATACAGAGTTCTGAACTCTAAACAGGTTTGCAAGCTATGGCTACTATGGAGTTTCATACCTTCCTCCTCATTATGGGTGGTAAACAGTTCTCTGACAGGCAGTCAGTGTCAGGTCACACTGCTGCACCATGGGGAGCCACTGATGTTGATCACAGAACTTTTTCAATACTGATAAGCATTAATGTTCTGTGAGACTACTCCAGTGAGAAGTGTTCACCTACAGCACTGAGGGTATATTACAATTTGAAAAGACAGGATTTTTTTTAAGGGATGATAAGACAGCTGATAACAGACAGTTGAAACCTATATTTAAGAAACAGTCCTATCTAGATTATAGATAGATATATAATATTTATTATTATTTCAAAGTCCTATCTAGATTACACTCTGCAGCTATGAGCCAGTGTCTGTCTTTGCCTTCCTAATTTTTATAGAAGCCCACAGTATTATCAGCTTGGTTGCAAAAGGATCAGATGTTTTCCAAAGGAAAAGTATGTTAAAAGGAAAAGCCACTTACTTAAGGAAATCTGTTTTACTTTGGATCCTTGACACCTGTGTGCTTGCTGAGGTTTTCTGGCTAGTCACTGCAGAGGAACTTGCAAACTGAAACAGAGGTAATTCTTTATGCTTTAGTAAGGAAATATTTCCAAAATGCATACAGAAATAGAAAAACCATCTACAGATGTGATTTGAAATAAGTGGCACTGAAATGCACTGCTTTGAGGAGCACTTATTATCCTTGATTCCCCCATTAGCTACATGGCTTCTTCTAATAAAAATAAATTAATGCCTTGCTACGTACTTCCACCACAACATTACTGAATATTGAGTTTTAAATGTTAACTTGCCAACAAACAGCACTAAGTATTTGCTAACTGCAGATTCAGGAATGTATTAGAAAGGAATTAATAGGAATGCAGTCAGTGTTGATTTTCTTTGCCTGGTTTTGTCCATATTGACAACTGTGACCTGCTTTGGGCATTCCTATTATAATGGATCATTACCAATGCATTTAAATCAGGACTGTAGAATCCAGGCAAAGGCATCAATAGCTGAGAGAGATCACCAATCTTCACCTCCTGTTTTTAGACCTCTGTCCTGATGATAGCCTTGTACAACTTTCTTCAGCCTAGCCCTCTGCTCACCTGCAATGACTCCACTGGCTGTGCTGAAGTGGATTTCTCTCTGTGCTCTGTGGCTCCCAAACCACTGGCAAGGAGCTGAGGTCCTTGAGGGGACCTGTGAGAAGGCCTGTCTGTTTCCAAGATTAAAATTACAAGCCTGTTATTCCACTGTCACCCACTTAATGCAGTTAATAGATATCTAAACAGGAATGTTACATACTCTCACTAAGCATAATCAAAAACATATTTGGCATGCACCTTTTGGGTTCAAACCAGCTGCACAGAATCACAGGAAATTAAACTAGAAGAACCCCCACACTTCTCTAACAGAGCTTACTTTTGTGTTTTAATTTATTTACAGTTTTCTTCCTTCCTGCATGAAGGAAGAAAAATCCCAGCTCCTAAGAGTAAATTAATGAGTAAACATTAATACAGTTACCTGCTCTAAAACAGTCCCATTGCTACTGCCAAGGAATAAGAGACTTTATCTACAGAGAAAATATGGGTGAAGCTTTCATTTCTGCTCAGTGTATTTATTTTGGAATCTTGCTGCAAGCAAACATCAGTAAAGAAACTCTGTAAAGGATTTACAATCCCATCAATTTAACAGCATCTGCTGGCACAAAGGGAAATATAGACAGGGCCTTGTTGTATTGCTGGGAAATGAATGACGTTTTAATATGTTTTTAAGAAGTCATGTGAAATGTATGCAAAGTAAATTCTGTTCTCTATTTGCAGTGTTGAGCAATCAAAACTGGAATTTCCACAGGATGCTCTGTCTTCTGAGAGGGTTTTAAAATTACCCACATTTTACAAGCAAAACAAAAGGGAAACTCTTTGCAATTTTCTGCTAGAACAGAAGACTATCTCAGTTTTATGAAGTGATACTTACCTTGAAGGTCTTGGGATGTTTCATCCCAGGCAGGCTTGATTTCCACATTCAGTCTATTCTTCTTAGGTTTTGTAGTAAATGTTCCACCTTCCTTATTCTAAAATGTAATTCCATTTGAATTACAAATACATTTTTTGCTTTTGCTCTCATCCTCTCTTGCTATAGTTATTTGTTAAAATTTTAAAAGTACACGTTCAAGGTATTTATTTTCAATGCAAGCATGTAAAAAGCTTAATTTTAATATTACAAAAAGGACCAAAGCAGCAAAGATGGGCAAACAGAGAAAATTAGATATGTGAATAAAACTGGCAGTCAAAGCTTAATCTCTAAATAACATCATATATACAACATTTTATACTCACACACTCCAAAACTTACCTGTGTGGCTATATCTTTTAGGAAATTCTTGTCATCATCTTCAACAGGGAAAAGGATGTTTGGTTGCTGGTACTCTACCACAAACACCTTTGTCACAATTGAACTCTCCCTGTAGTCCCTGAAAATCAATATTCACACAGCTAAGAATCTGACACAGACCTGTATGCTGCAACATGAAAATCATTGATGGATGTGGCTTATTAGGTGGAACATCCCTTCCAAGCTTTTATTTATTAACATTATAGTGAATCTCTGAAAATAAACAGACTGCAAATAAGTGTTAGTCTAGGCAGTGATGGCAAGAAAATAAATATAGGCCTTGGTTTGAGTGTTATGTAATGTTGTTGTATTGCAGTGCAGCCACAAGCACAGGCTGGCTGCAGGTGCTGCTAACAGGGAACAGCAAACACAAATCTCCAAGTGGAGTGGAAGTTCCTGCTCCCTTGAAAATAAAAGATAATGCAACACAGTACAGAGAGAGAATTGATGTGTCCTCTCTCTGTCTCTAAGCATGAAGTTATTTTGGACAAAGTCAGTGGCAGTGCAGCAAAATACAGTTTTCTTTCTGTGTATTGTATTTTTGTTTCACCCACCGTTGTACTTAAGCTGTGAGGTTCGGCGTTCTGTGATCCTTTGGGAGAAGCTAAACAAATTCCTGGGAAAACCAGCTTCTATAAATCCACCAAAGTACTGGATGACTCCAGAAACACCAGCCTGGTTTCTCTGGTGTTTCTGATGGTCACACTCCAAAGGATGAGCTCTCAGGACAGTACATCAGCTTCTCACCCACAGCCTCCAGGATCACTGGACACTCTGAGTCCAGGAGATAATACCCAAGAGGTTATCCAACCACACAAACACTTGATGGATAAAAATAATCCGGAGAAAGCCAACTCAGTGCTATTCATGAGGGTCATTCAGATTGCAAACTGCCTGGGGAAAGGCTCATCTCTTACCTGCAGGGTATGGAATGCTTTAAACAACACAAACTGTGACAGGGATGTCTGTCCCTTACCAAAAAAGGACTAAAATAAACCAAAACAGGATACTCACTTTGTAACTGCCAGGGCTTTGACCATTATTTTCCCCACTGGTAATATGATAGGACCCTTATACTCCAAAGTGTTATGTGGTCCATAGCCAGGTTTCCTAATGAGTTCTGGTTTGCTTCCATCTAAAGTGTAATAAATAGAGGCCCCAGGTGTATCTGAAAGAAACAGAAAAAGTAATTCCTCAGACTGTAGGGAACCTTGGAAAAACAAATTACTCACTACAGTGCTTGATTTTGCTCACATAAAGAAAATAAAGCAGTTCCATAAGAGACCAAATATTTGGGATAAAAACTGTTTCTCCCATGAAATATCAGTTACTTAACAAAAGCAATTTCATTATAAGCAATATTTCTGATAGCAAAGTATCTGTAAAATGATCTTGCATGCAAACATTGAAGCAGCTTGTTCATTCCAATGACAGAAAGGGTATTTTCTGCCACAGCAAAAGGTGACAATTCAAAAACTGTAACAACAACATTGGGAGTGAGCCTGGCACATGATTAATTCAAGAACTGTTTTTGCAGTCAAAGCCAAATGCAACAGCTTAAAAGTTTGGCCTTGGAAGTAATTAAGACTGCTAACACATACAACTTTTACGTCAGTAATGTTGTTGCAATAAATAAAATTACACACAAGTATATCTGGTGCATCAAACCTGTTAGTTAATTTTAAAAGTTCCTCAATGAAATGCATGCTCCAAAAATCATGACAAAATATGAAAAAAGTATAAAGGCCAAATATTTCAAATGGACACATAAGTACAGGTTTGAGGTGGAGTTAAAGCTCTTGCTCATACCTGATTTTATTTCTATGAGAGTATTTGTGTCTATTTCCCGCTGAGCTTTCCCTGGAGGTGGGATTCGAAGTGGGATGATCTGAGGAACTGAGACAGAGCCAGCTGTCATTTTTTCTCAGCAGTGATCTTTAAAATAGAAAAATAAAAAGGCAGACAATAATTTTCCTAAAAAGAAGAATGCACTGAGAAACACAGTCATTTAGCATGACTCCTGGTCTTCATTTGTTTATCTTAAAAGAGAGAACACTGGATTCCTTAAACCATCCTGTGACTGTGATTCTGTGCATTTGAGCTAGAACAGCTTCAGCACCTCATGTCAGTGATACATGGAAGGAGTAAGAGACAGGAATCTCCACCCTCACCATGTCAGATGTGAAACCAGCCTCGTCCCACTATGGCCACCTGAGTGAGTACAGCGTGCCCTGGAAAGGACTAAAGAAAAACAGCTATTTCTTAAGCTTATGTCAGATATCATGTGGATCCAGAATATATCCATGAAACAGGTGCCAAACATGATTTATCCTGATGTACATAGTCGTTATCATGGCATGTAATTCAAGAATGAAAAATTGCATTTGGATATGATGACATTTTACAAACCAAAGAGATGTACTCCAGATCTTGGGAATTGATGCTCAGGGCCAGGAAACACGTCTGTGCTACGAGGATTTGGTTTTGTCACCAACCCTTCAGTGCTCCAGAAACAGCTCTGATGCTACTCATCAATGCAGGCAGCGAGGGACACTCCCCACCCTCTTTGGGCAATCTGTCCCAGCGCTCAGTCGCCTTTACAGGGCGCGGGTGAACCTCTCCCGTGTCCCAGCTTCTCCCTGTCGCCTCCTGTGTAGCCTGGTCCATCCTGCGGCACACACCCACCAAGCACGGGCGGATCAGCTCTCCCCGACCTGAGGGGGCGTTCAGCCTTCCCCTCACGCTCCCGCCTGCTCTTGGCACACCCAGGCTCCGCTCCAGCCTTTTGGGATCGCATCCCTGGCGGCACGCACCGACACCCCGCCCGCTCCCCGCCGCTCCGGGGCGCGGCCTCACAGCTCTGCCCGCTCCACCGCCGCTGTCCGGCCGCTGCTCACCCGCCGGTCCCCGCCGCTCCAGGGCGCGGCCTCACAGCTCTGCCCGCTCCACCGCCGCTGTCCGGCCCCTGCTGCTCACCCGCCGCTCCCGCCGCTCCCGCTCCGTTTCCAGGGACGCCGCCGCCGCCGTGGCGCGGCGCTGACGCCATCTCGGCGCGCCGGAGCCCGCGGTGCCATGGCGGAGGTGAAGGTGAAGCCGGAGGTGCCCGATCCCATGGACATCGAGAGCAGGTGGTGGTGGCTGTGTGGAGGCCACGGAGGACGGGTTTTGGGGCTGGGGGCAGCAGGCGCGGCGGGGCCTTGTCGTTCAGGACCTTTGGGGGGTGGTTCGACCCCCGAGTGTTAACCAGTGAATGGATGCTGAAGGAGAGGGTTGTTAGGGGCACGGAGAGTTTATGCTGGGAGGTGCTCAGGGGCCAGTGAGGGTTGGGTCAGGTCACTTTCGGCTGTCCCGGAGTTTTCCTGGTCTTGGAAAGGGAAACGGTGCACAGGGAGTTGGTGCCGAGCTCCCTCAAGAAGTAATTGATGGATACTTTTCCCCGGAGTTGCTCTTGTGACTCTCTTCCATCCTGACTCCAGTACTGTTTGGATGCAGCAGAACATGACTTTTAAAGTTGCTTCTCTCCTCCTGCAGGATCATTGAGCTGTGCCACCAGTTCCCCCATGGCATCACGGACCAGGTGATCCAGAATGACATGCCTCACATGGAAGCCCAGCAGAGAGCTGTGGCCATCAACAGGCTGCTCTCCATGGTAGGGACAGCCCGCCTTCCTCATCTTCCTCAGCACACACATAACCACAGGCCCATTAGGGATGGGGAGCTAATTAGCTGCAAAGGAGGGATGTGAGCCCATGCTCTCATATGTGGGGGTGTTCTCTGAACCTCCCACAAAATCCCAAGTTTGTGGATTGCTCTGAAGGCACACAGATGAAACCTGCCAAACCTGTAAGAACCAAGGCTGTAACTGTAGGAAAGGATCAGCTGGCAGTGAGAGAGGGAATGTTGATTCATGCTGTTATACACTCTTGTGCTTGTCCAATTGCTTTCCTCTTCAAAATAGGAAATAAGGACTTTGCCCGGACACAAGCATGCAGAGCAGAACAATCTCTTTGTGTGGGCAAGGGCAAGAGATGCCAGTAATTTGCTTCTAAGAGTCACTGCCCATCAAAGTTGGCAGCTTTCCAGTGATGGCCACTTAGTAAAAAGTAGAACTTTGCTACTGCAACTTGGAATTGTTCCAGAGCTCCATCGTGATTTCTGGGTTGCTGTGCAAATGAGTGTTCTGGTGGAAACTGAGAGCAAAGTATACAGCAACCTGATGTCCCTTGCACCATGTGAAAGTCAGGAGAAATAATAGGAACTGTGTAGATGTTGTGGAAAGGGTCAGGAACTGTTTGTTATTTCTGATAGCTGATGATAAGTGGAAATTTGTCAGGGGGAAAAAATATCCTCAAGGCTGTTATTGTTTCCAGTGGTTAGAAACATTAGTTTTTTTTTTTTTTAATTTAGTTGACATTAAACAATGTTTTTGTTTTAGAATTTCAGAATATTTTTCTAAAGTACCTTCTGAAACAAGCTGTTTGAAGGAAAGTAAATGCATTGTGCCCATCTCTCATAGGGGCAGCTGGACCTTCTGAGGAGCAGTGCAGGTCTCCTGTACAGAATCAAAGATTCCCAAAATGCAAGGTAAGCCTGTGTCTGCTGGGTAAGTATGTTTGGAACACAATTCTTGTTTAAAACAAATGAAACTTCAATTATTGTTTTAAACAAATCAAACTTCTTTCAGATTTTGAACCTTTCAAAAATCCTGATGTCTGTCTTGTTTTACAGTAAAATGAAAGGTTCTGACAATCAAGAGAAGCTGGTTTACCAAATCATAGAGGACGCAGGCAACAAAGGTACTTTAAATTATAATTGTGAATGCTACTAACTCTCTTTGCTTATGGGACCATTTCTGTCCAAAGTCATAAATGCTTGCCCAGACAATACAAATATAAAATCTAATGCCCCATACCTGCTTGTTTCCTAATCTCTTCCATTCCTTGCCTTTTGCTGGGAGTGGCAGGCAAGCAACCCAAGCAGTGTTCTGATGTGACTTTTGGTTGGTATATATGGAAACAAATGGTTTCTTCTATTTATTTCTGTTCACTTCTCTGTTGTTTAACAGGTATTTGGAGCAGGGACATTAGGTACAAAAGCAATCTGCCTTTAACAGAGATCAACAAGATACTGAAAAACTTGGAAAGCAAGAAACTAATTAAAGCAGTTAAATCTGTGGCAGTGAGTATTTTGTGACTTTCTTTGTAACGATTTCAAACATCTGCTTCATGTTTTGTATGCTTTTAACAGGGACCTGGGAGCAGAGAAACCTCATTTTGCCTCCAGCTTTCTCTTTGGCTGTGCACCAGTGTTTGACTCTGTGCCTTTAGTGTGCAGGTTTGAGGTGCAGCAGATACTGGCTCCACAGGTCAGCTTCTCTGCTGTCTTCACTTACCTGGTTCTCACTGGGTCTGGTAAAGCAGGTGGGGGTGGAGAAGTTGAACATAGCAAAGCAGTGGCTTTTTTGTGTTCATGTGAAAATTCTGGCTTCATCTAGTCTTCCAACACTATGTTATAAAATGATTAGGAATCAAAATGAGTTGATCTTCTCTTTATCTCTGTGTTACCTGAGGGACAAACAGGTTCAGGTGGCTTACTGTGCCTTAGGTATAAGAGTAATAAACGTCTTTTGCAGATTATCTGGATACAATTCCTTCCTTATGAAGGAAGGAATTGTTGAGAGCTGCACACCTCCCTCCCACAGGCATCCAAGAAGAAGGTCTATATGCTGTACAACCTGCAGCCCGATCGCTCTGTCACTGGGGGGGCCTGGTACAGTGACCAGGACTTCGAGTCTGAGTTTGTGGAGGTGTTAAACCAACAGTGTTTTAAGTTTCTGCAGAGTAAGGTGAGTGCCAAAGTCACCTGCCATTTGTTTTGTAAACAGGTGCCAGGCAAGGCTTAGGTTTTCCATAATTGTTCTCCATTATTGCAGCTAGATTGGCAAATGCATACTGGACTATTATTTTTGTGACAGTAGGTGTGATAATGTTGTATTTAATGATGGGTATTTTTCCACCCTGGGCAAGGAGGGAAGCCTTTTAACCCCGAGGTCCAATGACAGCCTATCGTGGATAATCCAAAATTGAGTATTCCTTATCTTCTGTGTGCCAGCCTGCCCAAGAGTATTACTGTCCCTCGGACCCAACAACCCGGGAAAGAGGAACTTGAGTGTTTTATCCTGGAAGGGAGGTGCAGGATCTCTTTAGGAACGGGAAACCATGGGGGGAGTGCTTTTGTTCTCCCTGGGTACCCGAAGGAATTGCCTGGGGCTGATCTCCAAGTCGATACCCAAGAAGCTGCTCCAGAGGGAATTTTGCAGTACCTTTTCCAGCCGAGGAGGAGTCAGACCCTCTCTCCGGGATTTTCCAGCACCTGCGGTTTATTTGTCCAGGAGGGGGCAGACCTGCAACTTGCCGGGAAGTTTTTTCCAGCCTTTTGTGGCAGCATAGGAGCCTTTTGGCCAAAAGTTGTTTTAAATAAATAAAATTATCCAAGTTTTGTTTCGTCCCTCTTCCCCTCTGATTGTTGTTTGTGGAAGTTCTGGAACCACAGAGGCTGTTATCTTTTATTTGGCTTTTTTCCCCTATCTTCTCCCATTTTGTCTCTTATTGATGGAAGGAGATTGGTTAAAACTAAAGGGGAGATAACTTATTTTGTAGTCTCCACCCCGTATAATTGTCTTAAACTACAGCACAAACCAGGCAGCAAACATCAGAGGACCAAAAAATCTAGGAAAAGCCACTGTGGTTTCTGCAGAGCACCTAATTTCTGAGAGGGTGTAAGGCAGCAGTCAGTGAGGTGACTCTGCCTAGAAGATAATTGCCCCTAGTCTAAATTGTCCCTGGTTCATTAAATATGTCTGCAGATTCTAGCATGTGTCTATTCCATTACAATATATTTTTAATTGGCTCTAGGTACAGCAGAAACATTTTTTGTCAACAAAATGCAAAATGCTGGTATTCCTTCATATTAATCTGAATTACAGTGTAAATTTTATGTCATTTATTATAAAATTATATTTGATTGTGCACTGCATTGGCTCACATACACCAGTCTTAAGAACGTGGCTTTAAATGCTAAACATGTCCCAGAAATGGAAAACAAATTTTGTTTTTGAGTCTGCCTGAAACTGAACCAGGAAGGAGGCTCTTGGCAGTGAGTGCTGACTAAGTAACTTTGCTTTTTCTCAGGCAGAGGCAGCTCGAGACAGCAAACAGAACCCCATGATACAGAGGAACAGCTCGTTTGCCTCATCCCATGAGGTGTGGAAATACATCTGTGAACTGGGCATCAGTAAGGTCAGAACAGATTGATCTCACTACTGTTCAAATTGGCAGTGCATGATTTGTTCTAGGAGCTGGGTACTACAAACTTGCTGGAGGTCTC
The DNA here is from genome assembly GCF_048771995.1 of Taeniopygia guttata. Lineage (NCBI taxonomy): Eukaryota > Metazoa > Chordata > Aves > Passeriformes > Estrildidae > Taeniopygia > Taeniopygia guttata. Next base: position 92,693,758 of record NC_133027.1, read on the forward strand.
ATTAGTGTCTTAGCACCCCACAGCTTGTGTAGTGGAGGTGAGCTTTGTGGCTTCATTGCTTTTTGGGGGCATACCAGGATAGCTTCTGCATGTGGGTTTTCAAAAATGTGTAAAAGAATTAGCATTCACATCCTTGTTAACTGTCTCGGCTGGTTTAGATTTCGTAATTTCTTCTAGGTTTACTTATGTACTTCAAGGAATTTTAGGGGAGGGAAAAAAAGAAGGGGAAAAATACCCCACCTTTACTGGTCGCCATCAACAAGTATATCTTTAGCAGTCTTGTCTTTTTCTTCTTTCACAATTTTTTTTGCAAAACTAGAACTGTATTATGCTAGGCTGGTGGAGATATCTCAGGTGCACAGGGAAGTTATTTTTGGTAAGACCAAGGCTAGTGCAAATCAGAAGTGCTCAGGAGGTAGGAGATATTAGTATTTTCTTTTCTTTTTGCATATGCACACCAGTGAGTCTGGTGTCTTTTTCTGGACTAGGTTAGAACTCTATGGATTTATTACTCGTGGTTGGTCCTTTCCTCCTTGCAGGACTCACTGGCATGCATCTTTCCTAACATCTATTTCACAAATTGTTTCTTAGGTAGAGTTATCAATGGAAGACATTGAGACCATCTTGAATACTCTGATCTATGATGGCAAAGTGGAGATGACCATTATTGCTGCCAAGGAGGGGACAGTGGGCAGTGTGGATGGGCAGATGAGGCTGTACAGAGCTGTTAGTCCTCTCATCCAGCCCACTGGATTGGTCAGGACACCCTGTGGACTCTGCCCTGTGAGTAACTAATTCTGTGTATCATTCATGGTGCATGCAGCTCTTGAACACAGGCCTGCAGTGGCCAGATGGCACATGGCAAGTTCTGCCCACGAGTCAGCCTCGGGGCTAAGCCAGCTGTGCTTAAAAGCTTTCTGTGAGGCCTTAGCTGTGGTGTAATAGGCTCTGGATTTGGTCTGAACACCTGCTCTGCTGGGTGTTCTCCACTTCCAGCCCGTCTCTTTACTGGACTGTATGTGAAAGGGTGCTGTCAAGTGTAGCCTTTTTATGTTATTATATTTCTGATCCCAGGTTTGCCTGTGTTTTTATCAAGCTAAATTATTTCTGTCTAGCTTTTGGTCTCTCCTCCCTGGACTGTGAACTGACATGTAGGTGAAACTTCCCAGTGTGATCCTTTGTGGTGGGATCTGTTTTTCTCTTCTCCCTTGGAGCTGCCATAAGACTTCATAGGTTTTGGCCTCTGTTAGACTAATGCTGAACTTCTGGGAAAGAAGCAGAAAACATGGGAGCATGTTACACACAGCAAGCACCATCCAACTGGACATAATTACTCTGCTGACACAGGACTTTCTTTTGCAGGTTTTTGATGATTGTCATGAAGGTGGTGAGATTTCTCCATCAAACTGTATTTATATGACAGAGTGGTTGGAGTTTTAAAGTGAAAGAAAACTGTAAACTGGATTCATCCTTCACAGCCAAAGTGACAAAGCAGCTTGCTTTTTTTAAAAGCGGACTTCTAAATTTGTAAGCAACTTCAGGAGATGGAGTGACAAACCAGCCATATATCAGTTGTATGAACTATCCTGGGAGTGGACTGGAAGTGGAGTCAGTGCTGAAGATCAAGGCTGAAGTGGAAATGTAGATCCATTCTTCAATCAAAATTGGAGATGGCAACTAAGGTGGTTAACAAAATAGATTTCTAAGCAACAGTTCAAAATAAAGCTCAAACGAGGTTGAGACATTTTAGTCTTAACATTTATCAGTCCCTCACAGCTAATCAGAAAAACTTGCAACAAGTGGTACCAAGAATGAGATCCCAAATTGTGCTTTCAGAATAATGCTACAAATGGATGTTTAAGTTCTAAAGCTGACACTTTTCTCCCACAATAGCTTCCATCTATTTGAAGACTATGAATCTGATGTGAGAAAGATTCTGAATATGTCAGACAGACACTGAATATGTCAAACACTTATTGGTTCTTTATTATCTTTCTTACCTGCTTATTTATCATTAAACCCCTGGTTTTTCTTATGTACATCTGTGCTTCATTTCCTGTGGTTTCTGCCTGGTTATGAATCTGCTGTATTTATTCCTTCATCATCAAATTTCTGGTGGTGTGTTCTGCAGCTGTGTCACATACATGGATGGCTCCACTGAAATTTTGAGTAGAGGTGTTCTGGGAAGATATGTTTTCCACAAGAGAAAGGGTTCCTCTGGCCTAATGATACAGAGAAAATTTCTATAGATTCCAGCATCCAGAGAAGCAGAGGGCTAGAATGGCACACTAGGAGGCAGGGTGGGGTGCACGGGGGCTGTGCACAGACAGGCTGGCCCCTGTACCACTTGCTGCCTGTGGCTTCAGCTGGCTCTGGCCAGGGTGGATCTCTCCACAATACTCAGTATGTTCATAATGCTCTGCCAGCAATGGGGAACAATTGGGGGGTCAAGCACAACACAGGGCTTTTGTTGCATCTGGCTGTTTTCAAGTGTGCCTGGCTGAAAATATGCCCTTTGGACACTGTATTGGGAGGGTGGTTGGAAAGCACCTCTGTGGCTGAGTTAGCAGCAGCCTGGGTAACCTGACAGAGGGTTAATGTAGATTTTGGAACAGTTTACCTCATAAGGGTAAGACTTTACATCAGCATTTTCAATGCTATCCAGGAGTTGGCACTAAAAGCAGTCTGGATCACACATGAAAGTGTTCAAATCTTGCTTGATTTCCATTTCCCTTCTTACAGCATGGGTGGAGGACAGGCTAATGAGGGTGCTGTACGAAGAATAAAAAAAGCTCCCATGGCTCCTGTCCCATGCAGGGAGGGTATGGATGCAGAGGCAAAGGCTCCTTGTGTGGGAGCAGCTGAGCGTGTACTGGAGCAAACAATGAGCACTGATAAGCTGGCAAGTTCATGGAAGGACTCTGATTGTCCCAGCGAGGTGAGCACCCTCAGCAGGCTCTCCTTTTGCTGCAGTGTTGTCTCCAGGTGAAAGGGATGTATATCTCTACAGAGGCAGAAGGGCCCTTAGGAAAGAGATGTGGGGGTGAAATGATTGGAGCTTCATTCTCCCTCTGCCCCCTTTAACCACTCAGCACAGAGAAGCCAAGGGGAAAATGCTGCTCTCTTCCCTGGAAGGCACCTTGGATCAGACATCCTTTATTCCAGCCAAGGTAATTTCATTGAGATATGGGGCTGGGGTTGTCTTTGTCTTCCTGTCTTCAAAGGGGACCTGACACAATGGGGTCCTGAGCCTGCTGCTGCAGAGATAACACAATGTTTGTGCTCCACTGCAGCAAGAAGATAACTTCCAGGGAAACAACAAGGCTTTATCATGCAGGTATGTCATTTTATGCTCTATAATCACATTCATTGGCAATAAGAAAAAGGAGAGAAAGCTTCTCCTCACTGAACAGCTTTAGGAAGTAGATAGATGGTTTATTAAGCTCTTTAAATTTTGGCATTGTGTTTATCTGGCTTAGATGACCTTTGTGGTATCTGAAACTTCTTAGCATTGAAGCTGTAACAAGACTTCTCAGATTGGAGAAAAGTGCCTATAAGGGAAAAGTAATTTCAATTTAGTTTCTTATAGATAGGAATCTGTCTGATCTATTTCTATATGAATCAGAGAAATGATCTTTCTGTCACTCTGGTTCTTCATGAACCTGGCTGATATATCAGCCTGACATTCTTATCTGAAAAGCGAGTAAATGCTAAAAGGTAGCATTAATGGTGTCCTGAGTTTTGTCAATCTTCTTGGCGAAGCTATCCCTATTCCAAACTGATATGGAATGTAATGTTTTGAGGATGCTACTATAGTAGCTCCAGTACTCAATATGAAAACATTTACATGTGGAAAGCTGAATTATCCCTTAAAACATGGATGACAAATAGGAAGCATGATCTGCTCATTTATTTTCACAGGCCTCACGCAAGAGGTCAGAGTTCAGCTGCTGCAGGACCATGAGATTCCTCCTGAGCTGGAGAGAGCTCATTCTTGTTTTCATGAGCCCTGATCCTGCTGTCAACCCATGAGCCTCTTGTGAGTGGTTGCCTCACTAGTAGTAGCCAACTGTCCAAAGGCAAGTTGGAGGGTGGGCACACTCAGATGCACACACAGAATCGAGTGCAAAATTGTGTTTTAATTCCAAGGCAAACATCCACTATGGTAGCTGGCTGTATTGTGAACTGACAGTGTAAAGCTGGCAGGTATTGTCTGGCATGTACAGCCTTTACACTCCAAAGTTTAAAGCATGACGATGAATGGCAGACTTGAAGCTTCGGTAATGAAAACATTTTCCCCGTGGCTGAGTGGCAGTTTAGTTTTTTCCTGGGTTTGGTCGGTTGGCTGGGGGTTTTGTACTTGTACTTCGATGGTAACAGATCCAGGTAATTGTTGTTCCTCTGGCGCTGTTAGAGCACCATCTCCTGTCTCTTCCTGGGATGGCTCCCCCAGGGCTCCAACAGGAAAAAAGCTCGGTCTTAAGCCTTACTTTTTTTTTTTTTTTTTTTTTTTTTTTTTTTTGTCTGCACGTACATTTGATTTTGGGAAGAAACTGTAGTGAGTGGAGACAACTGGGTCTCATATTGCTGCTAAACACTTGATGCTTTGAAACAGGGTACAGACACCTCAAACAGCTGTCCTCTGCCACACACAGACCACCTTTTCCCTCCTCTTGCTTTGCTCGGCTGGGACTTTGTGTCACTTCACCTGTGAGAAATACATGGCTAGGCCCTCCTCAGCCATGCTGAACCCAGCTTAGCTTGCAGCCTGGAGGAGACTGGAAGGTAGTGTGACAAGCTCCACAGGTGGTGTCCAAGTTCTTGCTGAAAATGTTCACTTCTGCCATGAGAAAGTCGGTCATTGCACTTTGCTCACTCTTCAGGAGATCTTCCAGGAATGGGGAGGACAGGAACCAGAGCTCAAAGTTCTCCTCTCTGTCAGCTGTTTAACACAAAATAAGTTGGGGCTTGTGCAGGCAGCCTGTGGTGTTTTCCTTTCTCTCACTTTTGAAGCAAGCTTGTGCTTCTTTTGGGAAAGCTTTTACTTGGGTTATTTGTTCCACAGACACAGGGCTTTAAGACTGTGCTCCTCTTCCAAACTGCTTTGGTTTAACCCAGCAGACAGTAAACACCACACATGTGTTCCCTTACTTCCTCCCCAGTGGGATAGGAGAGAGGCAATTGTAAAAAAAAGTAAAACTTGTAGATTCAGATGAGGACAGTTTAACAGGGCAGAAAAGGAAGGGAAAATAATGGTAAGAGCTTATATAAATTAAGTGATGAACAATAGAGTTGCTTCTTCTCTGCTAACCGTTGCCCAAAGAGTGCCAGAGCAGTGGACTGGAAACCAGCAGCCATCTGTCCCCAGTTTTATCATTCAGCACAACACCATATGATAAGGAACAAGGAATATCCCTTGAGCCACCCGGGATTACTTATCCTGCCTTTGTCCCCTTCCAAATTATGTGCACCCCCAGCTTTCCTGTCTGGCAGGAAGAACTTAAAAAGTCCTTGACTTAGCATAAGAATTGACTCAGCAAGAACTAAATTATCAGGGTGTATCAATATCTTCATAATCCTAAATCAAAAAATGCAGCACTAAACCAGCTCTGAGGGAGGAAAATTAACTCTGAAAGTTGAAAGCAGGACACAAACTCACAATCGTTGCTCAATATTTTAGTTAATCTAATGTTTGCAGAGGGGTGCACAATGGCCTTGAAGCCCTAGGTCCTGGTAAGGCTCTTTGCTGTTGAAATGTGACAGTGGGAGGAAGATGTAAACAAACAGGCAACTTCAGAAGAGCAGATTTGCTTTGCCTTCTACTTGGAGAGCCAGTCCTGGGTCTGAGAATGTTAGCAAAATTAGTAATTCGAATTTTACACACTTTAGCATATACTAATCAGTATATGCTTTTTTATTCCCTCTCTATTTGGGATGTCAGGAAGCTGGGAAGGCAAAAATTAATGTTCACCTCAGACAGCATTTCATTTTGCTTTGTTTTGGACGTGGAACTGTGCTCTGCATATTCTAAACATAGCTTTCTGTTGCATTTAAAAGAAATAAAACAGGAAAAAAACCCAAAAACAAACCCAGAGCTGGACATGGGTGAGTAGACTTGATCACAAGTCATAATTTCTTTTAAGCAACCCCCCCTTAAGTTAAGCAACTCCACAACACCGTGTGGAGTGGTACCCACACGAAAGCCTGGGAGATATTTGTAAGCTGACCACTGCATGAATGTAAAGCAAACACCGAAACTCTTAAAAGCAGATTGAGGTATTTCCCTGCAATACCTCTGCACCTCGAATATGCGTGGAAGTCTGCAGAATTCAGGAGTGGATTTGCATCTGTGCATTCAGATAGGACAAATACCACTTGCACAGCATCATGCAAAGCTGCAGGGGAGGATTCCTGTCTTGGGCTCACTAGGACAAGGTCTTGGCTTTGGAAGAGAGTCTGGGAAACAATACAAGATGGAAGCAATGAAAGAGGGACGCATATTTGCCTAATTTCAAGGCAGAGATGAATTCCTAGGGCAAGTCAGGTGTGCCAAACCTGACTTGATACGATACCTCATATCCACAGGCTCCCTGAAAATTGTGTCCATCCCTGGACCTCTCCTCTCGGAGGGTCTGGGCACTGTAGGGGTCTCCCTAGTAGGCTGAAGCACAGATGTCCTGGCAGGATGGTGAACCACTGTGGCCTCGAGCAGATGTGGGGGTAAAGCTCTGTCAGGGAACAGAACGGGAGGAAAATCCGATGGAGTGTCCCCGCCTTGCTGCTGGAATAGATGGCCTCATGCCTTTGCCCAGCGTGTGTCACTGACCCAGCGTGCCCGGGGACAGAACCCGCGGCTCGAGAGAGGAGCTGGGAACTGAGACCAAGGTGAGACTCTGTGGGGCTCGCAGTTTATTTCTTTAAAAAATGTCTTGGTGCTTTTAGTGGAGTGCTGCTCATAACCCTGGGAGTGCTCCCTGATGAACATTCCCAAGCGCGCTCCCAAGCAGCCGAGCCCCTTGAGGGCGGGGCTGCTTCCCTCACGCCGTGCCAGGGTAGGAACGCAGCACCGCATCCCACATTTAGCAGAGACACCCCGCCTGTCGCCATTCCAAGGCGGAACCTGCCACCCTCAGCCGAGCCGAGCTCCCTGCTGCCGCCGCCCGACCACGTTTGGAAGGGGCCCGCCTCTCCCCTCCTCCTGAAGGGCGGTGTAGAGTGCCCTTAGCCAAGATGGCGGCGGAGCCTCAGCGGGCGCGGGGCGGGCGTGCCGCCGCCGCCGCCATCTTGGCCGCTGGCATCGCGCACCGCTGAGCTGGCCTTGCCGGGCGCGCGGGGCGTGCCGGGAGGGAGCGGCGCCAGCGGCGCGGGCAGGTGGGAGCGGCGGGGCTCCGAGGGAAGGGAATGGGAATGGGAATAGGAATGGGGATGGGGGGGTCTGTGTCCTCTGAGGGGAGCGGTCGGTGACGGCCCCTGTGACTGGGAAGGGGGCGTCCCCTGCGGCAGGGTCTGGAGGGGGCGGTCAACGGTGTCCCTGAAGGGGAGTTGAGCATGGTCCGTGGTGTCCCCCGGCGCGGTGCTTTCATGGGGTCAGCAGTGTCCCACAGAGCAGCACGGTGCTCGCTTTGGCCGCCTGGGGATCGGCAGTGTCCCCCAGGGCCGGGCTGGGGATCGGCAGTGTCCCCCAGGGCCGGGCTGGGGTCGGGCGTGCCCCTGTGGAGGGTCAGCAGTGCTTTGCCCTATGGCCGTGCCGGGGATCGGTGCTCGGAGGGGCGGAGGTGGTACCTGCGGTGTCCCCTGTAGCCGTGCTGAGCGATTACACCTGTCCTCCCGCTGTCCTGACCCCAAAGTAGGGCCACAGCCCATGGCAGACCCAGCATGGCAATCGGGGCTCTGCCTGGGGCAGGGAAGTGATGCTGGGCTACAGCTGGGGAAACATGGAATAAATCTGCCCTGTGGCTATGCTGCGTACCTGAGATGTCAAATGTTTATATTGTTGTTCTGATGTGAGGGATCTTTTACAGGCAGACTCAGCTCTGATTTTCACCTTGACAGACCTATTTGTGGTGAGGATGTGTTGTGAACCCTTCTGTTTGTCCATCCAGTCTCGGGGGTGGAAACATGGGGCAATTCTTGATTTACATCCTTAATAGCAAGGAAGAGGAGAATGTCAGTGAGTTTGGAGTTCTATAGGAAAACGTTACACCAAAAACTTCCCCTCCTCTGAGGGGAGGTATTGCTTCTGATTTCTCATGTGAGTGGCCCTCCTGAATATCCCACCTGCAGTGAGGACCAGGAGTAAGGTAATCATGGAACATTTGCAGCTGTAGGTGAGCCTCTGAATTTCCTTGTCTGAAGCAGGTTGTGGAACTGCTGCTTTTAGCTCAGTGAGTTGCTGCTACTGCTGTGTGGTGTTTGTGGTCTGGATTTGACAAGTAAGTTTTTTTATAAGCTTGTCCTTGTCTTTCTCAGAGAAATCAAAAGCAGTGATGGCCTGTAAGCTCTTGTTTTGGTCTTATTTTGAAGAGTTTAATAAGACAACACAGAGAATGTGTTGGGAATATTCCTCCTTGGTTTTTTTTTTTTTTTCTGAAGCCTTCTGGACTCTCAGTTCTTTCCTTACTGGCAGTGGAACAATGATGCTAGGCAGCGTGGGTGTCCAAAAGACCTTTTTTGGTATTTTGTCATGTACTCCCTTCTCTTTGTAAGCAGGTCAGGCTGGCAGCTTGGTGACATTTGTGATTGTTTTGGTCTCAGACTTGGCCTCCTTTTCTCCCCGCAGTGTTTCAGCTGAAGGCTCCAGGATGTGTTGCAAATCTGGCCTATTTTCCTTTACTGAGCCAGTCAGGCAGGATTGCCTTGAGGCCAGCATGAGACTGATTGGATTTTGACGTGTTAAATGTGTATCATAAGAAAAAAAACAACCTCTTAGACTTTGAGTGTCAGCTTTCCTTGTTTCTTTGTTGGACTTGGTGGTGTCTTAATTGGCTGTAATGTTGATGAGAGCACTGGACAGAAGAGATTAATGGAGTCACGTGGTTTACTTGATAATGGGATTAATTCATTGTACTGTGCTGGCTTTGTCCTGCAGTGTCTTGTGCCCCCACCTGTAGTTGATCTACTGAGCTCCTTTGCAGGCCTGTTGTCCACACAAGTGTCTGCTGCCCCAACCTTCTGTGCCTTCTTCTGTCCTTCAGGAGCTTCTGCGGGGCCATGGCGACGTACCTGGAGTTCATCCAGCAGAACGAGGAGCGTGATGGTGTGCGCTTCAGCTGGAACGTGTGGCCCTCCAGCAGGCTGGAGGCCACAAGGATGGTTGTGCCCCTGGCCTGTCTCCTGACCCCGCTGAAGGAGCGTCTGGACCTGCCCCCTGTGCAGTATGAACCTGTGCTTTGCAGCAGGCCGACCTGCAAAGCTGTGCTCAACCCACTCTGGTAGGAATTGCTTAGCCCGGGATGTTGGAAGGGGCTGGACATTACCTAATTTTCATCTGAACTTCACTACTTCCTTGTTCCCCTTTTTCTCTGCCCAATGCCTGGCAGCCTCTTTCATTTAGATGCAGTGAGCTTTTTAAAATCCATACATCAACATGCCTGTTACTAGAGCTGGCAAGAGCAGAGGACATAGGAGGATCTTTGGAGAGGCTGTTAAGGCAGAGGGTCCTCTCAGCATCCCAGAGAATTTTCCTCATAGTAGACAAAGAGGAAACTCATAGTAGACAAAGATGCCCATTATACTGATATTGTGCTCTGGACTCTGATGCTTACTTGTTTTCCTGCTTCCTACACACCCCGCTGCTTGTAGGTCAGTTGCCAGTATGAGCATAATGAAATAATTTTAGAGGAATATCTCAGTCCCAAAATCATGTGATGATCATGCATACTGGGAGCACGGTGTTGGGCTGAGAAAAATCAGGCAATGACAGTAAGAGGAACTGAAATGAGATGAAAGCCATGGAATGAGAACGTGGCGAGGCATCCTGCACTAGCAGGATGTTGTACTGGGCTGAGGAGAGTAAACTCTGTGGGACAGGGAACAGCCTGTTTGTTCTGTGTTTGCACAAGATCTGGGTGGATGGCTCCTGCTGCTCTGAGACTGGAGCACTTGTGTGCTACAGCTGCACAAACAATAAGACAATGAGATTAGCCTAAGTGTAGTGAAATAATTACTAGACCCAAGTCTGTGTCTGCCAAGGGCTGAACTTCAGAGAGCTCAGTGGTCCCTCATGCTGACAAGCCTGGAAACGGCAGGGCTGGATTAGCTAATGAACTTCCTGGTAATAGAACCAGAGTCTGAGTGCCTAAAACACTTGCGGTTCAAGCTGGAGTGTCTGTTTCTTGCTCAGTGCTGTGAACCAGCATGGATTAATGAATTAATTGTGAAGCTTTCCTGTAAAATTGTTCCTGAAGTCACACCAATGCCTCATCTTTCCCTTGCAGCCAAGTTGACTATCGGGCCAAGCTTTGGGCTTGTAACTTCTGTTTTCAGAGAAATCAGGTAAGTTGGAAAAAGCACTTTGACCTTTTCAGTGAACACTTTATTGATGGTCTTCCCGGGACATTAAATATAAATTCTGCTTCTCTAGATCCTTTCTCTTTGGCCTTCTTCTCTTACTGAACCCAGGCCAGAGTACAGTCTGGTTTATCTGACATCCTGTCAGTGATTTTGCTGGCATGCAGAGCATAGAAAGGAGATAAAAATGCTATTTTGTTCTATGTGTCCCAGTGTGTTTTTTGCATCTGATATTTACTATTCCTGCAGAATATGGAATTCATTAGGTTTGAGTAGACTTTTGCTATGAGAAACTATGGCTAAAAGAATTTCAACTACTACATTGTTGCTGCTGTAGCCTTGCCTTTTATTTACAGTGGATTGAGCAGCTGTCCATCCTGGCCACTTGTCTGTGCTTAGGAAAAGCACTGTGGGTTTCTTGTAATGAATTAATCAGGTTGGTGCAGTGTCAGTAAATGAAAAGTTGAATAACCACATCATCAGCAGGGCAGGCTCTGTGCTGCATTAGAGAGCCCTACATTTTTGTCCTGCAACTTCCTTGTTCTAATTTTTTGTTCTCTTTTTCAGTTTCCCCCAGCGTATGCTGGCATTTCTGAAGTCAATCAGCCAGCAGAGCTAATGCCTCAGTTTTCAACAATTGAATACATAGTGCAGGTAAATGAACCACAGATGAATTTGAAGCTCCCAGAATTGTCTAATTTGTGGCAAATGATATATGTGTAAAATTTTCTTAGGATAACGCAAATAAAATACCATTTCTGCAAGTTGTTTAAGAAGGGGCTAATTTTATTCCTTGGCTGGAGGCTTTATAAAATGTAATTTCTTCCCACATCAGCGAGGTCCGCAGACGCCGTTGATCTTCCTGTATGTTGTGGACACATGCTTGGAGGAGGAGGATTTGCAGGCCCTGAAGGAGTCCCTGCAGATGTCCCTGAGCCTGCTGCCTCCTGATGCCCTGGTGGGGCTCATCACTTTTGGCCGGATGGTCCAGGTTCATGAGCTGAGCTGTGAAGGGATTTCCAAGAGCTACGTGTTCCGGGGCACCAAGGATCTGACAGCCAAGCAGATACAGGTGTGCTCTGCCATCCCTGGCTGCTCTGCCATCCCTTAGGCCAGGGGCTTGTACCTCACAGCTCTATTGGGCTCTCAAGCTCAGGGCCCTCTGGGAGAAAGAAGGGCTTAGTGCCCTCAGCTGTGAGCCTTTTGCCCTCCCACTATCTGTCCTGTCTTTTTGCTTTTGTATAAGTACAACTCTAGCCATTTACTTTAAGTTGTACATGTCTTGGAAGCTTGTTCAGGATTGAGTTTTTGTATCTCACATAATGGACCCATGATCCATTCCTAATGGCAGTGCAAAGATGAATAATTTTACAGATTTAAGTATATTTAATGCTGTAGTATTGCACGATTTAGGGTATATGAAATAATAATGTAAGTAATGTGTTTAGAGTTTGAATAGTATATCTCTGCCTCCTCTTTACTGTTTTTAGGATATGCTTGGTCTTTCGAGGCCAGCTGTCCCCATGCAACAGGGAAGACCTCTTCAAACTCCACAGCAGCCTGTTATTTCCAGCAGGTAAGCTTTACCAGCACGGGACACAGCAGGGCACATGTTTTATGCCCCTTTATATCTGTAGGTTATGCTTCTAACCCTGGGTTTCCTGGGAGGGGAAAGAAGATTTAAATGGCATTGTCTTGTCACAATTGCTTACCTCAACTGAAAACAGTTTTCTCTTTCTCAGCTTCTCTTTTTCAGTGGTAGCTCTCATGCCTTTCAGCAAACTTACCTTTGAACTTCTTTCTTTTTCTTTATGTGACTTTGCCTTCTTGTCAGTTCCTGATGTCTTGCTGTGATTAAATTTTTTATTTTGCACAGGCTTGGAAAATTTGCATGTAAGAAGACAACCTGCTGCATGTCTCTTTTCTTCTGATGTTTGTCTCAGTGCAATTTATGTGTGGCAGGAACAAGAGGCAGTTTTTTTTCTTCTCCAAACTTAGAAGCAGGAAAACACTGCATTTGAATTTTTGCAGGTTCCTACAGCCCGTGCATAAGATTGACATGAACTTAACAGATCTGCTTGGAGAGCTGCAGAGGGACCCATGGCCAGTGACCCAGGGGAAGAGACCCTTGCGTTCTACTGGAGTGGCTCTTTCAATTGCAGTTGGCTTATTGGAGGTACTTCTAATGCTGTTGTTTGAGATGAGCAGGCCAAAGTAAGCACATAGTTATGCTCCTTGAGATAGGTGCAGGTGTCAGTGCAGCTGGGTTGCAGTGGGGTGCAGAGGTGCCATTTGTCTGTACTGACATTTGAGCTGTGCTAGCACCAGCTGATGTAGAGTGGGCTGGAAGGTTCCATCTAAATGGCAAAATTTGCAGATATGTAAAAGTCTCTGATTCTTGTGTATGTTGCTATGCAAGAGGTGATATTATGCACTGGATTTATCGAAGTATCATCTAAGGTATAAGTAAAGGGAACAGAAACTGCCTGCTTCCTGTTTTGAAGACATGAAGCTTGACATGGTTTGAGTTTAATCTTTATCTGAGTGCTGTGACTGTCAGGAAATGCATTGCTGTTTATCGGGGTGGCCTCTAGCAGGGACAGGTCTGCACTGACATTGCAGAAGCATGTGCAGACCCTTCTCTAAAGAAAGCATTGTTGCTACTTAATGAATTTCCCTTTTTATTCCCCTCCTCCCTCTCTCTGATATACGTCTTTGTTTTTATTTTAGGGTACATTTCCAAACACAGGGGCCAGAATAATGCTGTTCACAGGTGGGCCACCAACACAAGGGCCAGGCATGGTGGTAGGAGATGAACTGAAAACACCCATCCGTTCCTGGCATGACATAGAGAAGGACAATGCAAGGTTCATGAAGAAGGCCACCAAAGTAGGTACTAGGCCTTGATGGGTGTGTTTAAAAGCTGAAACTGAATGTTGTGTTAGAACACTACACGGGTTCCATGGTTGTCCTTGAAATAATCTGTGTCTTTTTGTACACTAAATTATGAGGATGGTTAAGGGAAGGGTAGAAAAGCTTCCTCCTAGTTACTTCTCCATCATAGTCTTGTGCCTTCTCAGAGAAGAAAGTATTTCAGTGTTGTTTCTTAGCTGATGGTGGGTGGAGAGTTTGTTCATCCACATCATTGTATCTCCTTCTGGAGAGGAAGAATTCTCCTAAGAACTGGTTATTTCCAGAAAGCCTCCTTTATCTTCTTGACATACAAAACAACCATTAAAAGAGTAAAAATGTCAGATATGAAAGGTGTCTGTCAGCTTAGAGAAAGCAGGATGACACCTGCTCTTTTAACTATCACCTGGATATCTTTGCGTTCCCACCAAGTCATCACAGACTAGATGATGCCTTGTCATTTATGCACTGTTTGTATTTGAGACAATAACCTCGGGATCATCTGAATGCACCCCTCATCCTAGAAGGGAGCAGTGTGCTGCAGCCAACATCTCTTCAGTTACCAGAGCACTGGTGGTTGCCCCATCTGTACCTCGTGTTGAGGTGGGGAGCAGCAGAAATTGCACACTGCAGCCTCCTAACCCCCGATGTGTGTTCCCAGCACTACGAGACTCTGGCCAACCGCTCTGCGGCCAACGGGCACTGCATCGACATCTACGCCTGTGCCCTGGACCAGACAGGGCTGCTGGAGATGAAGTGCTGTGCAAACCTCACTGGGTATGTTCACAACAGGGCAGCACACAGCTGGCACCTGCTTTTTGGGGTTTTTTTGGAGCGGGAGAATAGTTTCAGGGAGCAATTAGATGTGCTGTCAGGGCAGAAGGGTTTTTATTATTCTGTTCTAAACTGTGGTTTGAATTTGCCAGGAATTTTATATGGCAAGCCTCACCCGATGCCAGTCCACATTTCTGGAGTCTCAAAACAGCATGTGAATTAGCACTGCTGTTAGAAAACTCAATGGTGGGTAGAAGCTTTCCTTGTGTGGGCCAGGTAGTCTCTGCTTCACTGCTCGCTTATGCTTTCTCCAGGGATTCTTGACTTCCCTGGGCCTAGTTTTAAGTGACGTGTCTTAAGGGATAAATGTCTGTGTTCCATACTGCTGGAAATGGTCTCTGTGAGGGAGGCTGTGTGCTAACCCAGCCTTTTGGGGACTTGGCATGTCTTACTGCAAGTGCAAGGTGTTTGAAAATAACCCCTTAGTGCTCAGCAGGGAGAAGAGAGAGTGTTTGACCCTGTGGATATGTTACTGAGCTGCATCTGGTCAGGCCTGGGTTTGCCAGGGCACTTAGAGGAGGCCCAGCACCTTCTCTGTGCTGCCGTGGTGCAGCCACCCCTGGTTCCAGCCTTGCTCAGGGAAACCAGGCTGAGCAGAGCTTTCCAGGGTTGAAACACAAACATTTTGAAGGCAGCTGAAGCAATGGCAAGAAGCAGAGTTGAGAAAGGAAACTGACAAAGGTGGAGCACTAACCCGTGTGGCTTTGTAGGAGGCACCCATGAATCTGCGCTCCCTGGTGTGAATCCTGCCTATGCAAAGGCATGCTCTGAAGCAGTAACTGCATGTGTTTGCATGTGTCAGAGGTTCAGGGGTGTATCCTTTGTACTTCTAGTTCCCAAGTGCTTCAGTTCCCTTGTTTTTTTTCTTTCACAGAGGACACATGGTGATGGGAGACTCCTTCAACACTTCTCTCTTCAAGCAGACTTTCCAGAGGGTGTTTAGCAGAGGCTACAATGGGGAATTTCGGATGGCTTTTGGTGCAAATCTGGATGTGAAGGTGAGAGATGAATTTTATTGCAGTGATGGGGAAATACAAGTACTGTTGATTAAAAAGTCAGTTTAAGTCTCTGGGATGTTTGGGGTGTAGAAATGTCTACATGTTTGAGGCCAGCGGTAGTGCGTCTTTGGGAGAAGCTGAGCTGAACTCCACTAAACTGGAGGGGGTTTTATTTGGAACCTTAGTAATTTTGTTGTTGTTGTTTGGGTTTTTTGTTTTGTTTGGTTAGTTTGTTTTTGTTTTATTTTAAAGCAATCTTTCCTCACTCAACAAGGAACATTTCTTAGTGTTTCATCCCTATAAACATGTCTTCATTGTTTAATTGTAGCTCTGTAGATTCTCTTACTTTCACTAATTCTCTTACCTTCACTTGTTGCAGTGCATGGTCTGGGAAAGTACCATCTCATTAAAGCTGAGCTACTAATTTAGACTATGTGTATTCTATTTGACTGACTTCATAAAAAAACAAACTTTTTTTTTGCCTTGTTCAAGACTTCTAGGGAGCTGAAAATTGCAGGAGCCATTGGACCATGCATATCCCTGAATGCTAAAGGGCCATGTGTATCTGAAAATGTAAGTTTCTGACGTGGAAAAATCTTTAATAAAGAAGTAAATATACAATGCAGAGTTTCTGTCTAGACCTACAGTTGAACCAAAATGTCAGAGTTTTCCAGGAAACATCCTTAGGAAATTACAGCCTTTCCTAGACTAAATTCTTGCTTCCTAAGGCTTTCTTTTAACTGTATGGCCTTCAGTAACTTCATTCACACCCAAAAGATAAGGTGTCTAGAAGGCCTGCCATTACTTGTACCTCTGATCAGAATTTAACATAAGCTTGCCTTTCCTGATGCTAGAGGAAAATTGCTGCTTTTTTTTTGATTCTGTGCAGGAACTTGGAATTGGAGGGACATCTCAATGGAAAATCTGTAGTCTGGATCACAATACAACTCTGGCCATTTACTTTGAAGTGGTAAATCAGGTCAGTCCTGACTTCCCCTTTTTTTTTTTTTTAATCATCTTTTTTACTCATCAAACTACTTGTTACAGGTCTAGAAAATGCCATGGCACCCCCTGTGTTGCAGGTGGATGCTTACAAAGCAGCCAAGTGTTCTGTGATGAGGAAATAATTTAATAAATTTTTTGCATGTGTCTCTTTCTTTTATGTGCTGTGGGGGCTTGTTACAGCCGGGAAGAGTTAAGGTAAAGGCACCATGTTTTGAAGGCTGACCTTGTTTCATTTGCAGCACAATGCACCCATCCCTCAGGGAGGCAGAGGAGCAGTGCAGTTTGTCACCCAGTATCAACACTCCAGCACCCAGAAGCGCATTCGTGTCACCACCATTGCCAGAAAGTGAGTACCCCGTGCCAGTGCTCTGGCAGAGCGGCAGCAGCTTCAGCTCCAGCCTGTGCTGGGATTCCTGGCTTTTTGCTGCATGCATTGGCACACGTGGATGCAGTGGCACTAACCCTGTGCTCACCCTGCAGCTGGGCAGATGCACAGACTCAGCTCCAGCACATTGAGGCTGCATTTGACCAGGAGGCAGCTGCCGTGCTGATGGCGCGGCTGGGAGTGTACCGGGCTGAGTCTGAGGAGGGACCTGATGTTCTGCGCTGGCTGGACAGGCAGCTCATCAGGCTGGTAAGACCAACACGCTGAGCCTGGGGTCATTTTTGATTTCAGTGAAAATGGAAGAGACAACAGCAGTCTTTTTCAGATTGCCTTGCTTTGTTTGTGCTCGGGTCATGGTTACATAGCTGTAGCGTGGAATAACTTGGAACCCAGTGTGAGCAGCAAATTTAGGATGGGATAGGTGAACATCCTATCGTGCTGAAAGGGATTGAATAAGGGACAGTGAGACACAAAATAATGCAGGTGGGATGGTCACTGATTCAACCCTTCTGCTTAAAGTAGGACCAACTCTGAAGTTAGAGCAGCTTTCTCCAAGTTTTGTTCAGTTGTGTTTTGAAGCTCTCCAAAGGTGAGATTTCTTACGCTTCTCTTGACAGCCTGTTCCAATGTCTGGTCACAGATACTGTTGTTTTTGTTCTTTTTTTTTTCCCTCTTCCTTGCCTCTATGTCTCAGTCAGAATTTCCATTTCCCCAGTTACCAGTCAGGTAGACAGCAAGTTGACTCCCTGATCTCACTCTTTACCAGGATGAACAAACCCAGCTTCTAGCTTCTTCAGCTTCATTTTCTTCATAAGATGCTCCAACCCCTAACTCAGTGGCCTCTGCTAGACCAGTATATTCATGTTTGTCTTGCACTGGAGAGCCCAAAGCTGGACACAGCATTCAGGATTGTCATCTGAATTAATTCTGCAACCTCCCACTGTCTCTTGCTTTAAATTTCACAAGCCCAAATTGTCTAAATCAGTGCTGGTCTTGTCCAAACACATGTGGGGTTGGTACTAACACATTATGGCACATCAGACCCTAAAAAAACAGGGCCAGTCAAATAGAGATTGGAGCACAAGCACAAATAGAGGCAAACTGGTTTGACTGTGGGATCATTTAGAGTTTAATTTCTAAAACCAGTGATACTTATTTTCAGTGAAATGGTGAAATACTGATCTGCTGTTCTGCAAGAAGTGTTCTGTAGTGTACAGAACAGTTTAGGTGTAATAGCCCTGAATTAATGGCAAAACAGCGGGTAGTGCTGTAGAGGCACCATTTCTTTCATTCTTGGATAATTTCAAATCTAGACTTTATGAATATATATATCAAAATAGATTAAATCTCCATTCTCATTGCAGTAAGAGAGAAACCACTGACTTAAAGAAAAATAGCCTGTAAATCCTGTATTACTTGATCTTGTCAGGTTCATGCCTTGATTGTTTAAAAATTAGCAGAACGCCCTGTAGAAAAAGAGTTGTAAATTCTATTAAAAAAAAAAAAAGGAAAAAAATAGAAAAAAGAGAGATAACCAAAGTACCCATTTTGCTTCCAACAGTGTCAGAAATTTGGACAATACAACAAAGATGATCCCAACTCTTTTAGGCTGTCAGAATCATTTTCTTTATATCCTCAGGTAAGAACGTCACTTCCCATAGCCATGGGAAAAGTGTGCAGGGGGGAGTGGGAATGATGATAAAACATCTTGCATTATTTATCAGATTCAGGAGGGCAGGAACAGGTGCTTTTTTAATTTAATGGACTGGTCCTGTAGTTCAGCACTGCAAGAGACCAATAAGGGAAGAAGTCTGAGGAGTTATTAAGGGGCAGACTTCTTCCCAAAGAATTTGCTGTTCAGAAATACTGGAATTGGGTCCAGATGTTTTGGCAACTTTAGCTAACATTTCTTGTCTCACTCCTCTTTCTGGTGCAGTTCATCTTCCACCTGCGGCGCTCCCCATTCCTGCAGGTGTTCAATAACAGTCCAGATGAATCTTCCTATTACCGGCACCACTTTGCCAGGCAGGATCTGACCCAGTCCCTCATTATGATCCAGCCCATCCTTTATGCTTATTCTTTCCATGGGCCTCCTGAGGTGAGTCTGTGTTTTCCAGGAAGAGGTCAATCGACCCAAAATAATGAGTATTCAGTTGAAGTAACAATATTTCAGCCAAAAGGCCCCTGTAGATTTAAAAAAAAATAATAAAGGACAAGATACTTCTATTCAAGATCATATCAAATTACACTTGGATGGACATAGAAATTGCTCTGTGTTATCCTGAGTTCTGAGGGCTTTAGGGGTGCCTAACTTTGTTCTTTATTTTCCCCAGCCAGTGCTTTTGGACAGCAGCAGTATTCTTCCTGACAGAATCCTACTGATGGATACTTTCTTCCAGATAGTCATCTACCTTGGTGAGGTACGGTGAAACACCTTCTCTTTCTGTTTGTACTCCTTCCCTCCTGCCACGCATGCAGACAGCTTTGCTGCTGCTATGAAATGTTAACAAACTAATTTCTTGCAAAACCCACACAGCATAATGACCATGTCATATACATGCTGCCTGTTGGAATACAATTCCCACCACTGTCAGAGTAAAACTAATACTGGAATCACTAAGGATATGTTCTGCAGCGAGTAGCAGCTGTCGTGTTAACTTGGCCATGAAGGTGGTCCCTTACTATGCCCAGAAAAGGCCAGAGAGACTGGAAGTGAAGCAGGGCAGAATTGCAAGATGATACATATTTTAATAAGAGTTGCAAGTATTTTCAGAGAAGTGATAGACTTTTGGTTGCAGGGTTTTCATACTTAAATACTGAGTCTCTTCAAGAAATCAGGTAGTTTTCCAGTTTTTGGTTTTAAATACTTGATGGTTTTGGAAGCAGCACTGTATTCTTTCCATTGTGACTGAGGGAAGTGCTTAGATACTGGCCCTTTCTAAAAATCCTCTGGAGTTACCTTAAGGAGTTTCTATCTTCTTCTGTTGCAGAGCAAGACACTCCACAACTGGGTAAAATTCAGACGAGGGAAGAGCTGAGTGTCTGACCTGTGTATAGAGGAATTGTAGACATATGGTACATGCAATGGATGCCTTGAAAATACTGTAGGCCAAGTCAGATTCACAAAGTCAGTGATTTATAAATGTTTCATTTCTGTGTTGACACAGGCTGAAGCATGTTGAAGATTTTCAACAAATTGGTCTGGCACTGCACAAATTGCTGCCAGCTTTTGTGTTGGATGCTTGTGCTTAAATTCAGGGACAGAAAGGAATGTTGTAGCCAGAGTAGTGAAGGTGTGTGTTTGCCCCCCAAGAAGAAGCACATGTAGCATTCTGCTGTGCAGGGTAAAAAGGGGAGGCTTGTAGCCATTGCTGCTCCATTTTCATTTCCTCCCTGTCCCATCAATAGACTATTGCACAGTGGCAGAAAGCTGGGTACCAAGACATGCCAGAATATGAAAACTTTAAGCACCTCCTGCAAGCCCCACTGGATGATGCCCAGGAAATCTTGCAGACCAGATTCCCAATGCCACGTTACATCCACACTGAGCACGGGGGCAGTCAGGTAAGGAAGTTTCTGGAGGAGCTCTTTCTGTTGTTGCCTAGAGCAGATGGCTCATTCTGCTTTTCTGAAAGGATGGTTCTGGTAGTCAAACACGGTTTAACTCTTCAAAGTACAGAGCTTGCATATTTTCATAGCGGCTTTTACTACAACTCTGTCTTTTAATAAGCTGATCACTTGCTGGATATGCTTATGAAATGTGAGGGTGGGAAAAAAATGGAAAAGCCAACTTAAATATGTTTTTATTCCCAGCAAAAAGGTGGGAAATCAATGATTTGGCTATGTGTCTATAGTTAGCTTGCTAGGACAGTCATGCTGAATGATTGATGGTCTGTATCTTCATTCTCAAACACTGAATGAGGATGTAAAATTGTTCTTACTTTCGCTCTTCCTGGAATTGCAATGTGCTGTACTTGTTTGTAGAAGTGAAGAAGCAGGAAGTGATGCTCCAAACCAAAGATTTGGTGTTGATTTTTGATGTGACTCTGTTACACTAGTCTTGTACTGAGCCCTTTTTGGAAGAGCAGGTGTGGCATGGGTAGAAGAACAGTGCTGGTGTTTCCTGTGCCATGGATTCCTGTCCCATGGAATCAGAGCTGCCCTGCCAGGCAAGCACAGCCTGCTGCAGCAGAGCACTCAGTGCCTCTGGGAGACAAGCTGTCTGTGGAGCAGGGATTTCTGGACTTGAAACCTGCTTAAGTTAAATTAGTACCTTGCAAAAGCAGAGAAACATTGCTAGTCATGCATCCAAGATGAGATGAAGCCTGATGGAGCAGACAGGTCTCTCATTTTACCAAACTCCTCCTCTTTTGTCTTTACAGGCCCGGTTCCTCCTGTCTAAAGTGAATCCTTCTCAGACCCACAATAACCTCTATGCCTGGGGCCAGGTAAGCAATGGAAGAGCTGCTCATGTTTGGGAATGCTGTAAAATACACATAGACATGTTTGTGTGTGCAGTGGCCATCCTGTCTCACCGAGTGGCCACAAACAGCATTACATTTGTCTTTGGTTCCTTATTGTTGATAAGATGGGCAGCACTGGATGATCAGAATGGAGTTTTCAAGCCTGGTTGTCATGCATTTTCAGTATTCTGGAAAAAGCAACTAGCATGTGGATACAAAGAGATCTAATTTAGCTGAGAATGCTAGCCTTCTATATCCTCTTTGCTTGCCTTGCTTGTGTAGAGCTTTGGATACTTTGAGCAGCAAAATTCCTCGTGCTTTAGGAAGAAACTTCCCTGCAGCAGTTCAGACTGTAGGAGGATAATGTCAGTGCCGTTGCCAAAGAATAGCATCTGTCTTTTGCAGGAGAAAAATCAAAATTTTAGCAGGCATTTAGTTCAGAGTGCTGGCATTTGATTTGCTTTCAGTTCATCCCCTGTGTTAGAGGCAGTATTTTAGGCTCTTTATTTCTTTGTTTGTCTGCAGGAATCAGGAGCTCCAATCCTGACAGACGATGTGAGTCTTCAGGTATTCATGGACCACCTTAAAAAGCTGGCAGTTTCAAGTGCATCGTGACTGAACAGCAGGAGCAGACGATTTACATGGATTGTGTTGATGACAGAAGTGGACCAATTGATTTACATTTCCTTTTCTCTCTTTTGAACTAGGGATTTTAACTGTTACATGAAATAAACATTCAGGGAGAGTTTTTTACTTCTCCCTTCTAATTTATTTGTATTGCTGTTTGTCTATACTCTGTTCACTCTGCGTTTTCCACACCTCGTAATTAGAGTTGAAAGGCGTTTTAGCCAACAGAGCTTTTCACAGCCTTTAGCTTAACTTTTAATGCTCTGAAGAGGTGTCCCGGCAAGCAGGGGTTTGTATTAACGAAAAACGAAACCGGGTCGGAGCGCTGCTCCCGCCGTTGGTGCCGCGGGCAGCTCGTGCCGCCTTCTGCCCCGCCCCCGCGCGTGCACCGCCCCCCGCGCGTGCCCGGTGGGGGGCGGGGCGTCCCTCCGTCCGCGCGGCGGGTGGCGATGAAGCCGGGGCGCGCCGCCGTGTGGAACGCCAGGGCCGCGCTGGTCTACTCGCTGGGCGCCTGGACCACGCTGGGCGCCCTCATCTACTACAGCCGCCTGGAGAAAGGCAGCACCGCCACCGGTACCGGCAGCGGGGCCTGCGGTCACCTCCGGGGCTGGGGAGGTTTCGCTGAGGGAGAGCCCGGCCGGCGCGCGCCGCGTCCGGGGCGGGGCTCGCTCGGGGGCGGGGCTGCGTGAGGGGAGCTGGGCCGCGGGCGCTCCTGCGCTCCGCCCGGTACCGCTTCCACCGCTTCCCGGCCGGGGCAGGTAGCGCTGGTATTGCCGCCCTCCCCGCTTCCCGGCCGGGGCAGGTAACGCTGGGGTTGCCCGCCCCCCCAGGCACTTGGGGCTGTGCGGTTGCCGGAGCGCAGGCTCCACTCGGGCCGGCTGAGTGACCTGGCTGTCCGCCCGGCCCGTCCCCGGCACTCCCTCCTGAAGGAGATAAGTCCCGTATTGATGGGACTTTGTCTCAAATCATAGTAAAGGGCACTAGGCTCTTCCCAACCTGTTGCTTTTATTTGCGCTGTGGGAATGGTTCAAAGCTGTGCTGCGGGAGTGTTAGGCTGGACATTAGGAAGCATTTCTTTACTGAGAGGGTGGTCAGACTGTGGAATTAATACGTGTTTTCACTGGGCTGCTTGGGCTAGCTTTAACGCAGATACCTGTTGTTGGGAAACCTCTTGTTACTGCTACTGTAGTACTGATAATTGCCCAGTACCAGTGCAGGTATCTGATCTACCCTAGTAAATCACTTTTTCTGTCTGCAGTTAACAGATCTTTGCTATCTGATCCTCAGAATGGAAAGAACAGCAAAAAGAATACTGAATGCCCATGTGGCTGCCATGATAAAGGGGTGAAACATTTTTATTGCTGTGTTCTTTTTTGTCTTCCCCCTCTGCCTTACCATCCTTTCTATTCCTTAGAGAATGAAAATGATCCTGAGGCAAAGCAAGGGCCCCGGAAAGAAGTATACACTAAGGAATATCCTTTTGGATTGACGGTGACAACAGAAATAACATACAAAGAGGTTCAGCCTCCTCTTACTCGGCTGCTCAGGCGTGTAGTATCATTCTTTGTTCCTAATGACGACCCTCCGTCTGAAAAGTGAGCTGTTCAGAAGCTCAGAATGTTGTGCTGGACCTCTGAGAACATCATCCCAGTGCCTGGCACCAGACCACTTCTGGAAAACTGTCCCCTGCATTGCTGAAACAGCAGCTCTGCCCCGCTGGTGTGAAGTTGCTTTCCCAGCTGGTGTGCAGGATGTACCCAGGATGGCTCCTCAGCTGGGCAGCTCTGAAATGGATACTTTGGGAAGAATGAATAAATGGGAAGGAATGTGGTTTAATGTTTTAGTTACCGAAATTTTTAATGGTCCTTCAAATAAAAGCTCATGAGAGATGAGTTACAACTGTGGAAATGTTTCTGTAAGCTACATGCTGAATGTTCTGCTACAGGGTGTTGTTTCTTTAGGGATTTTCCTGATCCTAGCACGTGCTATGTCCCCCGTGTAGGGTATTGTCCCTCAGCTCTGGGACCAGAACTAATGTTCATTCTGTAGGGTTTTTCCTAGTCCTTATGGACGTCACCTTCCTGTTTCTCTTGGGGCTTTCCCTACAGTCCTTTTAGGACACGTCTTGCCCTGCCCCACACAGGTCTCTAAGTTTTCCCATCTTGCTGTATGGAAAGCTGTCTCCGTCTCCTCTGCCCACACACCTCAGCTTCCAGATCCTTCCAATTTCTGAAGGGGGCCCTGCAGGGAGAGGGACTCATTGTCAGGAACTGTGGTGATATGACAAAGGGGAGTTGGTACAAATAAAAAAAGGGTAAAATTAGGTTAGATATTAGGAAGAAATTCTTGACTCTGAGAGTGGTGAGGCAGTGGAACAGGGTGCCCGGGGAGTGTTTGGGTGCCCCAACGGTGGAAGTGCTCAAGGCCAGGTTTTGGATAAGACCTTGAGCAACCTGGCCTAGTACAAAGTGTCCCTGCCCTTCCAGCCCACACCTTTGATTCTGCAGGAGCTTTCACAACCCAAGCCCCACCAGACCTATGCACCTACAGACCCACCTTCCCACATGGACTCCTCAGGTCCGTACAGCCACCACCTCCTTTTCCCGAGCGCTCCTCCCAGCCACTAATTTTTACAGGCATCCCGCTGTGTCCCTATAGCTGTTCCAATAGCGGATGCCGCCCTGCTTACATGCATATTCTCCTTTTGGTAGGCACCCCCAAGTGCCCATAGGCACTAGGAGGAAGGCCGAGCACCTGTCCGTGCGCACCTGTCCCCCTCCTGTGGCACCCCCGGAGCGGCGGTGCGGGGCTGCGCCGGCACCTCCCGTGCGCCGGGGGGCGCTGCGCGCGGGGCGCGGGGAGCGGCCGCCGCTGCCGGGCGCCGCTGCTGTCCCCGCTCGGCGCCGGCCGCGCTGCGCTGCGCCATGAAGGCGATCGTGCAGCGGGTGGCCCAGGCCAGCGTCACAGGTCAGTGTGTCCCGACCGCGGAGCTGCGGGGGCCGGGGCGGCTCTCTGGTGTCTGTGTGTGCGTGTGGCTGTGTGCGGGCGCTTCTTCCCCTTGTCCCCCCGCGTGGGTTTGGCGCGGGTCCGCTCGCTTGCGGCTCCCCCGGGTGCCCGACCCCCGCGGGTGCGTGTGTGTGGGACGTGTGTGGAGCTCTGTGTGCAGTCTTGCCTGGCAGGCGTGGGCTGCCAGACCCGCTGCCATCGCCTCCTCCAGCGCCTTTGTGCTGGCAGCACAGTCGCAGTCGTCTTGCTTCGCTTGTGTTCATGGAATCGCACAGTATTCCGAGTTAGAAGGGACCCACAGGGATCAGCTCTTAGCCCTGCACAGGGCATCCCCAAGAGTCACACCGTGTGCCGGGGAGCAGTGTCCAAGCGCTTCCTGGGCTGTGGCAGGCTCGGTGCTGTGCCACCGCCTGGGTGCTGTGCCACCACCTGGGTGCTGTGTTAGTGGGGTGCCCTGGCACGGCCGGGCGTTGCCGTGCGTGTGGTGGCAGTGCCAGCCCGGTGTCCCTCTCCCGGGGCTTGCAGGCGCTGGCGCTGCAGTCACAGTCACCTCCGTCCATCGCAGGCATGTTGGCAGTGCAGCCCGGGTCATCTTTGTGCACTGCCGGTGTGTGCCAGTGGTGCTGTCCCAGCGCCACCGGGCGCTGCTCGCCTGGGTCCAGCCCCGGTTCCCGCAGGAACGGTGTGTCCTGAGGGAATGTCCCTGCTATTGCACTGCTTTGGACCTTCTGTGCTCAGGGTGCTTAAAATCTCCAAGAAGTCTGCCCGTGAGGCAGTGAGTACCTGCTGTGGCACTCTCTGGTGTGCAGAAGGGTGGCCTTCAAGTTATCGAGCAGCTTCTCCTGTGTGGCAGCACGGGCACAGCCTGGGCACAGCTGTGTCTGTGAGGGCACAGCCTTTGTGCACAGCCGGGACCGTGCTGACAGCTGGGCTCACCCTGTCAGCGCTCAGGTTCTTGCTGCCTTAATACCACTTTTCTGGGGAGAATTCAGACTGTTGTTCCTGGCTGTTGAAGAGTTTGGTGGACAGCGCTGTACTTAGCAGGACAAATTTGTGGACTGGAGGACTCATACCCTGATCTAGCGACTAGTGCACAGACAGTGTCAGCTTTCACTGGAGGCCTGATTCCCTTTCTTTTTGTGGGATGTTTGGAGCTTTTTGTCCTGGTCATGAGCCTGGATGCAGTTTTAGCAGCTGGGTAACTGGTGCTTATCTCAGCACCAGGCATTTATTCTTACTATAGTCATCTCAGGGTGAACCACGTTAAGATAATTCTATTAAATTAAGATAGTTTAAGACTTTTCTTAGGAAAACACTACAGATCTATGATAGTTTGTGTTTTATTGTAAATGTCATTAAAGGGGTTGTTTTCCCAATTAGGAGAGCCTAATTTGCAGGTTGTTGAAAATCATGTTTCAAAAAAATCCATGAGGACTCCTATCAGGTAGAAATCACCTGTTCAAAAAAAAGGCAAAGTGTGAAGGGAATGGTGGAGTAGAGAAATTGAGTGCATCAACACTCAAAATTAGTGGCGTCAACCAGGTGGATAATTTTTCAAGGACTGTGGAGAGTTTTACCACCTTTCTGTTTAGGACAGTTAATGCAATTGTAGTATAAAAATCCTCATACAGTGTTTTTAAATGCTGGAGTAAGTAACCCAGTCTGATAAAGAAGTGGTGGCATTGGAAAGCTTTTGAAAGAATGCTTCCATGTGAACTTTCAAATCTACAAACTTAAGACAGGAAACATGGTTTAGAATGCTGTTTTCTTCAGTGGTTGGACTGCTGACACCAGTCCTAACTTGTGCCATAAAACAAGACAGTGCATTTAGCCTTATTTTTCTTTTCCCTCTCTCCTTTCTCCAGTGGGTGGTGAACAAATCAGTTCAATAGGACGAGGCCTCTGTGTGCTGCTGGGCATTTCTTTGGAAGATACACAAAGAGAGCTGGAGCACATGTAAGTCACTCCCTTCTTTTTGCCTTGTACTCTTCTATTTGTGCATTGCTGATACCTGTGCAGCAGCCAAACAAATCAGCTATTCCTACTGGGAAATTCAGGTTTTCCTGTTAGTTCCTCTTCAGATTTTACCTTGAATACAGATTTCTTAGAGTTTTCTCTTCACGTTCCACTGAGAAAAATCTGTTCCCATTTTCTGCTATGCGTTTTTTATCAAAAGTGGACTCTTTTAAATCCTTTTTGAGTCCAAAAGAAATCCATCCTTCAATGATAGGATTTATGAGCATCCTCAAATTCTCCTTTTAGCTTGCACATGAGTTTTTTTCTTCCTGAAGGTGAGATAGTCTTGTCAGTTGCTTGTCTGCAAACAGGAATCAGTTTTGGCAGCCTGGAGGACTGGCTCTGGCCATCTGCTCCATGGCCACAGAATAGTGGGATTCAGCCAGCAAACATATGCAAGAGAGAGCTCTCCAGGGGCTTCTTCTGTCTCCTTTGGACTGGTTGTTGCTCTAGGACTGACCTCAGTCCTTGCAAAGGCGAAAAAGGAACAGGTAATGGAGCTGACTGATATTAAGAAGAGGGGATTTTGATTCTCACATGCTCCATTGGTTTGCCTTCCTGTTTGCCTCCCTCGGTGTGAAACATCTGCTCTGCCATTGCTTCCCATCCCTGCCTTGGTGGATGTGGAAGCTGCTTCTGAATTTTGCAGGCGGGAGATCTGTAGTTACCGTGCTCTCAGCACCAGGGTGTTGGGATGGCTCACACAGGAAGGGCAGGAAGCCAGCATCTGGGCAAAGGGAGTGAGAGAAAGCAGCTTAACCAGGCTTTTCAGGTCCTATTAAAGGACACTTTAGTAATCCACTTTAGGAAATGAAACAACAAACATCTCTATGAAAAAAACAGAGCAGTGATGATGATGTAAGCCTTCTGCTGGGGCCTTCTGGTGGATGCTTTCAACAATCCACTTCATTTAGGAGTTAATTCTGGTTGCTGTTGACACACACAAATTGGCAAGGATGTTCTTGTGACTGTGCCTTAGTGATAGCAAAACCCTGAAACTAGACCATAACAAAGTCTCAGCTTTGTCTTGCACTGACTGCCTCACCTCTGGTGCAGTGCAAAATGCCTGGCTGATGACTGCAGTTGAAATCCTTTGTACTTGATAGGCTCCCTTGATATGCTGCAGGTGTGGAAAAGCCAGAAGAAGAAACCAAAGACAGGAGAGTGGCTTGGATGCAGTCCTGTTATCAGTCAAAGTCCTGATATGGACTGGGTTACAGCTGCCTGCTGCTTTTCAGGATCCACTTGTGAAAGTCCACTTGTTGTGTTGAGCCAGTCAGTTCTGTCCTCTGTCTCTCGAAAATTGACCCAAATTTCAAACCACTTTGCTGCCAGCTGCAGTTCTCCCCTGTTCCTTGGATTCCTCCTCTCATCCTGATGAAAAAGTGTTGTCATCTGGCTTATGGGGTCTGGTCTGGAAATAGTGCTAGGAAGTGACAAAGCAGGAGGAGTATATGTGAATCATGATTGGAAACAAAAACCCACAGTTTTAAACACAGTTTAGCATGATCTCATTTCCTACTGAGTGTGATTTCCTGGTGTGGTGGGAGGATTAAAATTCCCAAAACTGTTCACACATTAAATAATGTTGTGACACATAAAAGCAGATAGTAAAGAGTGACCTTTCTTCCTTCCTGTGCCATCTGTATGTCACTGTGTAGCGTGCAGTTATTCTGTCCTGGTGCCACACTGTACAATGATGGTGTGGATTGATGACCTGACACAGTTGTGTAGCTGTGTAAGGGCTCTCTTGCTTAAGGCTGTGGCTAATGTGATGAGATTCCCATGGCTGGGAATGAAGGTGCAGAGGGATGTCTTGTTATGTGGAGGCAGACTGAATATGCATCTGTTACCTCATTCTGTGTGGTACCTGTTGATCCTACAGGGTACAATTTAGGAATTATCTTCTCCTCCTCCCAGGGTGCGAAAGATCTTGAACTTGAGAGTCTTCGAAGATGAAAGTGGGAAGCACTGGTCCAAAAGTGTGATGGATAAACAGTATGAAGTGTTGTGTGTGAGCCAATTTACTCTCCAGTGCATCCTGAAGGGAAACAAGCCTGACTATCACATGGCAATGCCCACGGAGCAGGCGGAGTCTTTTTATAACAACTTCCTAGAGCAGCTAAGAAAAGCCTACAAACCAGAGCTTATTAAAGGTAAGTACAGAAGGTTGGTGAGGTCCTTGCTGTGACCAGTGGACACTCCTTGTGTGTGTCCTTTCCTGATTGTTGCTTTTTTTTTAATTCTGTGATTTTCTGTAGCTGAAGGGATGTTAACAAAATTTTCACTAGAGCCTCTCGGGGTGACCGCTCCAGTCTTCCTCTAGCCAAGCCATTTCCTGGCCTTCCTCTGGGCGACATGTAGATGTTCTTGTATTCCTTTTGGCTGCACAACATGAGCAGCCCAGAGACGCTGCAGCCATGAGAACAAGCCTTGAGGTCAGGCTCCCTCAAAGGCTGAATGTTTTGTGCTATATAGATAGATTAACCCAAGAGAAACATTTTTTCTGAAAATTGTATTTAGTTGAGACTCTAAGGTGTCACCAGTTTGTGATGGACAGCACAGTTCCATCTGTCATTTCCACATCCTGTTAAATGGAATTGTGACAGTGGGAGGTGTAATGTGCTGCTTGACAACAGCTTTTGATTTAGACTCTGTTTCCTCAACTCTGTGTCATGAGTGGAGCAGTTTTCTCTTTATCAGAAAATACCTGGCTTCCCTGTTCATTTGTGCTCTGTCCACACTCAGCATTTTCTGTTTGGTTTTCTGACTGCTTTCTTTCCATTTTCATATTCCAATTTGACTTTTTGCTACACTTGACAGAAGACAAGTTTCAGGAAAAGACTATTTTTAAATGGTGTCTATGATATATAATGGTTGGCTTTACTTTCCTTGTGAGGAAAAAAGTAAAACAAGACAGAAAACTGATAGCTGAGAAAAGATTTAGAAGCTAATTTTCATATTGACTCTAGGTTAGGATAATTATTCCAGTGCTTTCCAAGGAGGCACAGTGAAATGCACGCATGTCCACATGTCCAAAAATGTAAATTTTTCAAGCTTTTCTACCTTGATATGTTCTTCCATCATTTGTTCCTGATAGGGAAAAAAGCATGCTTCTCTGATAGCCCTTCAATCACTTTATATTTTGACAGCAGCTTTTTGAATTCATTCTCTCAGTGAATAGCAGTTGTGTATCTGAAATGAATATTAAGTGCCCTTATTTTGGCACTTTTTTTCCCAGTGCTTTCTGCAAAATAGGCTTTCACTTCTGCATTTTTCTTTCCATGTTAAAAGCACAGGTTTAGAAACCCAAGAGTCCTATTGTGTCAGATAACACATGGATTTAAAACTGCTGGCAGCACTGGAACTACCTGTCAGTTTATGATTTTGCTTTCTCATTAAGCTGTGCCGGTTATGGTGTGTTGTACCCGAGTCTGTTGAGATTCTCTTAAGTTGAAGTTTCTGCTGTGCCAATTACTTTGCCAGTGTTTGTTTTACTTCTTTGCTGTCTGGAAAATTTGTACTCACATTGCCCCTTCATACACACAGGCACACACACAACAGTTGCAGGTATTGGGAGATTAGAGTTTGATTCTCTGGATTGCTGTAGGTGCCTTTCCCTTTTGATCCTACAAATTGCTTAATGCATTTTAGAGGAATAATTTAATCACTGAAAGTGGAATTTGTGTAGTTGAGGCAAAGACAGATCAATAAAGGTCTTGTCCTATTTCCTAAGAGCCTTGTGTTTTCTGGTTCCTGGTTCCAGGAGAGAATTTGGAAGTTGTAGGTGCTGGGCAGGCGGCTCTTCTCTGCTCCTTGCCAGCCAGGAGCTCAGAGTGGGAAGTGTTCCCACAGAAGCACAACCCATTCTTTCACACCAAGAGCCATGGGACACTTGACAAATGAAATCTTGGAGAAGGCTCAGAGCCATGGTTCCTAGGTCGGCACAATTTAACACATGGGCACCCACATGTAGGAAGTGAAAGGCTGCATCAGAAGTCCTTGCCTGTTGTGCTTCAGGGCTTTCTTGTGTTCTTAAACACCCCACTCCCCTCTGGGGAGCAGAGCTGGTGTCTGCAGGCCTGAGCACTCCAGTTGTGCAAGCTAATATCCAAATGTCAGACCTACCAAGGCTCCTCCTTATGTTTCAGGGCCTTTGCTCTCTGTCCTGAATGTGGATTTATTCTTCTGAGGTAGTAAAAATTAACATGGCAAGGAGTGTGAAATGTCTTACTCCCTTAGTAGTAATATCTAAGTAAATATGAGAGGATTGTTCCACAAGGAAGAATTTAACTCAGATTAAGGTTTGGTACAAGTAGAAAGCACAGTTATTCTCCCTGATTAATTCCCTTTGTGAGTGTTGTCACTTCAGAATAAGTGCTGTTATCTGGAGCAACAATATTCACATGAGGTTAATGAAGAATAACTTTCCAAGTAGACAAGCTTAGAAGTATAAAACCAGTGTGAAATTTCTAGGTCATAAGGCTTGAAATATGTACAAAAATATTCTGGAAGTAAATTATGCCTCTTTTTCAAGTCTTTATGGCTCAGATGTGGCTTCTCTGACTCATGTCAGGTGCAGATTTTCCATCTGAGGAAGGCATGTGTGCTGGGCTTTTAGAGGCAAGGAATTTGGAGAGATGGGTGTCCAGCAGAATGAACTTGTCACTTTAATAATACTTCTAGGATCCTATTTTACTGCAGAAGATGAATTGATCAGTCCAGAAGTCTTAAAGTAGGGAAAGATGGAGAGCAGTAACTAGAAATATAAATGTGTGAGGAGAACAGAAGGGAGCTGTTCCTTGACAGTAGTTCTGATGCCAAAACAAGATAGAAAGTACTTGTGACATGGGAGTACTTTGAGTCTTCTGGTAAAGGTGGGGGTATTTGACCATTTTATCAGCCTCTGGAAAAAATGGGCTTGTGGAGTTTACTTTTTTTTAGGTCCATACACTTGAATGGGAAATGGAAAAGAACAAGTCCTTTTGTAAGTGAAGTACAGCAGAGGGATGGCATGATGAGAGAGCAGAGTAGAGAGCAATTTGAAAAGTTGTTCTCCCACGAATAAAGTTTAAGATACTATTCTTTATTATTTTGTTAAAGAAAGATGCATTAGTTTTGACTGGGTTTTGTGGTCACAGGGTGTAGGTTACATCTATGTAACTCTCAAAGACCAGCCTAGGTTACCAGCAGAAATGTAGAAGTGGCTGTAGCAGATTGGGACTGAGTTGCACCCCAGTGTCCCCTGCTCTACAGTATTCAATTGTCAAATGCTTCAGAGTAGCTCCAGGTCTTCTTACCTGTTGCCTAAATATAAAATTTTTCAAAGTATCAGGTGATCAGTTGGACTGGATCCCTAGGCTGAGTTGTTACAGCCTTTAAAATGTCATCTCCTGCCAGTGAGAACCATCCTGCCTATCCTGAACTTGGTTTGTTTTGTGCATATTTCTCTACTCAGCTGTGTGTTTATCCTCTCTGAATGGCAAGCTACATACCTGGGTGCACATACACTGTTTTTTCTTGGTAGCTTTCTACATTTCAATAGTTGTCTGCCCTTTTATGTATTTTTTGTTTCTTTTTGGTATCACAGTTGATAAAAACTTCAATGTGTGTTATCATCCCAAGGGCTCTGAGCACTTCTTGTCTTTTCCCTTTTCAGATGGCAAGTTTGGTGCCTACATGCAGGTCCACATCCAGAATGATGGTCCTGTAACAATAGAACTGGAGTCCCCAGCAGCCACTGTTGATCCTAAACAAGTAAGTGACTCCTAAGGTCTGTCTGGAAAGGATGATGTGTATTCTCTGCAAATTTGTAGCATTGCTGTTGTGAAGCAGTACAGCTTCCATTAGGCACAAGGACCTTGTCCTTCCTGTGCAGCCTCTGAGCAGTCAAATAATTGCATTGTTTTCTTCAGTTCCCTGGTCTGTTGATGGCTGCCTGCTGTCCTGGGAAAGGTTGTGTGTGTAATGCAGAACAGCTTTTCACATTTTATTCCTCCTCTTCATTAAAGCTGTTGTTTAATCATGACTCATTAACAATTGTTTTTCATAAGTCTGGACCACCCCCCCTGCCTTTAGTGAAGTTTCTTGGCATGTGGGAGCTTTGGCATGTGGGTGACTGGGTGAAAGTGGAGGTGCCTCTCTGTCAGAAACAAGGGAATAGTGAATTTGAATCCTAATTTAAGTCTGGAGTGGACAGGAGAATGAGCTAGCTCTGCTGAGGAGCAGCACAGGCTGTGCTGAAAACCAAACACAGTGCTGAGGCTTCCTCATCCTCTAAACACAACAGTGGCCAGCTTTTCCAGGCTGATAGAAAAGGAGGAAGGATTGTTGTGCTTCAGCATGGTCACACCAACCTTATTTGTATAATGCTTCACTTAATCTTGGTGAAATTGTTTCTGCAGTTTATAAAAAGGGCATGAGGGAAGAACCGGGAAACAACAAGCCTGTTAATCTAGCCTCAGTGCCTGGAAAAATTGTGGAGAAGATTATGCTGGGTGCTACTGAAAGGCATTTAAAGGTGGGGTTAAAGTCAACACGGATTCAAAAAGGAAAGTCCTGTCTAACTGATTGAATGCTCTTATACTGTATGGTCACCTGCCAAGTGAAGGAAGGGAAGGTGGTGGATTTAGTTTTTCTAGATTTTAGTAAAGCTTTTAATACTGTCCCTCACATCATTCTTCTCAACAAGTTCTCCAACTATGAAATGGGCAGATACAAGTGCTCTGTGTTGCCTTAAATAGCTTGGTTTGAAGTCAGTTTCATTTTTACCTTCAAATGCTGTTCTGGATTCTTGTGTCATGTTTTACCTCTGAAAAATATACTGATATTTCTAGTGTTTCTTTCTGTACCCTCACAGTTTTAGCCCAAAGAATTCTCAGGCCAAACCATTAATAATTAACAGCAGCAGCAGTTCTAGTTTTGGAGTGAGAGCTGCTGCCTAGTGTGTAGGTGTAAAATAATCAAAGTGTGCAGGATTCTGCAAGATTTCATTTCTTTCTTGGGAATATTGGCTTGTTTAAGAGTTTTACCTTCCCAGTTCAAGGCTGCCTGCTTTCAACTACCCATCTGACAACACCTTCCTAGTGGCCACAACTTGGGCTGAAGACAGGGAAGGATGCTGCTTTTTAAACTTTCTCTGGCAGTATAAGGCCCAAAATTCCCTTGACAAGCCTCTTAAGAGGACTTGGGTTTTTTTCATGTTCCCTGAGTTAGACACAAGGGAGAAATTCCAACAAGATATTATCAAGAGGTCAAAACAGCAAAAACTTCACTGGACACCTTCAGAAAATCAGACAGCTTTGGCAAAAATTTAGAGCAACATCCTGTTAACACAAAACATTTCACAAAGCATTGACTTAACCCATTCAGCTTCACAAACTCTGTCTAATTTTAAGTTGCTCAAAACTCAGAGGAGAGGGAATTAGAAGCAGAAAGAGACAGAAAAGATGCAGAAAAGAATGAATATAGCTTCCACTCCTGGTCCCAGCAATGTTCAGCTGAAAGAAATTCCAAGAGGAGGTGGGGTCAAGACATCCATCATGCAATGTGTGATGAGGGAGAGCTGATTTAAATTGTTGTTCTCTTTCCTCTTCCCTTCCCATTGCATTTTTTTCCTGTCAAAAATTTGTTTTTTTTGTAGCATGGGAAGTAAGGCTTAGGGATGGTGTGATTTTTATATTTTAGATTTCAGCTTTAGCAAGAAGAGATGACTGAACCATCCTGCAGTGTTTAATGTGATCATAGCAGGAAGAGATTAGACAAATAATTGCTGATGAATAGCTCTTTTATGTCATTGGATGTGACAGCGAAATATCTTATTTTGTCTGAGCAATTGTCTGTGTTTGTAATTGGTAATCAGAACTTTGTAAGTCATTTGCAATGCAATTAGTAAAAATACATTTGGATTAGTCAACCCAAATGTATTTTTTTTATTACTTGTGCTGAGGGATATAAATCACTTCTCTTTTATACTCGGGGTGATCATGTTATCTTATGGTGATAATTCACTGTCTTTTCTAAATTTTTAAAAATCTCAGCCTTTGAGTGTTTTTCTTCTTTCTTTTTTGTTTTGTTGATACATGTATTGGTGTTGTGAATCTAAGTTGCAAGTTTTATACAATTGCTCACATTTACAATTTTATAGAACTAGACTTCTGAAATTGCTTTATTACATGATGTATTTTTTCCTTACCCTGTGAACAGCTGACAAAACTTGAAAAACAGCAACAAAGAAAAGAGAAGACCAGAACCAAGGTGCCCTCTGAGTCAAGTAGAGAAAGAAATGCCCCCCGAAACAAGGATGACCCCAGTGCCAGCAGCGGAGCAGAAGGAGATGTGTCCTCGGAAAGAGAGCCTTAGCTCATCCAAGGCAGGCCTCAGGTTTGGCTTCTCCTCTCCTCTGTAATGCTTGGCCCCTGCCTGTTTTACAGAGAGTGGCATTAGAAGTGCTGGAAAGTGAAATTTTATCTGACTGGTTTTATAAATTTTACAACCTCTGCTCCCATCTGCAGTCACCCACCAGAATGTTGGGGCGGATGAAAACCTCTTCCCAGCTGCGTGCTTGGCTGGAGTTGTGGGTCTGGCCCAGTTGTGATTGTTTCCATGTTGACTCAGGAAATCTGAAAGTTTAATCTGGTAATAACAGCAGTGACTTAACTCTGAGTCCTGCCTCGTGTTCTTCAGATACACAGAGACACAGGGTTGTATTTCTCTCTGTGCTCACCTGGCAGGGAGCTCGCTCTGGAACAAATACAGCACAGTCTCTAGCAATGGAAGTGGAAAACAGCTCAGAAGCTGGAGACAGGGCAGAGCTGCAGCTTCCTTTCATGGTTCTTACCTGCCCCTCCTCAGTTTGTTCTTTCCCAGGATGAATTAGTAATGGGCTGTTTTATAGACCTCCACCATCTAATAAGGACATTAGGGCAGGCACTGAGAGCCAAACTTGCCTCAGCAGCAGGAGATCTTCTCTCCCTTCAGGCACTCAACCTGCAGGACATGCCTAGGCATCAGTGAATGGGATTAGGCTGAATACAGACCTGAATCCTTTGTCATGGATTATCTGCCTATGTAGATATGTGTTTATCATACTCTTCCAGTCAGCTTTAAGCCTTCAGGACACAGCTTTCATTACCTTCCCTCCCCCTTCCTGCCCCCAAAAAGCTACATTGCTGATTTTGACTTTTCAAATGTGTCCAAGCTCTCAAGAAAGTGTTATTATCCTCATCTGCACACTGAAGCCCTGAGCTGGCTGTGCAGTTTAATTATTAACAGCTTTGCAAAGTTAAGGTTTAACCTTTCTCTCATTTTCTTGTCCCCAGAGTTTAGTCTGGCTGTGATTTATACAATTCAGCATCGTTCATTGCTCACAAAGTTTCTTACTTTTTTTTCTTTTTTAAGTCCATGAATTTCCCAGGTGGTCAGACACTGGGTGATGTCTGTAACCTATACAAGGTTTCCCCCCCAACTGTTTCTGGGTTGTGTGTTGAAATAAGAACATTTTAGAGGGTTTGCAGGCCTTCTGGTGTGCTTTGGTCAGTCCAATCTTTCCGATAACATCTGGATTTCTAAGGAGCTGAAGGTCTCTAAAATATAGTATACAGGTGACCTAGCATTAGTTTTCATGCTGTGACGATAAGTAAAGACTTTTTTCTCTGTGGGATTTGAAGGAATCCTGCTGTATTTCTGCTCTGCCTACAGTAATGTTCCTGTTTGTTTGCCTTCCACAGTTTCTTACACAAAAGCTACACTGAATTCTTGAAGAAAGACCCAACGTTCACCTCAGCAACACTCTTCAACGACTTTGGAAAAGGATGGAAAATGGGAAAGCAGAGCTGAGACATTAGAAAACCTATCATTCTGTATTGAACCAACCAAAGCAATGCTATCAGATTCAGTTGTTAATGTGTAGTGTCAGTAGTGAAAAGGACTCGTGACATTTCTGTGTATGCGTTCTCACACAGCTGCTGAGTAAAGGGTGACTGTAGGCAGATTGTAGCAGAGCATTTCACTCTCAGTACATAAGCTCCATTTAAAGAACAAATCAGGGTTTTTCCTTAAACTTACACTTGAATTCTGAAAATTCTCTGAGCAGGCTTGTGTATTGATTCTCACTCCGTGGTGTCATGTGCTACCTGTTTCCATTGCAGTGTGCAGATCTGTGCATATTTTGGTAAATTGTTAGCTGCTGCCTAACATCAGGTTAGGCAGTCCAGTCTTTCTGCATGGATTAAGTTGTTACAAGAGACGATCAGTCTCTAGTTGTTTATCACGTGGAATACATCTGTCTTGTAAACTTTTTTAAAACCAGAAAAAACTTTATTAAACAAATGATGCCAGCTGAGTGCCTGTTGGTGTTTGTGTATTGCACCCCCTGCGTCACTCCTGGGTGTAAAAAGGTGGGGACACAGAGCTAAAGTTGTAGGCAAAGAAACACCTGTTGCTTCAACTCATCCACCTTTCCTGTGGAAGGTTGGAAATCAGGCTGACCTGAAATCTTTGCTGTTTCTAACACATCTAAGTCATTTATTTTGTGGTGGCTATCAAAATGCCACCTACTGCATCCAGGGCTGCTGACAGTTCTGTCACATCCAGGGGAAGCAGATGAGCATTTGGAAACTGCCAGCAAACGACAAGAGCTGAGAAGAAGCTGCAAAACTGCCAAGGAAGCTTCGGGGGAAATGAAAGACTGCAGTTTGTTACACTTTGACTTCTTTCAGAGATGATGGCACCTTTTATATTTGCTATTCCCCAGGTCTGCCTTGCCCTTCCAGTCTGCCCTGTGCACCTGCTGTGATTGCCATCAGAGCCAGCATGCACAGCTCTCTCCCTGATTGTAGGGATAACTGACTGGTGAGAGTTTGAAATCCAAATGCACCTCGCAGTTATAATGCTGCATGTCGTGTAACCACTGTGTTTTTTATTATTTAACTTGTAGGCTGCTTGTATTTTAAAATATCAGTCAAACCGGGATAGGAGATTTAGAGCTGCACCCTGACATGGTTTTTTAAAAACCATGAAGCTTAAGTAAAGATTTGGCAAGCTACACAGCTGGCATTTGAACAGGAATGGTGAGTGGGCAGAACAGGTGGAAGTTATACTTAGTCTTGCCTTTAAGAATGACATAATTTCCCATCTGACCATTACATGCAGTATAAAGAAAAGCTATGTATGTTTGTATGTATGTATGTCTGGGATAGAAGCTTCCTGTTGTCCTGTGCCCAGACTATTTTTAAGCATCACAATTTGTTTCAGGAAGAAACCACCAACCAGCCAAGCCCACTTCATTTAAAAGTACTGTTTACTTTACCAAAAGTTATTGCCTTACTCCACTGGCAGCCAAACTTGGGCAAGGCCACTTTTCCAAGTGCAGTCACATGGCTTTGAAATGGGATATTTATCTTATGCCTTTTTCTGCTTGCAGAGAGCTGCAAGAAAAAAACAGGATACATGAATTCCTGTCTCTTGTTCCTCTGCTTGGTATTTCTTAGGAGAAAAAGTTTTCTCAACAGAAGACACTTCCAATGCAACTGTGCTGCTGATTGTCGTGGACTGCTAAAAACCAGAAAATACAATTATTATAACACTCAAAAACTTTTGGAGGTGTTTTTCTAACATTTCCATTCAGATACTGACTCTAGGGGCTATGATAGTTTGAAAAATAGATTTTAAAGAATGGAACAGTCAGAATAAGTGATGTTTCTACAAAGCTGTTTGGAAAAATGATCAGAGTATTTTATTTTGGGACGTAAATACAGTAATCAAAGTCAAAATTACATGACTGTTGATGTAAGTACCCAGTGGCTAAGCTCATAGTTTAGAAGCTAGTGTGGACAATTAATTAAAAATGTTCTCATTTGCAGAGAAGGTCATTCATGGAGCACCCCCACTCTGACTAGTGGAGTTTCTTCCTTTCAGTACCTGCCCAGCAAAGGGCAGACAGACCTCCCCAAGCAGGTTTTCAGCTGCTGTGCAGTCTGCTCTTCTCTGGCTGCCAGTCCATCCTGAGCAGTCCCACAATGCTCTCAGAAATGCCCATTTTTGGTCAGTTTTTCATGTGAGTGTTTAGAAATGGTTTTCTGTCAGCTCAGCTGCATGTAACTATGCAGATTATGCAGACAGCAAAGGTTGGGTGAAAATTTAAAAAGAGATTGCTAAATTCTTTGCGTGTATTTGATTCTCAGTGAAGTGACGTGGCAGGGCCTGGCAGGAATCAGAGCAGATGCTGTGAAAATACAATGGAGACTGGTCAGCTTTCTGTATTCTGGAATACACACTCATTCTCATACCAACCTGAATTTTATTGTAAGTCATTATATTCCCAATGCCTTAGGAGAGCACTCTGTCTTCTCCCCAGTCCATGGTTTGCCAGGCCAAATCCCAATCCTTCCTATGAAAAGTGGCCTCCTGTTCACCCTGGCATAAATGGCTCAAAACTGAGCTCTTTCAGAGGGATGAGGAGCCACGTTGAAGCTTGAGGGTTTTTTGACAATGGTCTTTGAAAACAAACCATGGAAGTTTGAGCTGTGGCTGATCCTGGACTTTTTCCTCTCCTTTTTGAGAGCTCCTCTGATTTAATAAACAGTTTAGTATTTGCAGCCAGCAGTATCTGAATATGTTTTTGTTCTTTGTGAGTTTAACCTAATACCCACAATATTTTATAGCTGCTCCTTGTATTTCCAGATCCAAAAATTATTATTGATTTAATAAATATATTGTCAACATATAGGTGTGTAGGGAATGTGCCTCAGTCATGACTTGAGGAGATTTACACTTTGTGTAAGACAGTACTTTGCTATTCATGCAAAAGTGTTTTTTTCCTCTTATGTTTAGCTTATCTGGGTGATGTTGACCAGTGCCAGATGAGGTATGATGGTGAATTTTTTTCCTATTAAGAACTGGGACTCATAAGGGTGGTTGACAAGCCTCTGGCTGTATAGAACATATATGTGCCTTTTTACTGATCCTTCTGCACTAGCACAACTGTATGCAAATAGTTGGGATACTTGGGGGTGAACAGTTCATATGGCAGATGTTATTAACCTGTAAAAGCCTTCCAAGACATCTCTTACAAAACTTTGAGTGTATTGGTTTTGTAGTAATAGAAATGGCAAATCTTGACTCAGAGAGGGTGAGGTGTGATTGGCTGCTGAAGCAGGACCAGAGATGTTTATTGCTCTGAGACTATTTCCCTTTGTGCCACCTGGTGTCAGCAGAACCTAAGAAATTGAAAACCATGACAGTGGCTTAAGGTGGTTTTCATGAAAGTCTCTTTCCCTAAAGAAAAATTACCATTCCAGCGATAATTGACACTGCTGTTTCTTCAGAGTGTATTTGGTCTAAGTATTTGCACTCTCCAGAGCTCAAAAACTGTGCAATACAATAATTTTTTTCTGCATATTGACCCAGTGTTCTGCATTACATTTGTGCAGAGGCCTCAGCCCTGCAGAGAAGCTGCAAGGGGAAGTAGCAATCCTTTGTTACCACAGCTCACACAGCCTGTGGTGGCATCAGCAGTGTCTGTGCTGCCTTTTGGAAGCCTCAGCCTCTGAGCTCCTTGGTTCACAGCATTTCTGTCAAGTTACAGGACTACAATTTTGGCAGCACCAATAGATGTGTTCTGGGTGTCAAGGCAGGAGGTGGATTTCCTGAGAGGTGCCCAATGCTTATGATCTTAGGACTGACAAATATCTGCCTATGGAAGTAGGTGGGTACCTTTTGAATGAAACTAAGGTATGGTCCTACTCAAATTTGTGTCTACGAGATCTCTTTTAGGAGAGGAGGTTGGCTTTGCTTGTGCAGTTTGAATCAGAAAATGAATATGTCTTTCATTCTGGCATGAGTTGGTTTCTTTGAGGCGCTCTTGCTTCTTGCTTTGAGGTGCTCAGAAGCCACACACTGTTGTACTATGGATTTTTATTTCTATCTCGTGATAGCTGCAAAGAAGTTATCTCTAATTGTTTTTCTTTGTTTGTTTGGGGTTAGGGGGACACAAGACAGGAATGTGAGTAGCAAACACGGTTTTTATCAATCCTAGAATACATTCACATTCTAAAAGCTATTGTTTCAGGGGGATGCTTCAAAAAGGCAGCCAGCTGGAATATTTCTCTCTATGGAGAGTTGATTATTGTGTCATGGTCTTGCAGTGCTGAGGTTTGCTGTCCCTGAAGCAGGCACAAACAGCAATCAGCCAGGTAACATCATTCCCTGGTGTGCCTCAGGAACAGGAACAGTGTGGACAACAAGCTTGTGGCGCCCAAACAAGGAACTCCTGGCCAGAGTGAAAAATTTCCAAGAGGTTGACAAATGTGCTTAGAAAAGAAACCTGAAAAAACCCCCTGAACCTGCTAGAATAGTTTATGATATGTTAATACATAGTGAAGACTTGATGAAATGGGAGGGAGGGTGGAGCTATGCAGATGTTTCTTCTGGATTAAAAGGAATAACAATGAAAAGTTTAAGTTTTAGGAAATTTATTGGAATGTTGCCAACAGGGCTTCATAAATCGAAGTATCCACTACAACCATGAATTTGTTGTGTGCCTGCTGCAAAACTGCCTCTGTGTTTCAGGGGAGAAGAGGGAGGTGAGCAACTCTTTTATTTCAATTAGTTTAACACACATATATTTTTAACACATATCAAAAAACATTTTATGAATAAATTTCAATTTCCCACCTGTGTTTTGGGGAAATCCATGTTCTTCTATAAAACTGATTAGAAATATTTCTGATGGTAGGACAAATAGTATTTTTTCCATTATGCTCCAGTGGTGAAAGTATACTGAGCTAGCCAGAATGTTCCTGCAAATAGTTACAGTGAAATATAATGTATTATGGATTAAAATCCATAAAGAAAATCAATCAGAGTATTTAGATTCAGAGTAATGTCTCTTCTAATAGGCGGTATTGTTGAGAAGTCCATGGAGTCATTTGCAGCCACATGCTGGTAAGAAAACCATCTTGAAGAGCAGCATAGTGCATTCTTGCAAGGATAAAAGTGCTGACATTAAAACTGAAACAGTTTCATTTGTATTCAACATGTTTTAGGAAAAATTCAACATGTTGTAGGAAAAAGGATTTCAAATTAGCCCAGAAGTTTTGGCTACAACCCTTTAACGTCAAGCCTTGTTTGCTGTTGTTTGCTTTGGTGTTGGAACTATGCTCTGTGTTGATGTATTTTCACTTGTTTTTTCACCTGTGCCAGCTCCAGGAATCTTTCAGGGTGAGTAGGATCTCAGGCTGGGAGAAGCTGTGCTGCTCCTGATGTGGGT
Organism: Taeniopygia guttata; assembly: GCF_048771995.1. Lineage (NCBI taxonomy): Eukaryota > Metazoa > Chordata > Aves > Passeriformes > Estrildidae > Taeniopygia > Taeniopygia guttata. The sequence continues at coordinate 92,735,779 of NC_133027.1, forward strand.
ACTGGTGTTGGTGATCCTCCAGTCTGCACCAGACAAGGCAGAAAGCTTTTTGTCTATCAATGCCAGGTCAGTTGCCATTTCCCCCCCAGTTATTTCCTACCTGAAATACTTGTGTTTGTAAAGATAAACACAGAATACATTCAATTCCTGTTTCTGCCTTGTGCCTCCTAAGGAAGGTATCAAATGCACTGCTTTTGAGCACATTTTATCTTATCTTCCAGCATTCCTTCTTTCCCCATCATCAAACTGATCAGCTCCCGCTTCTCTGTCCACTGTAACCCCACATTGAAAAGTGGACCCATCCCCCTGGGGTTCCTGCATAAGCCAAATTTCCAGCACACCTTGCAAAGTGGGTTTTGTTTTGGAAATGTTTAGAAGGATGTAAAAATAAAATACAAGATGCTGAGAAGGAAAAAACCCTGTTTGCTTGTGTAGGCATAAATCCCTTTGAGGTCCCAGTGGGGAAATGGGCAGTAAGGGAGAAGGGGAACAGCTGGAAGCATGAGTGGTATCTGTGAGGCTTTTTCCTTGGAGGAGACCAAGTGGAGTAAAATATTCCTCAGGTATGAACTGGATGTTTCTACACTGATGTCATCGTGCCCAGCATTACCAAGTGCAAATGCCATAGGAAATTAATTAAATGCACCAGAATGGTGTTGCCACGCTGTTGTAAATAAAGTATAAAATACATTGACCTGTAATCTGAGGAGCTCTGAAGTGGAGCCCGTAGGCTGATCATCTGTTGATCTCTAAATGTACATGAGGCAGGAATTTGGGCCAGCACTTGTTTGCATCTTTCTGGCCTGCTACATTGGTGTAGGACAGTATTTCCCAGCCATCTCCAGTAACTGTACATCTCTGAAGTGTGATGTTTGAGCTCTGAGGTCTCTCTGCTGCTCCTGTTAAGTCTGTTTTACACCAAACCACAACTTTACTTTGGACCTGCTACAGGATGCTTCCTACAGAGGTCAAAAATCAGGGGGACTGGTGACTCCTCAAAACAGGAGGAACGATGAAGGACACAGACATCCTGACCTTTGTGCCACACAGTCCCAGACAGATTCTGCTACTGGTCCCCCATTCAAAATGTGCAGAAGATGCTGAGGAAGACCTTTTGGGCCATGGCATTTTTTGTATGATGATGGTTTTCACTTCCAGCTCTCCAGTGTGGTCATCAGATTAACTTAATTCAGTTTTCTTACATCACCAGCATCTGGGTAAAGTGGAGGTTTAGTTCTCGAGTGTGGGTTTCTGAGGATTAATTTAATTAAGTTGAAAATTATGTTTCTGATGGGAAAATCCAGACACACTGGAGAAACTGCAGCAGATCTTTGTATTTAGGAAATCTGCCAAACCAGCTTGGATTGGTGACTGTAGGTATTTTGTGTCCTCAAATGAACAGGGTTTCATACAGCATTTCTCTTTCTGATTGGTTTGAGATTTGCCAGCTTTTCTACTTCAAGCCAGATCTTACTGGAAAATGCATATCTATCTATCTATCTATCTATCTATCTATCTATCTATCTATCTATCTATCTACTAAATAAAATTTGTGAAGTGGCACTATAAAAGTGCCACTTTAACATTTATATATATGCATGTGTCATCTATATAAATATATGTAATATATAACATACATATACACATATGCATCTGTGTCTTGCAGGGTCTCAAAGAGAGAGTAACAATTTTGGACACAAAGAACTATGGAATACAGTAACATTTTGGGTTACCCTCAACAATCTGTTATGTCCAGCCAGGGATATTTACTATTTTCTTATTAAGATCAACCTTGAAGTTACCTTAAACTTTAGACATGAGCAGGCCCAGCAGGTTTTTGCTTCACAGGGTGTGCTAAATTCAGTGTGCTTGTCTTTTTCCAGACTGATTTGATTGTCAGAATCCTCACTCAGCAACAAGTTATTTCTGCCCTTGCTGCAGTCTCCTGCAACATGATGCTTATTATGGGTATTTTCCTGAAGTGGTACTGCTCATTTCTTGGGACCACTGGCTTCAGTTCACCTCATCTTATCCAATTCTGAAAAAGAATAAAAATATTTACTGTATAATAAAACACAGTGTAATAATACTTCATGAGAATTTTGTAGACCTATGTTCTCACCCATAAAAACTCTGTTTGCAGAAATCTTGAACAACCTTTTCAGTAACAAAGTGGAATATCTGGAATATATTTGGGCCCTTTAGGTGTTGCTGTACAAGCTTAACAATAAGTGAAGAAAGAGCCTGTAGGAGCAGTTTTACTTCTTCCTTCACCCCAAATTTGTCTTCTTGAGGGGTGCAGGGCACATGGAAGTTTACAGCATCTTATTTCATGATGTTGTCATGTGATAACTCTTTATTGGTCTCTCTGGAAAAGCCTGCAGTATCTAGAAATCTTATCAGATGAGAATGATCCCTTGCCTCAGCTGCAAGATTTTGCCTTTTTAATCTCCCCTAGTAGGTTCATGAGAGCTTAAATGGATGTGGGAAGTCTGTCAACCATCCTCAGCTGTTAATGCTCCTTGTGTTATACAAGGCACGTGTTTGGAGAAACCACTGGGGAAAATGACATGGATTATTATTAGTTTCATTTTTCTCCCCCCTTTTATTTGGTCCTTGAATTTAGAAGTGTTTGACAAGAGCCTGTGATGCTAGAACCCCTGCAGCAGCTCCAGCTGTCAGCAGGAGATGCTCCTGGAAGCAAAACTGAAGGAGGCGAAATGCTGCATCAGGAATACTTCACTTCAGGTGATTTCTGGACAGTTCTGCATATACTTGTATTTTCTTTTAGTTCTTCATTGATCTTGTAGAGAAACTTAAGCCTTCTTTGGTACCTTAGAGAATTCTTGGACTTACTAGACTTCTTCCAAGCAGATGGTATTTAACTTCCCCCATAGAGTATTTCTGGTGGATTCCTTGCTTCTTGCTGTGGCTGCCAGTACTTTGAATTTTACTTTTACTTTTTTCTAATATAAACACTTTTAGTAGTAGGTTGGAGTTTTTTCTTTTCTTCAGACATGTGCTTATATAGACTCCAGAAATGCAGCCCAGCAAACCAAAACTGTAGTTAGATTTCTATTATTTAAACAGGATTTTGGGACACTGGAGCATGTCCAGAGAAGGACAACAAAGATGGTGAAGGATCTACAGAGCAAATCCTGTGAGGAGAGGCTGGGGGTGTTCAGCCTGGAGAAAAGGAGGCTCAAATCTCTGGAAGGAGGGTGTAGCCAGGTGTGGGCTGTCTTCTTCCAGACAAGCAGGACAAGGGGACACAGCCTCAAGATGCACCAGGACAGGTTCAGGTTAAACATCAGGAAAAATTTCTTCATGGAAATTTGGATTTGGCTGCCCAGGGAGATGGTGGAGTCTTCATCCCTGGAAGTGTTCAATAAATGATTGGATGTGACAATCAGTGCTGTGGTTTAATTGGCAGGGTGGTGTTTGGTCAAAGGTAGGGCTTGGTGATCTTGGATATTTTCCCCAACCTTAATGATTCTGTGATTCTAAGGGTTTCTCCTTTTTAGTGATTGCTTTTTGGGGACCTGACTATGAGCAGGTGTTTTTTATATATTGATTTATATCTCGATTTGTATCAGCAAGAACGTTTTACACATCCTCTGGAAGGTGAAGGTAAATAAGGAATCTTTTCTATGATTCTGTGCTCCCTACCTATGGTGTAAATCAGAACTAAAACCCCTTGTAAATCTGGAGGTTTTATGGGCAAGATCTGTGTGACCTAAATTGTTACTTCTCACATAGTCAGACCATTGCATCCCATGCCTAGCCCTAAAAAGTTCCTACAGCTTCAAATTACCTTTTATACCCATCTGATGAAATTCTAATCAATAAGAAAACCAGCATTTTCTCATGAACACACAGAGAGAATGATATTTAAGTTCCTCGGAAACATCATCAGATGGTAAATTCAATGCTAATTCTGACTGCTTTGCACAAGTGATTGACTCTTCTTATTTGCAGTAACTTCCACATTTCAGTGTGAGTGTATTTAAAATAAAGTGCCTTAATTCTGGGGGTAAGAAATCAGGTACTGATAAGTTTGGCTGTGATTTCTACTGCTGTGCCTCCTGAAGGGAGGGGAATGTGATTGTCTTTGGTCTAATCACTGGCTACACCTTTATTTTAATCTCAGAATGTGAAATATTTTGTCCAGTCCCTAAGCAATGTTGCAAAGAATTTGTTTGACATGAAACCCAGTAGAAGTCAGGGAGGGAGTGTGTGTTTGATTTTTAGACCAGACCACAAACATGGTAAGCAGTGCTGTGGGATCATTTAGGACAAATTAGTTTTGCCTTGCGGGGGGAAAGCAAAAGAATTATGATTATTGCAGTAAAAATTTAGTGGAAAAAAATAATTGAGTTGTGCACTGAATCCTTTAATTATATTTTCTTTATGAGAATGACTTTTTTTCTCCTGTTGGCCTTGAAGGTGTGGAAAATGGGCACACAGGCAATGCATTTTGGCCTGTTCCAATAAGGGTGTTGGATGAAATTCCGTGCCCCAAGCTTTGTGTCAGGTAACCTTGGAGTCTACCTCCCCATTTTTACATAATGCCACATTCTGAATGATATATTGTATAGTTAGGTGACTTTTTCCTGCCCTATCCTGCCAGCTGTAAGGCAGTCTGAATGCTAATGGAGTTGGAATGCACTAAAAGAATGCATTGAGACTACAACAGCAATAATTTTTTAGGTATTGTGAATATTGTGTCTATTTATGAGTTCATTTGTTATATTTGGGAAGGGAATCTGTTAAGAGATTTTTTTGAGAAAGGTTTCTATTTAATAACTCTTCATAAGTGAGACACATGGCCTATTTCCAGAACAGAAATGTATTGGCTTAGTGGTTCTAATAAGGTAATTTGAGTTCCATTTATATTTATTGGCTAAATGAGCAAATGTGAAAAATGAAATTAAATTTGTCTAATTTGTTCCACCACCATTTTTTTCAGGTTATATTTACAGTACTGACTATACTGCATTTTTTTTTTCTGATTTCTGTCTCTAATGTGTGGGAAAAAAATGGGCTATGTCAGTCCTCCAGTGTTTTTCTAAGGAAAAAAATACTTATTTCAGGGATACAAAAATCCCTAAAATAAATAAATCCAGGATAAAGGAGCAGCTAAGGAATGTGAGGATAATTTTTAATTACACATTTGTTTGTTGCTGCTCAGTGTGCAAAGCTGGAGAACTTAAGAAAGTTTCTACCCCTTGGTAATGGTCATCATTCCTTTAGTGTGGGTTTTTAGACTTTCACTGATTTATCATCAGATGGAGTTTTACAGGTTTACTTGTACATTTGAACATTGGAATGTCGAATTTCAGTCTTCAATGTAATTTTAGTTGCAAGCAGGTGTGCAAAACTGGAGTAGGAGTAGAAAACCATATGTAACACTTAAGTAGCACTGTAGATAGTAATGAGCCATGAATATGATTTATAGCTCCACTTTCACATGTTTTTTTATTATTAGCAGGCAATATGCCACTAATAATATGTGTCTATAGGAATCCAACAGTCTGTAAGTTGAGGAAGATTATTGGCATGTGAATTAACCACTGTGTCCTCTCCATGGAGGGAATGATTCTCCTCTGTATTATGTTATTTTAGTGCAGTTTTAATAGTGTAGCAGAAATAACTAATACCAAAGGATTAAATTTTTAATATTTTATTATTAACTTAATAACAGTGTGAGCACATTGTGCTGGTCTGGAGAACTATGCAACCCCAAATGTTGAAAATGCTATTCCTTGAAGACAGGGTAATTCTTCACCACACAGAAAAGAGTTGCCACATGTCCCAGGTGTAGATTTCAGGAAGGTTGGTTGGGAAGTTACTGCAGAACTCACCCAGAAATCCCATGACTTGCACCTGACTGGCAGCATTTAGGAGGAAATATATTTAATACAGATGAAAAATGTTTAAAACTGCAAAATAATGAGGAGATGCTTGATCTTAACCCTTAGAAAAAAGGGGATCTTTGGCTGAGCTGTCATTGAAGCTGTGTGTCAGACTGAGGGCTCTTACCAGGCTGATGAGAGTTTTCCTTAAACCCCTTCATGAATGAAGGATGGGCTGGCTAGGTTGTCAGTACCAGAAATATTTTTGATTTTTTAAATGAAAAGCAGCCTTTGCAACATTTGCAACTATATGAAGTTTGCAATCTCTGAGCAGCATGAATAAACGAGCAGCAGAATGTCTCTCCCCCAGCCCTGGTTAGCTGGGGAGGATGCAGGTCAGAGGGGGGAGTTGTGGAATAAGATTATTTTTCTGCTTCAATATCTCAGTGTTCAGAAGAAGGAAATATTAATTTCAGCTGCAGCTCATATGCTCATCTCTAAAGTCCAGGGAAGCCTGGATCTAAATGCATACCACAGGCACCCAGTATCACTGCAAAAGGGACTGCTGGGTCTTGTCAAGAATGTGTTTCTGGTTCCAGTTAAAACACATTTATTGCTTGGCTACTCAGAATAATGGAAAACAGGGTGTTAGAGGCACCTGAGCCTGTGTGTGCAATGTAATTTACACAGCCAGTCAGAGATGTAAATCAGCGCTGAAGCACACGTCGTTATGAGAATATTACTGAATAAGAAATGTTCTTCAAAGCAATCTCAGTCACGGGAAAAAAATTTAAAATGTAGTTGTTCCGTAATGTCTCCCAGATAATTAGTGGCTCCAGATATTTGAAGTAATCTGGCATTGCTAATACTGGTGACAGAGCTACACCTTTAATACCTGGATGTTGTGTGGGGCTGGGGCCACCTGCAAGAGCCAAGCCCCCTTGCTGAAACCTCCTGTGGGAAGCTCAGCTCTTTGAAGAAGAGCCTTGTAAAACATAATTGCAGTCTAGATTTTGTGCTTTCAAAAGGCCTTATCAGCCTCATCTCTGTCTTCTGGGAACTTGGCTTGATGCTGTAATTGAATCAAATTGACTCTTAATTAGTCAGAGTCTATTCAGGAAGGCTAGGTTAGTGAAAATCCTGACTGACTTTCTCTGTGTGCCATGCTGTGCACGAAGTCAATGCTGCTCAGCTGGATGTAAATCAGCTTCCAGTATTGGGACAGTCCCTGTATTTGAGGTGCAGGGCTTTGTTATTTCATGTGGCACAGCTTGAAGGTGAAATCTAGGCAGGTGAGCACGGTGTTGTCTGACCCTAGGCTTAATAAATATATTCCTGAAACACGCAATCCCCCTACAGTGGATTAATTTAGGATACCCCTTGTAACACGAGAAGTTTCTTTGGAGGATTCTTAAGTAATGCAGTTGAAGCACATGAGCAGCACGAGGATGAGCTGCCTTATCTGCTGTCAGGTGGCTTTAATTCAGTGAATTTACTGTGCAGGGCACCTGGTAAGCAGATAATGCTGTGTTGCTTATTTAAATAAGGGCTGCTAATCTCCAAACCTCTTGCCTGGCCAGTCCAACATGTGCTTTCAAAGGATGGTACATGGTAATTAATTACTGTGATCAGGTTTAGTGAGGGTTATAGAAAATCTGAAATAAAGAAGTGAGTTTGTGAAGACTAAATTCAGTAAAATTCAATTTCAAAAAATTCAGTTGTTTCCCTCTCTATAGGAAAAAAGCCATAAATAACCCCAAACTTATTACCACCCTGGAGAAAAGCATCTTTTCTCTCTTCTTATATCAAACATCTTGTATTAGAATCCAGATTTGGCTGTGCAACAAGAGTAACTTCAAATGCATAGAAAGAAGTCTGAAGATAGAGACAATGAAAGTAAAGGTTGGGGGGAAGGAAATAGGTTCAGTTAGAGATTGTGTGAGACAAAAAAACAGGGCAAAAATACCAGTCTGATTTTGGTATTTTATCACGTGGAAGTAATTGTGTGGTAATGTATAACTCTTAACTAGGCCCTATAGAATTAAACTTGCATTTAAAATTATGGAGTATTTGTATTTTCTTCTGGTTTTTATTATCCATGAAAAGATGCTTAGACTTCTATATTTATGAGCTTCTACCAAAATAATTCTAAGCTTTATAATGTCATTAAAATTATTACTCAGTTACATGAAAAGTGCAGGATTTTAAGATTTACTTAGTTTTAAATATTGATTTATATTTCAGATACCAATGAGATGTCAAATGTATTTCAGTAAAACTTTTTTTAGCTGAATGTAACTTTTAAAAATGCCTACAAGAGTTTGATGTTGTGTTCTTTGCAGTTTACCAGTTGCCAGTGATGAAGCAAAATCACCATTTTCTTAAAGGGAGCTGGGCTTTTGGGTTTTTCCCCTGTATGTTTTTTGCTCATTGCTTAAAAAATTATTTTCTTCTGTTTGAAGTCAAACATGAAGTCCCTTAATGTGGAAAGAGTAAACCAAATTAAAAAACTACAGTAGAGTGTGTACAAGAGAACCTTTGTCAAACAAAACATTCCAACAAATCTGTTGGAAAATAGAAAATTATTAAGGATTTTTTTTTTCACTTAGCACATTTAATTTCCCATTTTGGAGGAAATTCAGGAATGTTTGTAGATCTAGGCAGGAATGCCATGGCTTTTTATTCTACATAACACCATAACAGTGGCTCACACCCACAGCATTCCCCACTTACCCAATTAAGCCATCATTAAAAGTTCTTCACACACTCTAAAGATTTGAAATGTAAGTTAGACCAATTCCTGAATATGTACGAATGCAATCTCTGGTGGAAGGAGACTTTGAAATGCCTGTTAAATCTGTATTAAAAAAAAAAAAACCAACAAAAAAGAACCCAAAAGCTAAATATGCTTAATCTGAGGGGTTTTTTTTCTCTCTTTTTTCCAAAAGTGCCTCCCTGGTAGCAGGAGAGTTTGGAATTAGAAGTGGGATAGCAAAATTCTGCAGAGGAAGGTGCTGCCTGAGGCATTCCCCTTTGAAAGCAAGGTACACTTTCTTCCAACCTAACTTCCTTTCAAAAAGAAACAGAGGGATATCTGATTGCTCTAGCAAGGGTGATACCGTCAAACTGACTTCAGAATTGCTTTTGATGGTTTACTGTCCTTAGGATATAAGTCGGGTGAGGATTTGTTAAAAAATAGCAAAGCTGTCTGTGTATTGTTTCCTTTCTTACTTTAATGCTTTTATGTGCAAAATTCAGTGTCAAAATTGTAGAGGAGTGTTTTGGCTATGTGGGATTTACCCTGTGGATGAGGATGCCCTTAATTTCATTTTGGAAATTAATGAGCTGGGAGGGACTCCCTCCAGCTGCAGAGCAAAACCTTTCAGGCCAGGTACGGGACACTGCCTGGGCTGCCAGCAGTCCCTCTGGTGAGTGAAACTGTTGGCAAAAAACCCTCTGTGTGCCCCAATTTCCAGAACCTAGGTGGGAAACAGCTCTTTGTGCTCCTACCCAATAGCAACAGAACATCAAATAGTCAACAGGAATTATCCAGAACCCGGGGAGGGGCAGTTACCTTTGCAGAAAAAATGGTATTTGGATGTATTTTGCTGATTGTGGTGTTTATTTCACACGTGTAATGATTAAAGGAGGTATTTTTGGTACATGTCCACTTCCAAGTGATGTGTGTGCCTTGTGCTGAATGCTGTAGAAAGTCCCTGAGATGCTGTCACACAAGCCCCAGCACATGTGACAAGGTGATGCTGAGAGTGCGCACATCAACCTGTGCTCCCAGTACAGCTCCAAGCTTAAATGAGGGAAAAGACTGGGAGATGGTGACATGGTCTTGCTTTTTAGAGACTGCTTTTGGTACCCAAAAGGAGCTGGGACTCACTCTGGGACCTGGGGAGAGGAGTTCACATGGGAAAACCCAGCTATGGGCAGGGAATGCAAATGAGAACTGTGCCTTCCTAACATGATTTGTTCAGCCTCTTGGAAAATCTGGGTGATGATAATGAGTATTATTTGATTACATTTCCTAGACAGTATCCCACTGATTTAGTTTATTAGTTTTAGAATTTGATTTGTATTTATAGCAAAGTGTCTACCCTGCTATCTTAGCACTTGATAGCAACTAAAATGCAAACAGCAGAAATTATCATAATAAATGTTTACAACTTATTGTCAATTCTATAACCAAAATGAGGTCAGCCAAAAGGAAAAGATTCAATGGCTCTTTGTCTTCAAATGCCACCCTCCAGAAAAGCAGATGTAGTATATAGAATTTATATTGTTCTTTAAAACTTGTGCTCTAATGCCTTCAGTACTGACTCACATCTAACAAAATTCTTCTTTGAAGGGTGATAAAACTGTGTTAATGTTATTAGAATTTCTTTGGAATATTATGTTTAGTATTAATTGGCATAGGTTTTTTGGAATGACAAAGGGGGTTGCTTGGGGAAATTTAATTACAGTTCTTTCCTTGTTTCCACTTCCATTTGAAACTTTACATATGAAAAGCACGATTTCCTTCTTTCATTGTTTTTATGTGTATGCAAGTTGCCGACCTCTGCACAAAAGCTGTGGCAACGAGCCTGTTACTAGCATTTTTGAAGAAAGGTGTTTGAGGAGGAGCAAGGATGTGATGGGCAGCTGAAAATTGCCCAGGCTTTTGGGAAGCATCCTTGGTAGTTTTACTGAAATTACAGCAGGTGGGCAGCCCTGACCTTGCACATCAGGCTCAGTTTCCAGTGACCAAACACAAAGAGAGGGAGGGGAAGAAAATGTCACAAGTTTCCCCTTTTCATTCACTCAATCTGCAGCAGGTAGGGAGGGCAGCTGCTCTGCTGAGATACAGCTTTTCCCAGCCCAACAGGACTCAGAGCTTGAGCTGAGCTTGGCTCATCACATGGCTGAGCATGGGAAATGAAAAGTGGAGTGGTCATGCTGGCAAGTTCAAGAACTGGTGTTCACACCTCCAGCTGACATCTGCCCCATCATACTGAATTTACTGCTTGTTCTGTCTCCTTTGTAACAGAAACCACCTTTTTTTTTCCACATATATGGGAGCACAAAGTGACATAAAGAAATAATTTTTTTTCTAAAAGCTTTTTCTTTGGACCCCTGCAATATTGTAAAATTAAAAAGTTTTGCTTCAGGAAGGTGCTGTCTTTTGGCAGTTGTTACTTTGCTCACCATCATCCTTGTAAGAACGAATTCGTTTTCTTAGTTTGGAGCTTTTTTAGGAAGAGAAGGCTGTGGTTTAAGAGGAAAGACAAAAGGGTGTCTCTCTTACCTTTGTATTTAGTGTAACTTTTGAGCTGCACAACACTTAAAGTTTGATAACAAACCTAAAAGTTTCCATGCAAACCTCAGCTTATTTTGTGCCTTAAAAGAGCTGTTTAGGGACTTGATGTATATGCAGTTGTCTTCAAAGACAAATTTCATATTATGATAGGAAATAGGAAGTGTGCACTGGAATAGTTTGTTTGCCAAGAAACTGAATTCTGCTGCAGTCCAAAGTAAGACTTTAATTTTAGAACACCAAAGATACTGTAAAACATCTGAATATTAGGACTGAACTGAGTGAAGCAAACATCACTTTAAAAACTTTGATTCATGTTTTTTTGACTGCTGGTATGACTGAATGATGTTGTTTCGTAGAAGCAATGAATAAAGCTGAATGTAGGTCATTAGGGGAGTAGGCTGGAGCCAAGCTTTACATTTGGGAAGCTGACGCCTTTCTTGTTTGAAAACAACATCAAAACCACAAAAGTGCAATAGGTTTTAGTGCTTTTTAGGGACTACCATAAGAAATCCCATTTTTATTGGTTAAGAATGTGCTACACATTTGATCTCACTGCCTTAGTCATTAATGAAGAAATCATAATTGAAGATTAGGATAATCTTGTCCTAATGTCTCCAGTGAATGACTCTAAAGCTTCCCTTTATACTCTTTCCCAGTCCCTAATTGCTATTACACCACTGATGACAGGAGCAGTTTTATTTCAAGGTTGAATTGGTGCAATTTTGTTCATATTCTGGCCATGTGGTTTTGCTGGCTTTAAGCAACATCCGCCTCAAGGTATTTAAGTGCAGCTTAGGATAGGGGCAAATTCTTCATTGTTCCACTGCACATTGTGGATCTGTGTCTCCTGGATTGACCTTCACAGGTTGTTTAGCTTGTAGAAGCTGAGTTCCCAACCAAATGCTTCCAGGCAGTAGCACTGCAGAAAAGAAGTGACATCAACAAGGCACCCTACTACAGGCAACCAAAACAAAAATGCATAACAGGAACTGGCAGGAGGTGTGAACAAAATTCCTAGCCCAATGTCACAAAGAATGATATCAAGCTTATGGAGCCAACAAAAAGCAAAATCTGTTTCTACTGAAACCCCTTTGAGCACCTCCACCTCTCCACCTGAGTTTGTTGTTAATCCTTGTGAGCATCCTGAGGATTTTTTTTTCAGTTCTCAGCCCTCTCCCTGCAAAAGGTGGTTTGTGTCAGTGAATCTGGGGCCGGACCAGGTTTCTGAATTGAAGCACAGTCTTCCCTTTTTTTTTTGTTTGCCATCTCCAATGTCCTCAAAGCTGAGTCCTGACAAGTGACACGATATGAGATTCTCCAAAATAAAAAGGCTGGCAAGGCTCTCACTTGTGGTGTTCAAACTGCATAGTGTAAAGATGAGTGAGATCTCATGGAGGAAATGTGTGCAGCTAGGGAGGGACTGAAGCAAGGAGTGTGTCCATTCCTGGGGAGGGCTCAGCTAAAGCCTCTGAATTCTGCAAAGGATTTGCCATAAAAAAAGGTCCTTCTGAAGAGCCTGAATGAACTCAGCTCTGTTAAAATCCAGGGATTACCACTCATGATGGGATCTCGGAGTTCATTCCAGGTCTTTCCACGGCAGAGCCCCCACCCATCCACAGGGGAAATACAACAAAGGTGAACTTGGAGCTCAAGTGGCTTTCATACCACCACAACCAGTGGTTCTGAAGTAGATCAGAGGGGATTAAAACCCAGCAGCATTAACTCCAGGTGACTTCAATGGGCTCTGCTAATTCTAGAAACAGTGAGGAGCTCAGCATTGCTCACAGAATAACATTGTTTGTAGAAAAAATTAGCAGCTGCTCAGAGGGGAGGGCAAAAGACTAAGGAGAATGGCTGTCCATCCCTCTCACTTTTCTTATCCATTTTCTTTCTAAAGGCCAGGTTAATTTCATTTTGTTTATTTATTAAAAAAAAATATTTTTCTTGACTTTTCATATTTTTAGAGAGGGAAGGCTTTTCAGGCTCAGGGTGAAAACTGTGTTGACCTGTAGCCCACACACCTGCACGAAGCTTTTGGAGCACAGGGCAGCTGTGCTGTGCCTGTGTGGCAGAAAAGAGCACCTCGGAGCATTTGGCCCAGGGAACACATCTGCTGGGGAAAATAATTTCTCCCTTTTCTTTGCTCAGGCAGCTCTGTTGTGAAGGATCACTCCCAGGAAAGTAATCTGTCTTCCAGGTCTGAGCTAAACATGAGCAGGATCCTATTGATTTTTGTGGGAGCTGGATGGGCACGTTTTCAGACATAATTTTAGACATAATTTGCTACTCTCAGCTCTGGTCAGTGCTTTCAAATGCTTGAATTTCATCAAATCGAGAGTGTTTCAGAAGAGGAGATAGTCTTTGCTAGTTCTGTCTGCATGATCTTGAGCAAATCATTCTGTTTTATATTTTTTGGTCCCTTTTCAGGAGACATCAATAAACTGTTTGACTTTTCAAGGTGTCAAATGCCTCCCCAGGGTAACAATCCCATGCTTTAAAACCAGGAGAGGATTTTTCCACTAAGCAGACATTAAGTTTGAAGGACTCTGCCCTGTGCTCCTTGTTGTACATATCTTAAGGTTATAGTGGTAAAGACATGCAAAACCAGAGCATCCTCTGCACAGGGAGCTTGAAGGAGCATGGCAGCTGCTCACAGAGGAAAACTGTCCCTGCAAGGTGGCAAGAAATGTCTCTGGTTTAGCTTTTCTTAGTAGAAAAAGCTAACTGAAAGATCTCAGAGCTACTGCTCCTCCAGAACATGTAAGCAGCACCTCGGAGGGTCCCTGGCTTCTAAAGTCTTGTAGCTGTTTTTTAGCCTTTCTCGTCATAGGGTGGTTAACAGAATTTATGCTCTTTGCCATCAAAATCCCAGAAAACTCATGTGAAATTTTCATATATCATGTGTGTTATGTGCACTGAAAAATAATACACCTTGGGATTTATTATAAGGAAGGAATGGAAACGAGACATCACGGAAATGGAGACCCTTTTTGACCAGATACATTTGAGAATTCAAAATTTCCCATGTGGAAAAAAACTGCTCTGCTTTTAGTAAGAAAAAAAGCAAACCCCAAACCAGAGTGAAACTCTTGCTCTGCTCCAATCATAAAATTTCTTTGTAGGTGCCTTTCTTGCCTTCCCCTGATGTCAGCAGGGGAAAGCTGCAGTTCCCCACAGCTTGGGAGAGCCCCTCCATGCCTATGTCTGAACCTGTTTCAGTTCAGCCAGGCCTGTTATGGATTTAGCATCAAGCATTTGTTTAAAGTCCCATTGAGGCTTCATTTTGGCACGAATGCAAGACCACTGGGGTTTTAGCTTGTGCTAAATTTGTTGCTGGAGTGCCTGGCTAAATGTGTGTTTGAGTTGTGGCCTCTGAAAGAGCATGTTTGTGTAATGCAATATCCTGATTTGTGAAAGGAGGGAACATAACATTTACTGAGATACTGCAGGAGTCAGGTTAATCTTTTTGCATCCTGAAATCCTCCTAAGAATCCCTGCAAGACTTTGGGCTCCAAGACCCCTGTGCTCAGAGTGCTGCTATGTGAAAAAAATAATCCATAAAGTCTTTTTATTTATCAGAGGCAAGGAGTTCCCATCAGAAAATGATGCATTTAGAAAAGTAACAGAAAACCTACATTTATGCAGCATAGCATTTTTGAAGTAAGCAGGTAGTCTAGACACCTACAGTTGTTACATAAGGATGCATTGAGGACTCATTAATATTTTACTAACCAATAAAATGTTGTATATTAAAGTATTAAAATACAGTGTTATCCATTTCATTGCCTTGCAGTGGGAAGCAAACCAGAAGCAGACATCTCACAAGAAAAAATCACCAGGGTAGACTTGAAAATTACTTTAGATGTAAAGCTTTGCGGGCTTAAAAAAGATGCTGGGTAGGAGAAGGGGAGCAATTTTTGGGGTCTGTTCTGGTTTTGCAGCCATATAAATTTAAATTTTACATTGAAACCTGGGGTAAACCCACAATAGGTGACTTTTGTGTGTTCACACTGGATATGGCAGGTTCAGGGGCCTGCTGCTGGCTTTATGCAGAGGTTTGGGGAAGCCTTATCCTTTATATGTCGCAAATGTTATGTTTGCTTCTCAGTCCAATGAGTTTTTGCAAGTGCAGGTGTAAATTTGGACTAAGGCAGCTGCAGGCTTTGAAGGGGAGGTGCTTGAAGGACTTGGGTGTTGAGCTTGCTCTCCAGATCCTTTCTGTGTGCCTTGGGCAAGGCAAAGTTTTTCTAAAGCCTTCTGAGTTTACATTCTGTTGGAAAACTTTCCCACACAATTTCTGTAAATAACCTATTGTTTTGCATTCCTTCATGGGGGTGGAGAAACTTGATGTACTAGTGGTTTGTCCAATGTCTTTGGAGAGGTGGCCCATTCACTCTCCAATCCACTGTCACCTTTGGAAAAGTATAAAAGTTGGAGTCAGAAAATAAACTTCCTCTTTTACCTTGCAAAATAGCAGGTGGCTCGCATTGTGCTTTCTCGTGTCCTATAGCGACAAATACCCAGGGAGAGTTTCAGACTGTGGTGGGTTGACCCTCGGTGGATGCCAGGCATGGCTCCCCTGTACCCACCCTGCTGCTGAAACCTGCCCACACAAACCACATCCACACAGGGCATGCTTATTTCCATTTACAAATGCAAAAGCAAAACAAAGCAAAAAACCCAGGAAAATCAAACCACCAGGAAATGCAACCTCTCTTTTTGGCTTTGGAGTTACACCAAGCAGTTAAGAAGAAAGGCAGCCTTTTAAATAGGGCTGTTCTCAGCAGGACTTGATATACTGTAGGAAAAAAAAAAAAAAATCTCTGTCATCAACTTTTAGGCAGAAAAACCGAGGCAATTCAAATTCTTCCCCTGCCAAGTCTCATCTCAGGCTGTGGGGGTGAGGGATAGGGTGACTCTGGCTGTATCTCCTTTGGCTGCCAAGGGAACCAGCCTGCACATCAGGCCCTGCAAACAAGAGTGCTTGGTGTCAGGAAATTTAGATTTGCATTAGCAGTCCCAAATAAAACAAATCTAAAAAGTAAAGCTCTCAATACAGAGAAATGATGGGGTGGCTTAACTGAGATGTAGTTCTAGTTTTACTGGGGAATGGCTACACCAAATCTTCTGGGTTACACATGTGTATGAATTGAGATGTATGCAGGGGTGTGTCAGTCCTTAAAATGAATTTTGGTGGGGTGAAAACCTTGATTATATCTTGAGTTTTGGCAATTAATTTCTTTGAAAGAGTGGAAGCATTTATATTATTATTATAGCTCTTGTAAGATGCTTTTCATCAGTGTTTCAGAGTTGTTCTGTAAAGTGCTTTACGGAAAATTGTTCTGTAAAGTGCTTGCACAGACAACTAATATTGATTACAATTAAAGTCTCTCTTTTGAATTTGAATTTAAGGCATGCCAAATATGATAAGAGGCTGTCACTTTGTTATAGATATGTGTTTTTTGATGGCTGATATCAGCCTTTAGCTGTTTAAGAAATTGATCTCCCAGAGTACATAAGTATTTTATATGACTCACAGCCCCATTCTGGATAAGGTAGTATGAATTTATTGTTGGTTTAATTCTGTATTAATGGAGATAAACTTGTGTTTAGCTTAATATACAATCAACTTAAGTAAACATGCCTATTGTTTAGTTGTATGAGGTATTGATATATTTTTAATTTAACTGATTAACTAGTGCCATGTGTTCATTTAAAGGCCAATGTTGTGTTTAAGGCTGCAACAAAGACAAATGAGGATTTCAACATTTAATTCTGTAGAAGATGCCCCTCAAATGTAATTAAATCCGATCTCATTTGCTAGCAGACAAATTAATAATTCATGGAGTTTAGGCATAATCAGGTCACAAACTTTCTTAAAATTTCAAATGATGTTCAAAGGTTAATCTTTATATTAAAAGAAGAAAAGCTGGGATAGTTGTATCTCCAACATGATAATCCAGGTTGCCTAGGATACCATGTTAAAGACACAGAAAGTTCAGGAGATATATATATATATATATAGAGAGAGAGAGAGAGAGTCAAACACGACCTGGTATTTATTTAATCCAGAAGATTAATAGATTTTTGTGTGTTTCTGAATAACTCATTATTTTCTCTTGAAAAACACAATGTACAAAATTGAAAATTACTTTAGATGTTAAGATATGCAGGTTTAAAAAAGATGCCGGGTAGGAGAAGGGGAGCAATTTTTGGGGTCTGTTCTGGTTTTGCAGCTGCACACATTTAAACTATGCAGCAAGAATGGCAGGGAGAAAGGGCTGGGGGGACCGGAGAGGGAAGGGAGAGCGCTGGGGAGCTGGAGCCAGAAATGGCAAACATCCAAGAAGGCAGAAGGAGAGAGGGCATGGCGAGGCTGGGAGGAGCAGTGGATGCCTGGCAGCTTGAACGAAGCCTGATGCAGATAAAGAGAAGTGTTATGAATGATTATAATTTGAGCCAATGAAATATTGCTGTATTGAATCAAGGGAAATATGATTAGGCATGTATAATATTTAGTTATTACAAAATACACACACCATCACTGTGAGCTGCCCCCCCACATATTTGGTTACACCAGAACTGGTTTTCTTGGACAATGCCTCATTTACAATCTAATACATGTGGCTAGTCTGGAGATGGGCTGTCCCAAAAGGATACTGGAACGCCTGGGAGCTGATCAGCCTGGCAAGGACCCGAGATTGGGATCGCTGGAGTCCTCCGGGCTGGTATAACTCAATGCCGCGGTTCACGTAGCCATCAGGAAAATCGTCCACACTTGGACCTGGATTGTTCAACCCTGGCTCAGAGAAAAGAACTTTATGAATATGTGGGACTCTGAACAGAAAGAAAAGGCGGATGGCTGAAATCCTGGCCTTGGGCAGAAAATTTCCTATAGGAACTGCAGGGTCCAGGAGGGCAGTGTGTGTGTCCAGGGGAGCCTCTGCTAAGAGCTGTCCTTCTTGTCATGCACCCAGTGCTGAACCCAGGCTTGGCACTGTCCTTTTCTGTCGAAGACCACCCTAGGTCGCGGGGTGGCTTCGTGTGGTGGAAAAATCTCACCTCCAACCCGTGCTTCCAAAGAAAGGCTCAGCAGTCTCTTGTTGTTCAGTCTCATGGTTGTTTATTGCAAGTTATCTAAAAGATTGTCTTCTCTGGCTGCTGCGGTTTGCTCAGCAGCTCAGGCAGAGGCACACACACACCCTGACACCCTCTCTGTCTGCTGTCTTCTTCTTCTCTCCCCCTGCCCAGGGCTGCTGCTGTCTTTTATATGGTACATTACGTGTTGCATGTTTACAGTTTTCCCCCAATACGTGCTACCTATATTAAATGGTGCTTTTCTACTCTAAACCAATCCATGAGTGCCAACATCACCAAGAACGTGGAGGTAAGGAAGAAGAAAGAGGGATGACAGGACAGGCCCAGATCCCTCCATCTTAAAACCTCTGACCCCCATGTACAAAAGTAAAACCCCTCTGTACAGGGGTTAAAATCCCCCTGTAAAGCACTAAAAAATTCTTCCCTTTACTTAGTGATTACTTCTACTCTAATATCTAAACTTTTGTGACTTCTTGTTCTTCCTGCAAAGTTAGTAAATCATTCCATGGCTCAAACTCAAAATCTCAGCTGTTTCCAGCTGCTGCCAGGGTCTCAAATGACTGGGGCCTGGAACCTCCAAAAATGTCTGAGGGACATTTTGAGTTCCAACACTTTTCCTTGTGGCTGGCTCAGCGAGAATTCAATCCTAAATAAATTTTTTATTATTTAATTTTTAATTTGCCTGGACTAATTTTCATTTATAACAGAAGTTAGAGCTATGGCGTGGCTTGGGCGCGCAGTGAGGCTCCCGAGCGCCGGGAGCTCCGAGCGCACTGGAACACCATGGCCAGCTGTGGGGGGATCAGCCAGCTCCCGGGACACAGGGATTGGCCTTCCCGGGCACTGCCAGTGCTGGGATGCCCGCAGGCTAAACCCTCCTACCCCCAGGGCATTGTAAGCGGGGGTTTCTGCTGTGCTGTTTCAACCCAGCATCTCCTCGCTTGTGAAAAGTGCCTGTTTTATGACTGGCTCTTTGCAAATATTAAATTGAATGCTATATGTATTATTTTGTAATACTGTATTAATCCTTTTTAAGTAGTGTGTTAAATATAGTTTTAGGTTACGACATAATGTTAAAATAGGAACTCTGCGAAGTAGAGATTTTTTTTTACTAGCTCAAGAAAAGGGATAAGACAATCAAGAAACTCTTTGCACAGAGATAACAGCAACAGGAAATCTAAAGAGTTAGTGCCTCCTTACTGGAAAAGACAAACATTCTTCCACCTTCTCTCTGTCTTTATGGAACCACCAGGATTAAGGGGAAGAAGTTGACAAGAACCAGAAAAGGTCTTATTTGCAAGGAATTTATGCATCATGTACGAGATATATGAATATGCAACAGGCTATTAATTTAAGGGTTTTTCCTTTGTTCACAAGGCATGTTTTTGGCAGCTCAGTGCCCAAAAACATCTGGATGTCCGTAATTCTTTTCTTTTTATTGTCTCATAGTGTCCTAATCCTCGTTGTCCAAATTTTTATTACTCTAATTTTATTACTATTTTTATAACAATTTTATTGCTAATAAATGTTTAAGATTTTAAAAAACAAGTGATTGGTGTTTTTCACATCGCTGCTCCTAGAAATTATTGGTTTTGGAAACATCTTTCCACCATGGATTGGATTGAATATATCCAAGCGAGTCCCTGGTGAAAAAGATAGCAGGGTTTGCTCAGCTAAGCAACAAATAAGTCTTTCATTAGAAATGCAAAATAGACGTGAGAGAAGTTATATACACTGGAACAAAAAGAATTATCTTTGGGATACTTGCCTGAAATAGCAGCATGCTTAATGTCTTAACAGAGGGGAAAATGAGTTTGCAATAGTAAATCTCAGCTCTGACAGCTCTTGCCCTGTGTGTTACAGAAATCCCACTTTTTCTTTAGCATGCAGGGTAAATTTGCAGGAGCTGTGCTATGAGAGACACCAGTGCAGCCCTGTCTGGGATTTCCAGTTGTTCTTGGAGGCCTTGGCCTGGAATTCACCTGCCTTTGTTTGTCTGTACTTTTGCAGGAATATGTGGACATTAATTCCTGAAGAGAGAGGTGCTCAGACTTTCCCACAAACCTGCTTTAGAGGGTTCCCTGCTCTGCATGCAGATATCAGCAGTGCCAGCACAACACGTTGTCTTCCTCTGTTGCTGAGAATGATTTTAACCATCCAGTCACCAGTGTGCTTTTATATAAACAATTTATTTTTGCTGACTTTGTTGAAATATGGTGTCCACCACCATATTTTCCCCCCCGCACCCCCCATACTTTTAGGCCAGCCATTATTTCTGCCTGCAGCCTGCTGGTGACTGAAGCTGGCAGCACACAGCCCTGGCTGCTCACAGTGCTCAGAGCTGCCTTTGCACTGGACACACTTGCCCAAGTCAGCTGAGCTCCCCAGTGAGCTCAGGGGCTTCCTCCAATTTCTCCCATTTCCCACTTATTGAAAGGGGCTTTGTTTGCACCAGGGCCCTGTGAATTCCAGGCTCCTGGGTTATGTTGGCTGAGCTCTGCTGCCTCTGCAGACTGGGACAAAAACTGATGTTTTTCAAGCAGGAGTGAGGTAGTTCCAACGCTCTGCTTGAAAATCCTCAGCAACATCTGAGAGTCCTGCACCAGTGATCTGGAACTTCACTCCTGAACATGGCAAGATCCTGCTGCAGTGACAGGATGTTTGGAAATAATAACAAAAAAAAAAGCTGTATCTACCCCAGAGGGACAAAACTTACAGCACTATGCTGGGCTTTGGCTACTCCTCTGCAATTTTAGAGCAAAAGTCACTCATTTGCTGATGAAAGTAATAAAGAGAAGGTGCTCTGACACTGTAATGTTGGTCATTTGCTGCAGACTGTACTCAGCTAACTGCACTATCCAGTTTCTTGCTGAGGTAGTTGGAAAGGCAGGTGGTTCCAGTGAAATGTGCCCTGGCATGCCTGGAAGGGAATTTGGGTGAAACATTTAAAGCCATTTATCTCTGAGCCCAGAAAGCTGAGGTTCTCAGGTCAGCTAAGCCACCAAGTGATGAGGCAGTTTAGCACCAAATCCCCGTGCTCTGATTTAATGTGGAGCCTTATCTCAGTGTGGAGCCTGGTCCCCACTCCTTTCTCAAGGAGCACAGGGTTATTACTCAGGATATCTCCTGGGGAGGGCACGGAGAACAGCTTCCCGAGGCAGGGGCAGTATGAGCAAATGAGCTCCTCTTGATGTTTTCTCTCCTTTCTCTGAGGAGAGCTGCTGCCACGGGCTGAATCAATTGTTCAGGTTACATGGATTAGTGATTGATTGTTTAATTAATTCCTTATTGACAGTCAAGGAGGTCACCAAAAGCCATAGTCCTGTCTCATCTGAAATACTTGCTAAAATACTAATTTAAGGGATAAGGTTTATTTTTTTAGCAGTTTCTATCAGAGAAGGCTGAGGGAGGAGGGGTGCAGAGAAGAAACCTCCCCAGAGATTTAGAATGGAAACAGAAATCTTTATAGGAGAGTCATGGGACAAAATTACTCTGGCATGTTAGCAAATGCACCTGCAGCTTGTGCAGGGAAGATGTATTTTGGGGCCTGTATCTTCTTCTTTTAACTTTTTTTTTTTTTTTTCTTTTGCTTGGCCATCCTTGCCTTAGAAACTGCAGTTAACCCTTACCCAGAGCAGCCTTAGCATAGAACAGACATCCTGTTGTTTTTCTGGCTTTTTGAGGTAGCAGCTTCTGTAAACTGCCTGTTGGCATTTTATCCTCTGACTTCAGCACTCACAAGAAAATTTTAATCTGAATAATTTCTAAATCCCAAATAATAGGAAGGAAAAGCTGCATCAGGGCTGTGTTTGCTTTCTGAAGCTCACTGCTCAATGTCTTGGACTGAATTTTAAATATGTAGAAATCAGGGATGCTGGTGGTGCCTTACACTGACCATTTGTCTGAAGTGCAGGGTGGAGTTGTCCCTGAGGAACACAACTCCATGACAGAGTGGCCAAGAGCAGCCATGAGTAAATGCTTGTTTTTGGACTAAAATATTTACAGATATATTTTATATAATGACATTCTAATGTTTCATTCTAATGACATTCTATACAGAAAAAGAAAAGAATTTTGAAATAAGAAGTACTTCAAACCCAGCTATTGTGCTGATTCTTAAAAGTACAAAAACACTCTCTTGTTTGTGCTGGCGTATCTTCTTCTAGCCGTAGACATTTATGGAGTGACCATCTGTGGCAAGAAACACATTTCTCATCTTGTCAATTCTTCTCTTCCTGGCCTCTCAGAGCGAGGATTTCAGAACCCTTAGGCTTGGCAGGTTCTTGAATTTGTTGTGCTTCTTTTTGTGCCTGGAACTGCATTTTTAATATCTGGGCAGATGGCGTCCAAACAAGTGTGAGTTTTACACTCACAGTTCCCCTGGTGGCTGTTAGGGCATTTATTCTGAGGAGCACTTTTGTCCCCAGTTACACCACAGCACAGGGCTCTTTTACCCTCTTTCCCCAGCAGTAGTGAATTGTGCAGTTTTAGGTACATTGCACAACTTGGGTCAAGGTGTTAAGATCTTCCACTGACCTTCAGAACTGTGCCCGTCCATTTACATTTTTTCTTCTCCTCTGAGGAAGGAGCCCTTGTCCCTCATTGCTGGCAAGTTCAGGACTTAGAGGGTGATTGAATATGACCAGTTTGCATTTATGAAGTAGTAGCAGCAGGAATAATGTGCAACCTTATGTAATTGAATTACAACTTTTGGGATGGTGGAGGAAATAAAGGGAGCTGTTGACCTCCATTGCCCACAGGAAAGGACAGCTGGCCTAAAAAGCAGTGACTTCTATGAACCAGAGTCAGATTTAGCAATGCCTAGAAGTGAGCAGCATTCAAATGCAAGTTTTGAATTGCTGGATTGTCACAAAAGGAGGTATTGATTGTTGGATGATTATGCTGAATCAGAACAATGTCGACTAATGTAAGAATCTGTTTGCTAGCTGTTAGGAAATGCTGGATTATACTTGAAGTGAGCATTTATGTTGATTTAACGCTTATTTTCTAGTAGTTTGCCCCCACAGCAGCCAGAAATGTATCAGCTGTTTTATTTTTTTTCCCTTAAGTGATGTCAGGAAAACTGTGTAGGGTACTAAACAGCATTTGCCTCTTCTCCATGAGTTATTCCAAGACTTCAAATGTCTAGAGACCAGAAGATTAAAATATTTGGACCTGATTTTCACTTGCAGAGCCCTCTCCAGTGGGTTTTGGAGGGTCTATTAGACCTGTCAGAGCCTGTTCCCAATGATGGCGAACACTGCCCTGGCAGTGCAGCACCATTCTGTCCTCAGCTACTGCTTTTCCTCAAGTATATTTAGAGTGCCAGCATGGGGAGAATTAGCCTCTAGGGCCATATTTGCAGGCCCAAATTAATCTGAAAAATAAGTCAGGAAATTTGCAGAAAAACTCCAGTGCTCAGAGGGAGGGTGAGGAAAATCCACCATGCCATAATGTTAAAGCAAGTTGCAGTCCTTTCCAAGGGTAAAGGGATTTTTACAATGCCTATGTAGGCACTGTGTAAAATTCAGATAAAATTAGTAGAAAGTGGTCTTTAAAACCTCACCAGTATTTTAGTATTTTGAATTACTTCTCTCCAACCTTTATTACCTTCAGTACTGCCAGTGCTGGGATTAACTCCTGGGGGCTCTGAGCATGCAACAATGATCAGGAAGGTTGTAGGGAAGCTTAGTTGATAGCAAAAGTTGGTGTATGGAATAAAATTCCTTGATTCCTGACAGACTGGAGTGTGCATAAATGGCCAGTTCAGAAGGCTTTGTGCAGGCTAAGGAAATGGGAATGAACAAGAGCAAATATGACTTGGGCTCTTTTGACAGCATGTTTCTTTTTATGAATTCTTGACATCCAGTTGCTCTGTGATTGCTGTGCTTGTGTTGCCCTTACCAGCCTCTGGCTATGCAGCTCTGCCTTCTCCTTCTGGATGAAAACTTGCTCCTATCATCCCTGTCCACTCCCTGTGCTCCTCATGGAACATAGGGAGAAATTAATCCCATTTTCCTTTGCAGTATCCTTTGGAATACTGGAAAGCTCTTTTCTACCTTCCTGACATTAAACCCCAAGTCCATTAATCCTCTGATTAATCCCATGAGACCATGTTTCCTAAAACCTTGATTTCTCTTAGCTGGAGTCTCTGTATGCTTTCTCATTAGTGTGCATTCTTTTGTGAAGGTGATCCTCAGAAACAAACACTATTTGAGCTGAGAATTAGCAGGAGACCGCAGGCTTGACTCTCAGAGCAGTTTTTCCATCAACCATCAGTAGTTTGGTGGAGACTCCCCTCTGTGAGGCTGTTGATGGGCACATCAGGTGAGAGGCTGTAGGGACTGTCTTGGAGTGGGAATTGAAATTGAACCCTTCAGTTAGAATAATATTTATTTTTTAAATTAAATGAATTAATTTTTACTTATTTCAGTTTATTCTATGTTTAGTCCGTGATGTTTTAGCTCAAGGGATGTTTGCTGTGTGTACTGGGGAGGAAAAGATAAAATTGAGTGAGTAGTCAGAATTTCTGCAAATCTCTTCACCTGTGAAAAGCAATTTCTAAAAATGCTTTTCAGTGCTCCCTTTGTAATCTTGCAAAGAGCAGGCTGATACAGCAATATCTGCATCTCCAGGAGGCATGATGATTTTCTTATGAAAGAGTAGATCAGAAGAAATGCAATTTGTCATCTTGCCCCCTGAAGCTGGAGTGGGGTAATTTATTATCAGTTGGTTTGGCACTCTGTGCTCTTGAAATGTACAGGAAACAGAGCTGCCTTCCCTCCAGTTTTCCCAGTTCTGGCTGTTTCAGTGGGTGTGCTCCCCACTTGTGTTAGGGCAGGAGCAGACCAGGTCCTTGCTTGAAAGTGCAAGGTGAACTCTGCTTGCCAGTGCCTACATTCCTTGTTTTCATGTCGAGTCAAATGCCAGCCTCTTTCTGTCAGGGAGGAGGAGGCTGCTTTTCCTAAAATGACATTTCATTGTGTGTATCCATTCCCTTTGCAATAAAGACTGAAGTGCTCTATTTACCAGTGACTTTACACAGCAGCCTGATGTTGTCTGTGATTCTGTGGTGCTGTACTCTGTTCCCAGTGTGACATCCATTATATCCACCTCATTTGAATGTACAGGGATTGCTGTGGCATTCAGCCTTGCACAGAATTAACTCCTTTTTTAGCTCAGAAATAACTTCTATCACAGAGTGCAGAGCTGCCTTGCACAGTTTTATCCACTGTATCTGAATAATAGCCCAGAGACTGCTGTACTTCAGATCTTCAGAAATTCTTGCTGAGCAGCAAAGTATCATTCTTGCACTTAGCATATTTTCCCACTTTCATTAGTTTATGTCCTACTGAAAGGAGATATCAGAATGCTGGAAGTCATTATGTGTCTGGCCTGACAGCTCCTATAGGTTTCCAGCATGTGGGAGATTTCTTGGTGTAGGCACTGCTTTGCTTTGTGTGCTTATTTTCATTTGTAAACAAAGAGCTGACTTTTCTGGCTGATCCATTCCAGGTTTAACTGGAAAACTTGATAGCAGTGTTCATAACAAGGGGTAGATAGGCTTCCCAGATGGAATTTTGTAGTTCTCTTTTCACCTTTTCTTTCCTTACAGAAAATGACTTAATGGGACACCCCTCTATTAATGTTCTGCAGCCAAACCTTCAAGTGAGAGCTCTTAGATTCTCATTGTAGCAGTTTTTCTGCTTAGCCCAGCTCTGAGAATTCATGCAGTAAACAAATTAATTCTTTTTCTCTTGCTGGTTTCTTTTTTTCCCCTCCAGAGAGTGCACTTACTCAGCCTGTTTGCTGTCACTTCAAAATGTCAGAGATGCCATTTGGACTACTTTGCAGGAAAACAATAACAGGTCAAGATAAACCCACAGCTCTTAAAGAAGAGGAGCTCTGGTACAATCCAGTATTTCTCAATATCTAAATGACATCAGGTACTAACTGAGACAAAGATATAAATTTCACAGTAAAAAAGAGGAAATGGTGAGTGAGCCAGATTGTGCTGTGCCATCTCACCCATTTCAAGTTTTTTTTTTTTTTTTTCCCATTCTGCATTCAGATTGAAGTATAATTCATGGCATGAATATTAACTGTTGTCAGTAATTCAGAATCTCTCTGGAAGTTATTACTGTGAATGCCTACTTCTGCTTTTTTACTAGGATGGACCCTCCCCTAACCTGGATGGGCTAATGAACATATAATTGGTGCCATTCTAACAGATATTCATAGGGTTGGAAGGGCCCTTAAAGATCATCTAATTCCAACTCCTCTGCCATGGGGCAGGATGGGTGTCCCTGTCCCTTCTTTTTAGCTCTATCAAATACCTTTGAAAGTCCTTCAGTGTTTTAAACCCTTTTCATTTTAACCAAATACTAAAATTGGAGTGAGTGCCACTAGGAAATGAGAGTCCAGATAGGGAGCAATTACATAATGAGTTGAGCAATTACATATATGAGTTGTTTCTAGAAGTGTGTGGTTGTAACTCAAGGTGTGTGAAGAGTTTGAGCCTGGTTTGTCTCTGGCCAGGTGTGGACAGGTCACTGTGTGGTGCTGACAGCAAGGCACAGCCTGGGATTTAAAGAGAAGATGTGTTTGCTTGCCTGGACCCATGGCTTCTGCTTGCAGGAAAATCACTTTTATTAGCTACAGATAAGGAAAAAAAATTAATTGCCTGAGAGCAGGAATTTTTAGATGGGGCAAAGAAGGGAAGTGCGTTTGACAGCTTTTGATGTCCTAGTTTGATAGATGGTTATGTGTGACCTTTATCTGCAGAGGCACTGAGGAGAAAGTGAACCAGCAGCTAAGATCTAATGAGAAACCAGTGGAAGAAGAGAGAGAAAGGCGCTTCAGTCCAGGGCTCTTGGCAGCCTCCCCAGGGCATGGCAGCAGGGCTGGTGTGCCAGAGGCACAGCTCCAGCCCATCCCTGAGACCATCACAGGCTTTCCCAGCCAGGGCAAGAGATACAGTGTCAGTCAGCCCAGCTACTCTTAGAGGATTAAAAGAGGGAAATGGGGAAGAAGCAAGACAGAATTGCTGGAGAGCTGCAGAGCCTGCACGAGTGTGTGTCCCCATGGGAAGTTCTGCTGGACTCTGCTGGCAGCCAGTGGAGGAGGGATGGTTTCAGGTCAGTTGTGGCCTGACTGTGCTGGACCAAATGACTGGGATGAGAGGATGCTGTAGTAAATCTTAGATTTGTGTGGGCAATGGAGGGGCAAACAGTGATTAAATACTACTCCTCTAAATCTGTCTGATCTCCTGAGTGATTTGCCACAGCCCTTCTTTCCCTCAAGCATTGCTTTGCGTTTCCCAAAAGCCCCCTCAAAAGTGTGATGGGCTCAGAAGTTGTTTTTAGGTAGCAGTGATATCTAATATCTGATTCCCTAATTGCAGTCTCTAAATTTTCATTCTCTTGTATTTTATATGAATTCTGTATATTAATGTAATGTAGCAGTATACCTTTTGTCTACACTAATTTGATCATCTAGTTTTCTTTACAGAAGTTCTGCAGTTACAATTATCTCTCCTATACTCTAGGAAATAGCTTTTGTTTTGAATGTTACAGCTGCTACATTTTAGTTTTGCAATGGTAAAGCAGACTTTATGTAAATAGAACTTCTGATTCACCTCATTTACTCCTCACTTCCATCAATTTCTTCCTGGTGCACCTGAAGCACAGTAACTTCATTTAACTGAATTTGTCTTTCAAAAAGCTACAACTCTCTGGTCTTGGTCCTAATTTTGGCCCTTCCTTGGGACAAGCTTTTTCCAGTGGATAGTTTGCCTCCTTCTCACTTTTCCTAATGATACATGCAAAAAAATCATGGCTAAGTGCAGGCAACGTTAACTGAACTGAATTATTTTTTAATTCAAACTCAGGGAAGGATAATTTTTATCACACTACTGGTAGTGCTACTTGCTGGTCTATATACAAATTGCTTCTCTGCTGTGAAATGCAGATGATGTGACATGCTTGTGCTGTTTGAACATCTAGTCACAGCCTTTTGGGGCAAAAGGAGTTTTCTATCTTTTTCAAAGGTCAGATTAATTTACTTCCTGAAATTAGGCTTAGGTTTAAGTGCAGCATACCTGAATATTCACAAGGGTTGAACTAAGACCTCTAGAGGACGGGGTTGTAATCTCTGTAGGAGATGTAAAATCTGGGGATGTTTTCTTCTGCAAAGGGAATGCAATTTTCTGGAAAGTTCACTGCTGACTTTGAGGCACTCCTCTGGCCTGGCCTTAGGAAGGAGCTCCTTCATAAGGTGTGGGGTGAGCTGGGAGCCAAGGGGGACTCCAGAACCTCCAGTGGGCAGAGAGCAGCCCCACAGGGCTCAGGCAGAGCAGGGAGCTGGTACCAGGGTCCAGCAGCTCAGGGACAAAGAAGAGCCACACTGGGGACCATCCTGGCCATCAGCAGCAGGACAGGAGAGGACAGAAGATAGGGTGGGGATGGGGAGATGGATGGTACAAGGTAGGTCTAGAGGCTGTGCTAGGAGACAGGGATGAAAACAATGACACAGCTCAGGGGAGGAGTGGGAGTGCAGCCCAAATTTATCCAGAGCTTCTGCACTGTGGCCAAAGGTTTGGCTGAGGGTCCCAGGTGAGGATGGTCAGGGTGATTGAGAGCCTTTGAGAGCACTCAGGGCTCTGACACTGTTTAGTCATGCTCTGTGTGTCTCTGTGTGTGTGTGTAAGGAAAGGTTTTCATTAGGTCCATTAATTGTGATTGATTTTCTGATTGCATTTTGGGCAAGACAATTAATTTAGAAAGGCCTGAAGAGACACAGGCTCTTTCTCCTTGTGTGGCGTACAGGGAACAGGGATCTCATGCTGCCCGACTCCCAGGTACCGCCCTGCCCAGCTCCCGTGGGTCAGCTGCTGGCTGCAGCCACCAAACTCCCTGGCTGCCACCAGGAGTGTCAGCAAGGCAAGGGCTGGGACCAGGCAGAAACAGAGATTCAGAGTGAAGCTGTTTGAAAGAAACAGCACTTGAGCAGAGTGAAGGAACATTGTTTAAAGGCAGGTGGAAAAAGCAGGGTGTATTGAGTGCAGAAGTGTTAATTTGGCTGGTAAGGACAGTGGTGTATTTTATACTGGTTCTTTGATTTGTTTGCAATTACGAGCTCTGGTTAACAATTCTGACTTATTTTGCACAATCTGAACTAGAGGAATGGGTTCTCCTTTGGCCTGTGTGGACTCTGATGGAATAAGAATTTGTGTCATCCAAATGCATTTCCAAGTAAGTACAAGCAAGGAAGGAACAAAGTCATTTTGGTTATCAGTGGTACAATGTAATTCCTCCTGCAAATAGTTACTGCTTTCCACCTTCTTCTCATAGGGCTTGAACTAAATGCTGTGTTATCAAGCTGCAGGCAGAGTTCAAGAGATTGGTGCTTATGCAGCTGGTTCTGGAGGGAAGGAATAACAACAAAGCCCAAAGGCAGTGCAAAGGAAGGAATTTTGGGATTATGTTGCCACAAACACTTGACATGAGCAGTTTTGGTTGATTCCCAAAATAATGGCTCTTGCAGATTATTGCCAGCTTCCTTTTTTCTTGGTTTGTCAGCTGTTTCCAGCAACAGGTGAAGTGTTTCTCCTTTTGCACAATTGCTGCCACACAGGTTACTGCTTGTTTTCAGCTCCCAAATAATATATGCTGAACCTTGCTGGCACTCTCAAATTTTACAGGGGGTGCTGGCAATGTGTGAGGAAGGAAACAAGTCCCAAGCTTTACTACTAAAGGGATGGTGTTTGCTGCAAAAGCAGGGAGTAGAGAAAAGGTGCAGCAGAAGCAGCAAAGATGAGCATTTAGCATAAAATAAATTAACTTTAGCTGATGCAATTATGGACCTCTCAGAAGCAGGGTTATGTTGAGCATTTCAAGATGCACATGAGGTGCTCCATTTCAGTGTCACATCCACGTGTGACAGGCAGGGTAAATATTCCCCAAGAATCCAGCACTACCTCTGTGACCATGGAGAGCTTTGTTAGGAAATGGTAGTGCACCTCCAGCATGGATCAACTCTTGTGAACACTTTAACTTAAATTAACCTGGGAAAGAGCAGGATACTGTGGTACCTCGGGAGTTACTTTGGACTCTTGGGTAAACACCATTTAGACTTGTGTAAATTTGTAGGAGATATTTTGACAAAAGCATTATTTACCCAAGTTAATATGTGCTTTATTTTGCTGTGTGCTCCATATGTATTTGATCAGTCAGCACACTGTGTACTTAGACTCTACCTCTGGTGGTTTCAAGACATCTACACAGCACTGGATGCAGTATATTTTCAGTTTAACTCAGATTTAAGACAGTGTTACTGGGCTGACATCATCTAACATGAGTAATTTTGAGTGGCAGATTGCCTGACACATTTCTCCCTATAGTCAGGAGAGGCTCCTTAAATGTTTAATCCATTGGGTCAAGGCATCTCTGCTGATAAAGAGGGTAGTGAATATACCTAGATTAATGATTTTCCTTTTTTAAAATGTGTTATTTGCTGGGTGCTTGTTAAAAAGCCTGTGCTAATATTTCTGAGGGGTGCTGCTCTTTTGCTCTGTTTTTCCTGGAAGTACATTTCCTACTGATGGCCCTTGGATCCTCCTGGGAGTCAGGAACAGTCTGTTTCATGCCCAATAAATATTCTTGGCAGCCTAAAACTCACTAGAGCCATTTGTCTTGCAAGACAATCTTGACAAGCCATCCATGAATATAGCTCAGTAATTATTAATTACAGGTCAGGAAGAGGTGGGGAATAATGGAGAAACTCTCACTTTGTTTTGTTGTGGTTGTTTGTTGTTTGTTTTGTTGTAATTATGTCAGCGAATTGGAGAATAAGGGACCCAAAAATAGTCCTGGTCTGTGGTGTCCTTCAGCTTGTCCCACCCCTGGCTATTCATTCCTCTTTTCCATCCAAAAAGGCATTATTTTTCCTTCCAAAGAAGTTTGTAAAGTTTCAGTTTTCTCCTGGTTTTGTGAGAAATTGCCTGGGAAAGGCTTAGCAATTTGTGATTGAACGGAATTGTTTTAATTTACTTCAAGTTCTTGGAGGTTCCTTCTTCATCCGGATACTAATTTCAGAGCTTGCTTGTTGTTGTCCCTCTTAGATAGTCCCTTTTTTGGGGGGGAGGTTGGGTTTTTTTTTTTTTTTTTTTTCTTTTTTCTTCTGCATCTATTCCTCTCTTATTGGTTTTTGGAATGATTGTGATGGGACTGGAATGAGGGCTGGTAGGCAGTGCCAGAGAAGACTTCTTTGAACGACTGTGCTTTGTTAGAATTTATTGCTTTTCAAATGTTAGGTTCATGTGAGGGATGAGAAGGAAATGCTCTGTGGGCCCTTCCACTGCTCCATTTGCAAAGAGGAGACTTCAGTTCAAAAGGAAAAGGTACACTCAGCCTCAGCTAAAGCATCCAGCATTGGCAGGTGGTGGCAGGTAGGGAATTGCCACGTGTTTACCGACCATAATTACTAGGTACTAATTTCTACCATATTAAGCAGTCATATCTTTGTTTATTCCCTCCATTGACATGATCAGACAAATCACAGTAGATCTCATTGTTCCTGCTTAGGGCTGTGTCAATATCCAGCCATCTGCAAAGGTTTGTTCTCTTTTAGGATGTAATTATCTTAAAAAGGACTGTCAGAGCTGCCTCTTAATGAGCTTTCTCCTTGTCAGCGCCGTGCCTGGCACTGCTCTGGCGCTGGAGGTGATGGCAGCTCTGGCCAGCAGAGGAGCCCTGAGCTGCCCCATGCTGCTCTGAGAGTTTGGAACACCTTTGGGATGATCAGCAACAACAAAGCTGATCATCCAAAGGTGGTGCTTGACTTTTCCTCGCTGCTGAGAGTTTCTGTGTGGTGTTTTCAGCATGAGTAAGAGACACCCTGTCGCTGTTGTATCAGGGACAGGTGAATGAAGTGACATTGACTCCTGAGTTCTCAGAAGGCAAATGCAAAGTTTATTATACACCACATTCTTTTTACAGACTGTTCCAATAAAGCTGATTGGTCCTCTATCAACACTCCTTACATCATTGGCTAATTAGGAACAATACCCTTCTTGTAAACACCTTACAAGTAAGCAACATGTTCAAAACACCAGCTGCAAAGATTAAAGATTATTTTCATTCTTTCTCTGAGTTTTCTCAAAACTCCCCAGAGCAAAGCCTGGGAAAGTTTATCTGACTTTCCCTCTGACCAGACTGTCAGCAACCACAACACTTGTGAAAAATGCCAATCACTTGGTTTTTAAAATTTTTAAAAATTTAATAATAATAAAATGATTATAAAAATAGTAATACAATTAGAGTAGTAAAAGTTAGAGTTAGGACAATTACAAGACAATAAAAAGCAAAGAATTATGGACGTCCAGATGCTCTCGGGCACTAAGTCACGAAAAGCATGTTTTGTGAACAAAGGAATAACCTTAAAAGCAATAACCTGTTGCATATTCATATATCCTTCATGGTTATGCATACATTCTATTTAAAACAAGAAACTCTGTCTGTTTTATGTCAACTGTTTCCTTTAATCCCCACAGTGTCTTCAAGTCTGAGCAAGGCCTGAAGAAATTAGCTTCTTCTGATAAGAAAACTGTAAATTCTTCTTCTCTGGAAGATTTAGGTATTCCTCAAAGCAAGTATCTCACTCCTTAAAAAAACCCTTCACATAGCAGAATTTCTATTTCAACATTATGTTGGAACCTAAAACTATTTAACACACTACTTAAGAGAATTAATACAGCATAACTTTCTAACATTACACATAATATTCATTGTAACATTTGCAAAAAGCCAATCATAAAATATGCATTTTTTACAACAGCCAATGCAGGAAAAGAGCCAAATTTAAGTCAGTGTCAGCTAAACAATGGGACAAATCTCACCCTGACAACTCTTTGGCTCACAAAACTGTTCCTTACCTTGACTGACCTGTTAAATAATGCACTAAATGGCCACTAAAATAGTTCCATAGCCTTCTGAGCCTCAGCAGAGGGGATGGCATGTGCTGGGGCAATGAGGCACTTGCTGCACTGATGCTGGAACAGCTTCTTTCAAATAGCTCCTGGAATTCTTGCTTTGAAGTGTCACATTGCTTGTCCCCATAGTCTAGAGTCTGTCTGGATGTTTATGCTGTGCCTCTGGAGCTGAGTGGCATTTTATAAAACCAGTCCTCCAGCCTGGGAAATAAAGGGCAAATAAGGCCCTGTCCTGTGCCTAGTACTTCAGGCAAGCTGAAAGGCCCCATTTATTTTAATTTTGTGGCCCAAATAATACTGCTGGAGATAGCAGCATTAGCCTTTTGATCCAGGGTCTTTGCAGCAAAAGCAGCAGGCTGAAGGACCCTCTTTATTGGATAATACACTCAGGATCAACCTGCTACCTACCATCAATTTTTTCTTTAATAAAATCTTTCCTTTTTTTTATGTTTTGAGTCAATCCAGACTACACCCAGGGGTGCCCTTCAGCTTCTGTGAGTTAATCCTTCCCTGATAACACCCACCCACCTGATAACTTCCCTCAAACACTTCAGTCTCTCACTGCAAATTTTTTTAAGCAGCATAACTCCACTTTCCCTACATTTTGAAAAATGGTGATGAGGCCATCAAGGATCTCTTTGGGTGGCTCCGGGGGGGATGAAAGCCATGGGGAGCTGTCAGAACTCAAAATGTCCCTCAGACATTTTTGGAGGTTCCAGGCCCTGGTCAGAAGCATTTGAGACCCTGGCAGGCAGCTGGAAACAGCTGTGATTTTGGGTTTGAGCCATGGAATGATTTACCAACCTTGCAGGAAGAACAAGAAGTCACAAAAGTTTAGATATTAGAGTAGAAGTAGTCACAAAGTAAAGGGAAGAATTTTTGAGTGCAGTACAGGGGGGTTTAACACCAGTACAGGGGGGTTTTAGTTTTGTACATGGGGGTCAGAGGTTTTAAGATGGAGGGATTTGGGCCTGTCCTGTTTCTCCTCTTTCTTCTTCCTTACCTCCATGTTCTTGGTGATGTTGGCACTCACGGATTGGTTTAGAGTAGAAAAGCACCTTTTAATATAGGTAGCAGGTATTGGGGAAAAACTGTAAACATGTAACACGTAATGTACCATATAAAAGACAGCAGCAGCCCTGGGCAGGGAAAGAAGAAGACAGCAGACAGAGAGGGTGTCAGGGTGTGTGTGTCTCTGCCTGAGCTGCTGAGCAAACCACAACAGCCAGAGAAGAAAATCTTTTAGATAGCTTGCAGTAAACAACCATGAGACCGAACAACAGAAGACTTCTGAGCTTTTTTTTGAAAGCATGGGTTGGAGGAGAGATTTTTCCACCACACAGAGCCACCCGCGACCGAGGGTGAGCTGCGGCAGGGAGCCATTTCCCAGGTGCGTGGATCCTGCTGGAGGGATTTCCAGGCAGTGGGAGGCTGTTAGCCAGGTTTAACACTAGTTTGTTAAGCCTGGTTTATCAGCAGAGCAAATGAGCTCCCTTCTATTCCCCAGGCTGAGATGGCTGTGCCCCCGTGCCTGGCTAAGCCAGGCTTCCCTCCTTTCTCCCCTGAGTGCAGGAATTCAATGTGATGGGCAAGAAGAGGGCTGAGGGGAGGGGGTGCACTGCTTTTTGGGGCACTGTCACTGTCCCAGCCTTGTAGTGCTCCCCAGAGCCTCTTGAGCCATGCCACCCTCAGCTGAACACACCCCAGGCTCAGGAGCTGTTCTTTGTGGTGATAAGGCACAAAGATGCTGCCTTTGTGATTGTCCCCAGTCTTTGAGTTAGGGTGGGGTTTTCCTGTTCTAAACCCCAGAGCCAAGAAATTGTTTTCAATTGGTACTTTTTTTTAAAAAAAGACAATGTGATTATTTTTGCCTCTTTTTATAACTTAACACCAATATCTATGTTTAATTCTTTAAGGATATCTATTATGGGGGGCCCCAAAGCCTGTTTTTCACGCTACTAAATCTTGTTGTTTCATCTCATATTGGGTATTAGGCCTCACAACATCTCATAAATCAGATTAGGTGGAAACACAAAGATGGAACTGTCCTGGATTTCAGTCTTTTTCTGCCTCAGACTTAATTTATAAATCTCTTCTTGTAAATATCATAGATGTTGACAGCTCTGTATTTTAATTATATTAACTTAGTAGAGTTTATCTACATTTAAAGCAGAAGCTATCAAATCCCAAATGGAGCTAAATGTTGTCATGTGTGAAATTTATAATTTATTAAATTATAAGTTTTCCTTGATCTTAACCTGGGCTTCTAACTGCAGTTTTATCTGTTCTTACACCAGCTCTGATTAGTAACTCAGCTTGTAATTTGTATAATACTGTTGATTATCTTTGCTTCTTAAAATAATTCAGGTAATAAATAAATTACTTGGCATAAAAAAAAATGGATTAAATGTTTCTTTAGCACAGTAGATGTTTATTTTAAGAATGTATGTATACTGCCCTTGGTATATCTCATCCTTTGCTTTTCTGCCCCTCCTGAAACTGTTCTGAATCACGTTTTTAAAACTAATTTATTTGAGGAAAGTGGTGGGAGAAATGTGCTCAGAAATAAAGCCATTTCAATGTGATTAACTGCAGAATAATTAAAGCATAATTCAGGTAATTTTCAAAATTAGATTGTCTGAGTCTGCAAAATGTTTTTGAACTCCAGCCCCTCGAGCAGAGGATTGTGAGGGTGTTAAATATGATGACACATCTCTGTCCCAGCTGGATCAATATTTGAGCTGCTTTCAGGTCTGCCTGTCACAGAGGAACAAGCAGATAAATGGTGTGGATTTCTAAGTAATATTCACAATACCAGCTGCCAGGGATGTTGCTTGCTTCTAAACACAGAATCTGCTTGAGTGTGATGCCTCCCCTGAAGATCTCTGGGGCAGGCAAGAGCCCCTGGTTGCAAGGTGCTCATTCAAAGTGGAGGTGTGACACCTTCAGGGCATTGCACAGCATGTGGAGATGGGGGTTCCTGTCATCTGGGAACCTTAGCTGCAGTCTGGTAATAAAAAAAACCTTCACAGGGGAAGGAAAACAAAGGCCTGCTGGTGCTGTGTCTGCTTTCACTGATAATTTGCTAAGATATCAGACCTCCGGTTGTGTCAAAAAACATCCTTGAAATCTGTGATCTGACCTAATGCTTTATCTCATTTAGGTCAGTCTTGAAAAGTGATGTGTGATGTGGTGGTGCTGTTCATTTTTTTTTTTCCTCTTTTTTTTAAATGATTTTTTCTTTTTTTGATTGGTTTTATTTTTTTTTCTTTTCCCCTCTATGCTGATCTTTATCACTCCCTTGACCTGATTTCTATGGAGAAGGCTCCTGGGCTGGGAGATGGGCAGCACAGGCTTGCTGAGCTTAGTGTGTGGGAGGTGCTGGGAGAGGCCAAGCATGGCAGGGACCTGATGAGGCAAATCTCTGCCTGCTGCTGTGAGCTCCCATGCTGGAGGCTCTCTGCTCTCCAAAGCAGCTGCTTCTTGTGTCTCTTTTCCCCTCTGAGAGCCCACAGATCTGAGCCTCCCTCTCACACAGCAGTTACAAGGAGTTAGAAACCTTTTCTAGGCAGTGGCAGAGCAGAGAGCTACTAGGAACAGGGAAGAAGAGGAAAGGGACAGGGAGATGAAGGATTTACTTGCTTGTCATCCTTGGTAGGATGCTGCTGTGTCAAGTTTAGATGGCAAGTGTACAGATTTATATGGATGCCTACACCCTGGAAGCTGCCTGGGAGCCTGGGTACCTCTGGTGCCCTGATGAGGTCGTGCAGCACATTAAACCCATGGCATTTGGGCTGGGAAATGTCCCCAAAAAAACCTACAAAAACTACATTTATAGCTCCCTGCTTGGGAAATGTGCATGCACTTGAATTTGAAATCTGGGGAGTCTCATCTGCATCTACCCTGACAGGTGACACACAGTCTTGCTTGGAATAGACTTCATGAGGAATAAAATGTGTTTGGAAGGGAGCAGCTCACAGTCTGATTTGATTTTTGGGGTCTGGCACATATTGCAAGGGGGAAGTGGGTGCTGTCCTTGAGGTTTGATGCCTTAGTTACATCTGTGGAGTGAGGTGAGCTCTGAACCTCTGGTCACCTTGTGCTGAATTGCTCTCCTCTGACCTCCTTCTGTCCTGGCACAGGAATGCAGGAGCAAAGAACTGCGCACAGAAAACGATGGAGCCTGGAAAATCTGCAGGGGAGGAATTTCAAGTGACACCATGGGGCATTGCTGGGCTTCCTGCAAACCTTTGCAATGCAAGAATGCTGTCCCTTCAGAGATAACACTTCTGCAGGCCCAGTGTTTGTGGTGACCTTCCTGCCTGTGTCACCTCTGTTCAAGAGCTAAAGGTGACTTCAGATTGAGGTTAACTCTCCCAGCTGCTGCCTGCCAATGCAGCAGACTTATCAGTGGAGCATGCATTTAATTATTTTTCTTTAGCAGATTTAAGGCTTGAATCCTGCCTGAGCAGGGCAAGAACAGAAACATCATCTCCTTGCTGTATCTCCAAGTGCATGGAGGATGCTCTTCTGTTGGAAAAAGCTGCTTGTGTGACAGAGGCAGAGATTTCTTTCTGAAAACAGAGATCTTTTATGCTCAACAGCCCAATTTGTCATGCTTTACTGAAAAAGAGTGTGTGAAAGAAGGGAACAAAATTCTGCTTTTCCTTGTCTACTTACATATTAAAAGATTTTTTTTTTTTTTTTTTGTCATACAAGCATAAAATCCAGAATAAGCCACTTATGGGCTTACCTAGAAGGCTGTAGCTCTTAGACATTTGTAGAGTTGTGTTTGCACTGTATATCCCCTCATAATAGTTTGTCCCTCCATATCCCCTCTGTATCTGTTTGGTTCATCCCAGCTTTCCCATCAGTACCTGTAAGTCCATCAAACCCCAGCCCATCCCCCTGTCTCCCCCCAGGGTGATGTGTCCATCACCTGGTGACCCTTCCCCTTTGTCCAGTCCCTTCTCCCAGGGTCACCAGGTACCTGGACCCTGGCTGGGACTCCTCCCTCACCCCCTCCTCAGTGGTCACTCTGAGGCCTTGCCCCCCGAGAGCCACTCCCATGTCCTTCCCCCGTTGGCTGTTTGGGTTTCCCGTCCCCC
Organism: Taeniopygia guttata; assembly: GCF_048771995.1. Taxonomy (NCBI): domain Eukaryota; kingdom Metazoa; phylum Chordata; class Aves; order Passeriformes; family Estrildidae; genus Taeniopygia; species Taeniopygia guttata. The sequence continues at coordinate 92,774,134 of NC_133027.1, forward strand.
TATATCTGGCTGCACTGGGCAAGGACACTCTCTCTCTTGCTCTGCATGCCCTTTGAGGTCAGATGTGGCCTGGGATCTCTCCAGACCCTCATTAAACTTTGGAACTAATCCTGAGGGAGAGAGCCTCTTTCCTTTGCTTGTGGGACCAGCTCGTCTTTGGACTCATGAGGGAGCTTCTCCAAGCCCCCTGGGATTCAAGGAGAAGTTCCTTCCCTCTGCCTGACTCGCCCCACTGCCCAGCTGGCCGGGCTCCACAGGGGATCTGTTCCCATGGATTCAAGGGGGAGACGCAGCAGACATTCATTAGTATTCCACTTACTTGTTTTATTCTGTTTGAGCAATTATTTTATCTTAGTGGGCCATCAGTTTGGGAGCAATTTCTTGACTCTCAAACTGCTATTTCTCTCTTTCAGACACACACATTGCATATATCTGATATTTTCAAAGAACCTCTGATGCTAGAAAAGCAGAATAATTTGCTCAGCATTGCACTCTGCTGAACACTTTCCCCCCTCTGATTCCTTATAGCTGTTGTTTGCATGGAGCACAGCCTCCACAGCAGTGTGCATGAAAAGCTTCTGTACCCTGCATTTTTCACAGGAAACATTTGGGATGAGTTTGTCATAATGAAAAACGCTGACCAAAGAGATTTTCTTCTCAGCTATTGGGATAATTCATAGAATTCTGCAAGACACTTAAAAATAAAATCTTCTAGTAATTTCCTTTTCTAAGTTTTTAAAAACACATTGGTTTTATGTTTCATTGAATGGCTTCATTATTCATAGAAACATAAAATGGTTTGGGTTGGAAGGGCTCTTGAAGTCTGGGTTTGAGGTGACCCCGAGAATGTAAAAGTCTTTTTCTACAAGCACGTGCAGCCATAGAAGGAGTTGGAATGTCTAGGGTTGGCTTCTCAAGGTTGTTTATTTTTCATTATCTATAACATTCCTTCTCTGACCTGCTGAGCTCTGTCTAGCAAGTTGGCCATAGAATTCTGTCTGCCTCTGGGGTGGTGTTTTTACCTTTTATACTAAAATCTACGTGTACTATGTTTACAATAAAGTGCTAATATCTATAATTTATGTTAGACAATGTGTCTCTACCTTAAACCAATAGAAAAGTGTCACTATCACAGCAAGACATGGAGGGTAAAAAGAGGGAGAAGAAGGTCAGGACACACCCAAATCTCTCCATCTTGTCCCCTTGAACCCCCTTCTAAGAACCCCAAAATTATATTTTTCCACCCTGTGTTAATTCAAATATCACAGTACTAAAACCCTTGTGGCTTGTAATACCTCATACAAAATTGACAGTTTTTCCCACAGGCTAAAATCAACACCACCAATTTTAGCTTTGTGTTTTTGATTTCATGCCAAGGTCTCTGAGCCCCCTGCCAGGGTCTCAAGACAGCCAGGGCAGCCAGAGGGATGTCCTGGATTCCCACAAGGGACCTGGAAGATCATCTAGTTCCAACATGCCCATGCAACTGCCATTACCTAATGTGAGTCAAACATTTGTTGGAAATTACTGATATTTTTCTCTGATATTATTTATAATGGCTGTATAAAAGAAGAGTGCAAAAAAAATTACATTTTAGGGTTGAAATAAAGAAGGTTATTTAGTTGATATCTGTGTGACCCACACCAGGCAGGACTAACTAGCAGAGTTTAGGGCTGGTTTGTGCCCTGAACGAGTCTGTCCTGATGAGCCTGAAGCCAGCATGAGCATGATATGGAATAGGTATGTGTTGCTGTTAAGGCAGGATGGGAATGAAAAGATTGACTCAGAAGGCTGCTGAGAGTAAAACTCTGATTTATTCAAAATACACTGCTCTTTTATACAGAGCTCTGTGAGGACCAATTCCATTGGTCCTGAAGTGAAAACCACGCACACCATTGGTGCAGAGTGCTTGATGCACAGTGATAGAACTTAACTATAAGCAATGTGAACAACAAGAGAGATAAAGAATTATTTACATTCTTGTCCAACTCTTTCCCAGGCTTCTGCCTGGCTAGAAACTCTCCGTTTCTCTCTTTGACTGAATCTGAGACCCACAGGTATGGAGAAGCTGTGATAAACATCACCCTTCCTCCTGCAGGGCTACCTTGTAGCAGGTCTTGGGCAATTCCCCAGGAGGTGCTGACCCATCCTGGCAGTGCCAGGAGATTCCCCAAGCATAGGTTGCTCCCAAAAGGGCACATTTGCCTGGAAGTTCTGGGAGAGACATGAGTGCTGAAAGTGGGAAGAGGTAGGGGAGGTGTAAGGCAGACCTTTAAGTGATTCATCAAGCTGGGCTTGTGAGGAGAGCAGGTGAGTGAGTTTCTTCTTTCAGGTGAGTAATGTGGCTTTTTTACTCAGTGTGTGCAAATTTAATTAAGTGGTGACTTTTCTCTGCCTCATTAGTGCTGACAACAGGTCCCTCCCAGGCACGGCTCTCCAGCTGCGGTGGAGATCTGTGGGTGCTGGTGGGATTTGACACTCCTGGCTGTGACAAGGCAGGAACTGCAGATCCTGCTCTGGCCAAAAACCTGTTGAGATGCAGCCCTGACCACCCAAATCCCTGCCAGGTACCCCTGATAGCAAATTGATGAACCATTTGGGCATTTCTATGGAGGTGCAGCGACTTGTTCACCCATGGCAAGGGGGTTGGAACTAGATGAGCTTTAAGGTGCCTCCCAACCCAAACCATTCTGTGATTCTGCAGGTGGTGAATAAAGAAGTCAATCCAATTTCTTGATTTAGGTGTTTGGCTGAGTATTTTAATTAGGAACCTTAATCTCATGGCATTTGAGCTGCTTCAGGGAGAAGAAGCAACAGTGGGAATTGACCAGAAGAAGCAGCAGCTGCAGCAACCAAAAGAAAAAAAACCCAACAAACACCCCAAAATCCAATAAAAAACCCGTCCAAAGTACTAAACCTTACAATTCCATCTATCAATTAAATATTATTTGAGTGAAAAAAGTATGTTTTCCACTAGCTCATGTAAGTGTCTTAATGCCTGAAAGTAGAGATTGGTTCTCCGTTTGTGCATAGCTGTTTTTAGACAAATGTTTTTTGGATTACATTTGAATTTAACCTCTAAAATATTTTTTCAAGGGACAGCAAGGGGATAGAAGCAGGAACAGAGGATGTAAGTTGGAATAGGAGCCCAGCTGGAATTTGAAATAGGGACTGAAGGCAGCATCTCATGTCCTTTATGTGAACTCCTGTGCATCCTTTCAATTAGGGTTGGGCAGGTCCCTGTGTGTGCCTTGGGTCTATGTGTGTTCTGACAATTGTACATGGGATTGGGATTATGTGGGTGCTGTGTTCTTATTCCTTGGAAATGCCATTGTAGGAGGGTCCCCCAGCAAGGACCCCCTCTCCTCTGTTCCCTGGGATTGTTTTAGCAGCAGCTTTATTCCAGATCCCTGACAAACAGGCTCCACGAGGGCGAGGATCAAAGGGACTGCATGGGATGGGGTACAGGGGTGATCCTGGATAAACAGCTCCCAGGCAGGGAGGTTCTGGCAGGGGCTGGGCTCTCTGCACGCTGCCAGCTGGCCTGAGCAAGGGGGAATTGGATGAGATAACATCACTTACTGAGCTGTAGCTGGGGATGAGGGATGGCAGGACTGGGAGCAGGTGTTCAGGACTAACCTCAATGTCCAGTGTTGCCAAAGGAGACAAATCCTCCTTTTGCCTACTCGTGTTTTATGTTTAGCATGAGATACAGCGTGGTTTTCCATTTTCTTTTGGGATTCTATTTGGGATTTTAGAGGTTTGGCACTGTAAAGGGTGCACTGCCCAGTTACCAGTTTGCAGCCAGTACTGTTTTTAAAATGCTGGCCAGAATTCTGTGCAGCAGCATTCTCTCCCTTTCCTCAGCACTGAATGAAGCTTGTCTGGGGATTCCTGTTCTGCCTGAGGTAGCCTCAGTTACTTCACATTCATGGGCACCAACCTCACTTTAAGATATGTTACCTGCATTTCCCAAACTGTTGTGGTTAAAAAGATGCAATGCTGTGATACCCCATCTATTTGCTAAATCCCATCTGAAACTACCCTTGTTTGCAAGCCATTTTGCTTTCCAGTGCTTCACACCTAAGATGGGAATGAAAATGAGGCAATTTTGGAGGTTTCCATGGCTGATGTCCTCCTGCTAGCAAAGGCTGTGACCCATTCCCTGTGTGCCACCTGAGGCAGGAGCATTCAGGTGAGCTCAAAAATGTGTGGTTTTGCCTTGTCAGTCTGTCACCATGTCTGCAAGAGTGATAGGGTATCGTCATGAATATACATGGCATTTTTATGGAGTCTCCCTTGAATATAAAGCAATCCAGTAATTCCTGAAATAAAAGAGAAGTGCGGGAGAAGGAAGATGGGAGAGTCAAATCCTGCCTCACAAGAGGTTCTTTCCTTTGGAAAGAAGTCAGCCACTATGTAAATAGAAGCAAAGGCAGGTAATGAAACAGAAAATAGGCCCTTAATCTTGCTCTTCTGGAGGTTTTGTGGCAAATCTGTAATTGCTGTTCATGGAGGGGTGGATCAGCCTATTAGACCAGCAGCAAAGCCTTGTGATACTTTGGCAATTACAGGCATTGCCATATTTCCAACAAAGGTTTAGCTTTGTGGCTCAGGGAACCAAAAACCTGATTAATAACTTCCCTCCAGACACTGAGGAATCACATGTTTTTCTCTTATCTGTTTTCCATATAAAGATAAAAGTGGCAGTAGCTGCTTTTCTCTGTTGCAGCTTGGAGTAGTAGTTTACATAAAATATACAGATTAATACAGGAATAAGGCTCTAAGATGAAATCACCCCACATGTTAACACAAAGGCCTGCTGAGTAATCCCCCACAGGCACACAGATAAGTCTTGTAAGATAACATGGTAACCCTCTGTGTATAAATTCTGACTTTCCTATAAAAATCCATTCTTTTTCAATTTCCCTGGAGTTTACACACGTGCACTGCCATTGTCTGGAGATAAGCCCACACAATTGTTTGAGAGGAAATTGTTGGTGCAGGTAAAATGTCCTGCGGTGAACTTCTCAAAGTGTGCTATGCTTTACTTCTTTTTTATCTTTAGAGTTCAAGTTCTGCACTTTCTGTACAACTCTGGTCTTCTCCAAGGCTCAGTGATTTTTACAGTTCAAAGATTTAGGGGTTTAGCTGGAGACATTTTTCTGTTGATTCTTTTTTGAAATGTTTTCTTCAGAAGTGTCTGAGTTGCATGCCTGCAGCTAAGAGGCACATATAGTGTGGAAAAAGTCCTGTCCTTAGTCTGGAATGTTGCTGCTTCTTCAAAATCAAGGATAGTTTCCTCATAATACTTTCTTTTAATGTTTCCTTTCATAATGCATGACAGGAAGCTTTCCCTTATTTTGGTCTTTTTAGGACCACAAACCTCTCCATTCTACAAATCCTTCCCTATTTGCTTTCTAGGAACCTTATGGGGGTGTTTAGGACTCATCCTTTAATGCTTTCTAGGACTCCATCTGGTTTTCCTTTCTAGGCTTCTCCCCTTGCTTTTTGATTTCTTGGAATTTTCCCCAATTTGTAGGAACCCATTCCTTTTGCTTTCTAGAAATTCTGCTTTTTAGCACTGCTCCTTGATGCTTTCTGGGACAATTTGATGTTGTCTAGGATTCCTGGGATGCATCTGTAATAATTGTCCACATTTTCTAAGATGACATCAGTTTAATCTCTAAGACATCCCACCCCAGGAACTTTCCAGATTGATTTTCCTTCCTCCCCATGTCTCTGGGGAACCCCAATGTCTTCTTTCCCTATCCATTTCCTAGGAATGTTCCCATCCTGTGAATTTCTGCTCTGCTTTCCAGCAACCCTCATTCCTTTCTAGGACTGCCTATATAGGAGGAAGTTCTCTGAACCTTCTAAGAGGAGTTCCTAATTTGCTTTGTAGAAATGCCTTATTTGCTTTCTAGTGGTTTGTCCTTGCTTTTCCAGGGATGGTCCCTTTTGAGGAAAAATTGATTTTCTTTCTGGCTGTTGCCTGTTTGTCTTTGCAGATTCCCTCCATATCTTTGCAGGAAATCCCCCATGTTGCTTTCTGTCACTTGCTTTGTTAATAATTCCCTCTTGTCTTGTAGGAAGCCTCTTCTTTTTGATAAATTCAGTTTCATACGTGGTAATTCTTCTCTGCTTTCAGGGAATTTTCTACTGTGCTTTCAAGGACTTTTCTCTTTTAATTCCAGCAGTTCCCCGGTGCTACCTGGAAACTTCAGTGTTCTTTCTAGAATTTATAAACCATGTTTATTTTCTTAGAGGGCTTATTTTGCTCTTCTACTTGCTTTGAGTTCTCTGCTGCTGTTGAGAATTTAGTGCTTGCTTTTCTTAGAAGTCCTCATGTATTTTCTAATAATTCTCTTCTTCCTTTCTAGAACACTTTTTTTTTTTTTTGAAAACTGTCAAAGTGACACTTCTAAGCAACTGACCTGCTTTTAAAACCCTCCTTTAGCTTTCAGAGAATTAAAAGTCATTGGTGCTTTTAATAAAAAGTGACTCAGAGAACAAGTAAAGATCAGGATATCCTTAGTTGCCAAAGAAGTGGAGAAGCAAGTCTCAAAAATCCTTTACAGACAGATTCTCCATTATTTGAACTGAAATTCCTTCATGCCAATAAAAGTGTGCATGCCATATTGGTTTTGTAAGTACCTCCACCTCCAATTTAACTTGAACCTTAGCCAGGGCATGTCAGATGGTAGAGTTAAGAATGCAGCATTTTTAAACAAAAAGCAGAATCTCCTTTTTCTTCATGTAGCTACTTTACACATTAAGAAGGCTTTGCTGGCACAACAGTGGCAGTCAAGGTGACAGCTTGGCTTTGGCACAGAGGCAGAACTCTGCAGCATGAGCCTCAGCTGCTCAGTGATTAGTGCTCACTGACACCAAACCCTTTTAGGCTGCATTAATTTTAGCAGGATTTGTGAAATCTGAACAGCTAAGTAAATAAGACTATCAAAGAGATATGCCTCAGGGTGGTAGCTCTGTAGAAAAGCATAGCATCTTTTAATTTGCTTTTCTGAGGTACAATGGGATGTTATCTTGCTGTAGCATGAGGGTCAAATAGAAATTATTCACAAGCCCCAAAACAAAAATGGAAAAAGCTTAGGACTTCACATTTAATGCAATACCAAAATCCACTGGTTTTTCAAAACCTGAACCTCATAGTATAAAACTATTACATGTTTAAATGTTTTCCTTTTTTTTTTTTTTTTTTTTTTTGTCTCTTATTGCTGCATACATTTAACTTGAAATCAACAAATGACAGTGAGAAATGTCAAGGTAACTTGTTTGTTGCTTACCTGATGCAATTTAAGTGATGCTGACATCACACACTGACCACATTGTCAGCTAAAGATAAGTTTTGGTTCATTCACCACTGTCAGCAAAGCATTCCCTTATCATCTTTCTCAGCTATTTGTTTGGATATCATTAAATTATTCAGGCTGAGGCTTGTTTAATCTTTCAGGTCACTGCTACCAAAGGAGATAAAGAAGTTTATTAAGAGTGCATGTACGATGATGTTGGAGGGAGAAAAATGGATGGAGAGTGTTTGTGGAACTTATCTTTATTCATGGAGCCCTTGAGGGTGATGGGGAAGGGTACCAGGAATCCACACAGGCTGTTGGCTCCTGCAGCCGTGTTTAACTCGCTCGTCCTGGCTGCCTCAGCTGATGCACGCACAGGAGGCTCTGCCAAGGCTTGTGCTCTGCCTCCCTTGCATTATTGATGCTCCCAGAGGGCTTGTGACACTGCCTGAGGTGACAATGGCACTGCTGCCTGAGGTGACACTGCCAATGCCAGAGGTGACACTGCCACTGCTGCCTCTCTGCAGGGCTTTCCCAGCCATGACACTGGGGCTCTGTGAGTGATATTAGTGCCACCTCAGGTTTTAGCTTTTATATTTTTCAGATTCTGTACTGCTTTAGTGTGTACACTGCTTTAGTCTGAGCTTCATATTAGGGGACGGTGAGCTCTCTTCACAGAGCAGGGAGACAAAACAATTCCTTCTCTAGCTGGGGACCAAGGACAAATGATCCAGATCTCAGGCCCAAGAGCATAAACAACATGGGCTGAAGAGAGAAAACAAGCAGGATGGGACTTCATAACCTAAAGCTGTAATTGGACAATTAACTCCAATATACAAATGGACCAGAACCTATAAAAGTGAGAGACCCCATGACCAGTTGTCCATTTTGTGACCATTTTTGGGTTCATCTTGAGTGTAGCCCTGGCTGGGCTCTTGTGCTGCCCAAGGTGGATTCATTGAGGCCTTTTAATAAATAAATAGATCCTTGCTTTATTCTCTAACTCCATCCAGCCTCTGTTCTAGGGCAGCCTTCACAAGGCATCATTAGTACTGAGCAGGCACAGCTGGAGCAAAGCAGGGTCTGGTGTTTGCCAGTGGCTGGACCCAGATATACAGGTCTCTTGGAATTCTGATCTACTAAATTACAGAGATAGTGGCACATGTACAGGTAGCAAAGCAAATCTGACTACTCTCTTCCATAGTGTAATTATACTGTGTGTCTTAGTGTTTCTGCCTCCATCTTTTCCTAAAACTGAAATAATAATTTAAAAACCCTGCAAAATCTTCTAGGCATTTTTAAAATGATAATTTTCTAGTGCTTTTCAACGCAGACAAAAATGTAAAACATGCATATGTGCAACACAGGAGCTCTGAGATAATTCCTCACAGTTATTTAAAACTGATTTCATGGATTTTGGAACCAGATTCTTTATTTATTTGGTGCCTGTAACACCAAATAAATTTATTTTGGTATGTTCTTTTTTTGCTGTTTCTGGATGGTCTTGAAGAGCATCCAAACAAGCTGCCCACTCAAAGCAATGTGTCTCACCTGCCTGTTTTTTATTTTTATTGATATATTTATTTTTTAATCTGCAGCATTTGACCTATTTCTAGTAGGGTAGAGACAGCTGATCCTTTGGAAGCTTGGGTATTGGACTCTTTCTTTCTTTATTCCCCTGCTGCACAATCCTTTGGAAGAGCTGATAATGTGCTGACATGAGGTTTCCATAGCCAGGTTGTGCAATGTAGGTAATGTGCATGTGTAATGTGATGTTCCTGCAATAAATCTGGACAACTGAATTCTGTTCCACTAAAGGCAGGTGAGGGAAGCACCAGTATAAACTAGAACAATTTTTTTGAGTTTAGGAGGAATTTTGGGCCACCAGAAATTCTTCCTGTCCAAGAGGAGTGTTGCTTCTGGGCACAAAGTGTGAGAATGTCTATTCAATAGGTCAATGCAAGTCTAACTAACCCTGGTCTGCTTGCCTCTCCCAGAAGAGTAATAAAGGAGACCAAAGAGATTGTCTCAGTATCGGTGTGGTACTGCCAACCTCAGGCTTTCCCAAACTGCAAGACTAGCTTAAAAATCAATACATATGCCAGGGCTTTTATTGCTTTTCCCCCAAAAGCTATCTCATAACAGTGGTTAATTTGAATTTTTACCCTTTACTCCACAATGAGGTTTAAAAAGCTAATGAAATAAATAAAATAAAAAAAAAAAAAAAAAAAAAGAGATTTGCTGAAAACAGACCTCAAAGAAAGACACACAGTGTCATGACACTTGTGATTAAAAGTGGGGTAACATGCTATTGTTAATTTTGTATGTGTATTCCTTTGGCTTTCAAATATACAAGCACCTGTCTAGAAATCTAATTGCTTAGGCTTTTGTTCATTTAATTTAACCCTCACTTCTTGCTTCCCCATGGCTGATGCTGTCACCTTGTACACTATCATGATATGAGAGGGTTGTTAAAAGGCACGTGCTCAGGATTAGTGCAAGCCCATTTCTCTGTCCCGCTGCAGTTTTAGGTCTTCTAGGTACGGGAAGTAATTTCCTCCTCATCCGTTACTAATGTAAAATCACTGGAAAAGTCAATTTTTAATTAAAAGTGGAGAAACAACAGGACAGCAACACCTTAAGCTGTAATAAGTTTTGGTCACACTTCACCCAGACATCAGCATTTCGTGCTGAGCCCTCAGTGGGTGACATGCCTGAGCAGATCAGCAGTAATTCCACCTAATGAAGTGGGTAATTCAGGTAAGTGGTCAACCAGACAACTGAGACATCATTTTTAATTGCCACAAGAAATGTTTACACCCTTGCATACATCAGTGGGCTGTGATAGGACAGGAGACTTTGAAAAGGGATGTTCTGTAAAACAAGGCTATGGCTTTCTCACAACACCTGGCATTTTTTAAAAACCAGTAAAATAAGATGTCTTTCAAACAGGTGCTAAAGAACATTTGTGCTGAGCTTTCTGTAAAACACCTGAGGTTTCTCACTTTACAGGGAAATGGCCCTGGAGAGCTTTGTGGAGACAATGGAACTTCTGTATGGGAGTGCTAACCATTACATATTAATGGCATAATTTGTCATTAGGTGATTAGTGCAGCACACCCCTGTGGTGACAACCAAATGTTTGGCACGTTCCTAGGAGCAGAGATTTCCTGCAAGGTGGCAGGGAGGAAGGAGGGTGAGCAGTGAAATGTTACCCTGGAGGAAAGCAGCTCCTTGGTACTAAAACATTGTAAGTGCCAGTCTCCTGCTTCAGACCAAGGCTGCTTGTGAACCACATCAGACTCCCTTCCTGTGTCAGGTTCTGTGTGTAAATTAAGAATTGATTATAGGGAAAAAGATAAAGCTGAAAATGACTGTGTATGGATCTGAGCACTGCTTGCCAGCACACAAAATATTTGTTTCACGTTGAATCAGGCCCCTCAGATCTGGCCTCGCAATGAAGGACAAAGGGCAGCTCTAATGTGGGTTACTGTAATCATTTGGAATAGTCTTGATGCCCTATTTAAACAATTAATATTCCTAAGGTGAACCCTCAATATCCCTTCCTGCTGAGCCCTTTTAACTCTTTTTCTCTCTCCAGCAGCTCTAAGTCGAGTCAGGAAGGTTGTGAGTTCAGGCTTTGGGGGATTGCAGAGCTCTTGCTGCTGTCACACTGTGGCTGGTGTAAATGATGGCTGGAGGAATGATGGCTGCTGCAATCAGTATTCAAAATGTTTGTCTACAAGCTGAGTGACTCATTAATTACAGGCTATAAAATGCTACATTGCTTCTCCTGTCCTCCTCAATCTAATTTGCAGGCGTTTAGCTCAGCCTTCTCCAGACAACACATTGATGTAGAGAGTGAAAAAATACACAGTAAAATCACTGTTTTAGCTCTGCCAAGTTGCCTCATCCTTGAAATGATTCCACAGAAGGAGAGGTAAAACGTAAAACTAAAGTAAGGGGATGAATTATCGTGGACAGTTTCTGATGAGTGAGGATTGTTTGTCCTTCCCTGCACACTGCTTTGCAAGTGGGATTACTCTTTCATCACAGGCAGATAAAACTGGGTTTGATCTTGTTGGTTACTACATATTGTCAGATAGATCTTTTTATTTTGCCTTCTGTACCTCTGAGGAAGGAGATTCCACAACATCTCTAGACAACCTGCTCCACTGCTTGACCACTGACAGTAAAAAGCTGGTTCATGATTTTAGGTGGAATTTCATGTCTTTTAATTTGTGTCCCTTCTGTCTTGTCCTGTCACTGAATACCACTGACAAGAGCCTGATTCCCTCTTCTCCAGGCTGAGCACTCTCAGCTCTCTCAAGCTCTTCTTGTGTGGGAGATGCTCCAGTTCTTTCCTCATATTTCTAACCCTTTGTTGAAATTACTCCTTGTATATTGTGCTTTTCTCCTTTCTTGTTAAGTCCAAGGACACTTATGTGACATGGTTAATTAATGTCTATGAAAGTAGGTGAAAACTTGGGGGGAGATAATTTTTAATATCATTGTTACTCAGAAACTTTGAGCACTGAGGTTTGTCCTCAGAGAACCCTCACCTGACAAGATGCTGTCCAACAGGAAAAATGCCTACAGAGGTATTCCTGCAGTAAACTAAGAAAGTCTAGTCAGAGGTGAATGCTGAGATAAAATATTGCTCCAAATATTCTTTATGGATGCTTAGATGAACAAAAGGTACTAAAGTCAGCAAATCTTTATTTATTACCTGTGATGTGTGGTTGTGTGAGCCTGCACAGGGAGAGTTATGCTGGTAAATCTACAGATGCAGACCTTCCATCCCCACAGGGCTGTGTTGTTACACATTCAGGAGATCTGACTCCTTAGGGTGAATACAATTTTTTTCAATCTTAGTTTCAAGCAGCAACACATATGGAGATTCTAAAAGATCTCTGGGACAACTCTTCCTGTGTTCAACAGTCACCAAACAAACAAACAAACAAACCACCCACAAAAATCCAAAAACCAAAACCAAAAAACCAAACAAAAATACTTCTTATGTTCTCTAAGATGAGAGAAAGAAACTTTTTCCTTTCCATTTCCATAGCAGGCTCCTTGTGCTGCCATTCTGGTAAGAAGTTTCTTCAAATAGGAAATGTTAAAGTGGATCCACTGACAGTTTTGGAAGTGCTGTTAAAAGGCAGTAGAAGATTTTGAAGGGTAAGAAAAGTGCTTGGGAAACAGTATGAGAATTGCTATATACAACTAATGGTTTTCTCTGAATGGATTTTTACAGCTAGACTTAGAGGAGCCAGGCTGAATTCAGACCCAGTTGGACAGAGACAAACAGACTAAACTGATAAAATGTCCTTTAAGATAAACTCATGGCAACCTTTGGTTGTAACCTTCAAAGTGGGACAACAAGAAATACTCAGGCTTTTCCAGTCTAATTTACTCTCATATGTGCCAATCTCTCTCGCTCAATAATAAAACTTAAAAAAAAACCCAACAACTAAAACCATCCAACCATTTCCCTTTGAGAAAAACCATCTCCGAGAAATCCTCAAGTTATCTAAGGGACAAATCTCTGTCTTTCATATTGTTTTGGATTTTATAGAACAATTAATGGTTTAACACCCCACTTCATTGCCTATCAGTCCTATGAATTTCCAAAGGAGAGAGAAAAAATGCCATCTCTTCCACTTACCTTGGTCATTTCAGCTTGTTATTCAAACTTATCTCCAGTTTTTGTCCTCATGAACTTTGAGGTGGGGATGGTTTGAGTAAAACCCATTACTCAGCTGATTCCAGCAGTTCCCATTGCTTGCCTGCAGTAGCTCTGCAGTGAATACAAGGCTGTATCATTTCTGCCCTTTGTGCTGACCCTCTTCCCAGTAAAACCAAAGCAGACAGCAAGCAGATTTCCATACAAGTTCTAGAGGATTTTCCAAGGAAATAGTGCTGAAGTCACCATATGTAATCCCAAAGCAAAAGGCCTTTGGACCAATGCTGTGTGGTCACACCAGTGGGAGTGTTTCACCTGCCTGGCAAACATTGGGTGCAACGTAGGGCTGGGCCCAGAATTCTTCATTTCAGTCAGCTGAGCTAATTCCCAGTGGGCAGGGAAATTTTCTCAAGCCCAGTCATTCTGGATTTTATAAGACATTAAGACTCTTGATGTCACTGGCATTACATTTTTCAGAAACACTCAGAAGTCAGAAACTACAGAGAGTGAAAAACACAAAGGCAGGTAAAAAAAGAAGGCAAACCTTCCAGTCTTCTAAATCAATAATACCTAGGCTGCATCTTTCCCTGGGAATGTGAGCAGCCAGCATTGGTCTCTGTTTACTGTATTAAAGATACTTATGCCTCTTGTATATGACTGAATGGGAACAATGGACTCTGAATCCAATATTACAGGCAGTGAAATGCTGTTTTTTTTTTTTTGTCTAGGACAGGATTTCCTGTGCCATATTCTTGATGCTTTTCCTCTTGTGGGTGGGCTGTATGTCAGAGATATATTTCATCCACAGCTGTACACAAAAGTAGGAAGTAGGGAGCACTGAAATCTTTCATCCTAGCAGCAACCCCCTGAGGTAGAAATTCCTGTTCCAGAATTGTTGAGAGGCAGATTGGCTCTGTTTGGTATCTGAAAACCACCTGTAGCTACCTGATGACTGATCAGCTGCATGCAGTCCTAGCTGTGAAATAACAGAAATTCATGGAGCATAACTTGATTAGTTCAGTCACTTCCCCCAGCAATAACTTTGCTGAATGCTGTCTAAGAATGCAGTTTATGCAGCATCTTCCAAAAGGCTAAAGAATGTGTGACATTTTAATGCATTTTATGCATGTGACATTTTTAGCCACTGCTAATAGATGATGTCAGGGCTATGGAGAAATGTCTATCAGTCTAATGCGTGTCTGCTATGCAATATGTGAATTAAAAACGAGTCACAGTCAGTGTGTGTAGCAATAAATATGGAAGTGAAGGATGATGGTGGGGATAGATGAAAGTCAAGTCTCTATCATAATTTATAGTCTAGCAGTGTTGTTTTCTGAGTGTTTTTGGAGAAAAACTTGGAAGGTAAGGGGGCATCCAGGGTGATTACTTCAGTTTGAATAACAACAGTACCCAAATGTGCAGTGTAAAATCCCTTTTTGTAATCCTTATCACACTTAGAAAATTATTTGTGTGGCTTCTCATTGTGAACCTCTTGATCATGGCGAGCAGCATTGATATGTGGCTCAAAGACTGAAAGAAGGAGAACAAAGACAGTGCTGGTAAGAAATGGATGAGACAGGAACAGCAGGTAATGAAGAGGAACACAGCAGATAGGAGGCTTTAGATAATTTAAAGCATAATAGATGAGAAAGATAGTTCACTGTAGATAAATGTGGACTAATGATGACTATGATGAATCCTTTTCACTCCAGATTCTGTGTTTCACAAAACAGAGCTCTAAAAAATAAAACCAGCAAAACTTAGAAGTCAAAAGGCACAGCTCTGTGTGCTGCTAACGAATAGCAAACAGGAGGAAGATGAATATCTACATGGAGAATGCTGCTGCTGGTGGGGATTGGGATCCAGGGTGCTCAGGAGTGGAGTAAAACAAAAAGGAAGAAAGAAGAAGGGGAGGGAGACTGAACCCAGTGGCAAAATAAAAAGCTCAGCTAACTGAAAAATGAGAAGTTTGGAATGGCACGCTTGTGTGTGCAGACTTTTGATGTCAAGACAAATGATTTGGTCCTGGAACTGTTTCTCTCAGCTTATTGCTGGTGGTTATATTTTGAAAGCAGTTATATTACATGTGTTTAGAAGGCAAGTGTGTTGTTTTAAGACAATTTAAGGAATACACTCCGAGATCAGTCACCTCCCTTTAGTTTTAACCAATCCTTTTCCACCAGTAAGGATAAACAAATATGAATAGATTGAAGTGAAAAAAATAACAGTTTACTAAAAAATAAAACAGCAACAGGCAAAAAATAACAACAAATGATCACTAGATACAAAACTGGACTGGGATAAACAGGACAACTTTGAATGAATAGGTTAAAGTACAATCACACTTTCTAGCTGGGGAGTGGGGATGACAGGAACTTCTGTAACTTCTATAGCCAGGAGTTGGATTTTTTTTTTAGGTTGACTTTGTCAGCTTTTGACTCTCTCCTTTTATGAAGAAGGGGCAGCTTTGTATATCCAGGTAGTTCTTAGACTTGCCGATCTGTTTGTAATTCTGTCTCTTGTGCACTGGAGCCTGTGTCACAGGGCACATTATTTCATGTGAGATCTTTAAAATGAGCTGTTAAAATGTGATGTGCAGACCATACAACCTTTTATTCCATATTTTATAACCATCTTGAAGGTCAAATGAAAATCTGGTGAGTCCTTTCTGAGCTATTTCTCTGCTCCATTTCACAGTACATGTGCTTGTCTTTTTATTATCCTATTATACTGTTTTACTATACTATTATTGGTTGAAATTAGTAAAGACATAAGAGAGAGGGTTTAGTATCCCAAATGCAATCTTTGCAACTTAGATTTTTATACTGTTAAAAAAGACTCTACAACTACAAATGCTTTTAGAGGATAATGGTGCTCCAGTGGAAATGTCCTTCTATCAAAGGAAAAACATCTTTATCCATCACTTAGGAGCCCTTGTCAGCCTTTAGCAAATGAACCAGCACATCTCAAAAAGAAATACATGAGGCACAGAAGTGTGAGAACTCTTGGCACAACAGGCCTTTCATTTCTCTAATTAATATCAAAGAAACAAAGAAATAGATATTAACTGTGTTTTTGTTAACAGGCAGAGGTGATAAAAGATTTTTTCATGTGCTCAGGGGGGATAAAGCTTGGTTGAGCTGTTGTTCCTGGCCCTCATCTCCTCTGAACTGCAGTTTCTCATGGGAGTGGCCTCTGCTGTGGATGCTCTGGGATTCTGTGTGCAAGGAATGATGCAGCACCCTGCTCTGTGCTTGTCTTTAGGAGTAGGATAACATGAAGTTTTCAACCAATGCATTCTCTTGTCACAGCCAGAGCTGCTGAACAGCTGTTCAGGCTTTACTGTGTGCCAGAGATGGGCTGGGAGGACAAGTGGACGTTTCATTTGGAAGCACTGGATGTAATATCAGTTTGAGTGGGGCCAGAGGATCTCCTGACCAGCTGGGAAAATTCTGAAGGGCAAGAGTGTGGGGCTGCAATGCCAGGGACCCCGTTAGACAGGAAAACTGGACAGGACAAGTGCAGATCGAGCCAATATGGTTGATGCTACGTTCTCCGTTTATTCGTGAGAAGATGGCAGTTTATATACACTTCCATATAGTTTACAGTTTACAAAAGCACTCTGACTGGCACGCTAACATTGTTTGTCTTTGTCTTAAGGTGGTCAGGCTTTTCACACTGCAGCTCTACCCTAATTGACACTCAGATAACTCATTACCTTGGTTATCTTAACATAATTTCGAACTGCGCCACAACTAAATTCTTACTGCGTCAAAGGCTTTCAGGGCCTCACAAGGCCCATATCTGAGGCCTAGGCTGGAGTAGCTCAAATCTCATTCCAGACATAAATTATGCAACAGGGCTGTGCATCTAGATCTTGGTTAGATCTGTTGGTTCAACCAAGCTCTGCAAATGGCTTGAAAAAGGTCAGAAATTCAAAAATGTGTTTTGATGTGGAGAGGCAAACAATGTTCATACTCTCAAAGCCTGAAATGTCAGAGTAAGAATCTCTGCCTATTACTGTGGGGGTGTCTTAAAATCTCTTCCTTGTTCCTTTACACTGGTGATTATTTCCTTCCTGTTTATGTGAAATGCAAGACATTTAGCATCCATTTCGTTGGAGTTGGTGGTCTGTTGATATTCTCTTGGTTTAACTCTCCATTCTTCTGTCTTTTCTCAGAAACACTTTTCTTCTCATGCTGATTCTATGGAGGAAGGATTTTATGAGCACTTGGGCATTATCTGTGCTGCATCCTTACAGATGCCTCAAAACCCTGGACACAGGGCACAAGATATGTTCAGAGAGAACATGATTTCCCTCATTTCAGCTTTTCTGGTAATGAATCATATCTAAACTTAAAAGCTGAGAATTGTCTGCTCTAAAAAAGTCCAAACTTTGATCTTTTTTAGGTCTTATCCTGTGGAGTCCTGCTATTTGGATGACTTATGGTAATAACCTAGTTACACATAAAGGGCTCTTAACCTAAATAATCAGTTACCTAGAGATGCACCAAACCAGCTTTTGGCATTTGAGAAAGGGTCAAAAAAATCTCACACTGGTAAATATTTTAAATTAGGAGTCCTAAGGGTGTGGATATGAAGACACTGAGAATATTTTCACAGTGCCTTGATAAATGAGCACTGCCAGGATGGTTGTGGCGATTGGTCCTTTAGCACAACAAACTTGTGTGCTTGGATATGTTTTTAATCTGTATGGTTATAAACATTTTCTAGGAGATAACTTTCTACCCTGTAGAAGGGAATTTACTGACTGTAATCCAGAGATTTTTATCTATTTGTAATAGATCCGTGGTGTTTTGCTGTCCAGTTTTCCATCATACAACTGAGCTGAAATCTTTGCTCTAGACAGAGAGAAGAGAAGCAATTATTAGGTATTTATTCCTTTATGGTAGAGCCACACACTGATACTGGAAGTTGAACTGAAGGACTGCACAAGTAAGAGCCTGTTTTTACAGCATTTTTCATCTATTATGCTTTAAATGTTTTTACAGGCAGGCAGAGTGTGGCCTGAAGGATGTGCTGTCACTGACAGAGGGACAGGAGGTACTTCACAGCATCTGAGCTGGGCACTGTCAGCTGAGGCAAAACTCCCATTTCATTCATGGGTCATAGGGGGTCGTTTTTGGAAGAGGGGATAGTGATGTGTGTATCAAATCTTCTTCTCCCTGGCAGGACAAATGTTATAATTACAGATGGGCCATGCTGGAGTTGCCCCACACTTCCAGCAAATGACATTGGATATTAGTGATTCTGTCTGATCTGCAGGAAGCAGCTCAGAGCTGCAATTCTGCAGAATCACTGCATATTCCATATCCTTACAGTCCTAAATTGGAGTCTTTCTGACTTGGAAATTAGATCCCCAGTGTTGCAAATGACGCCAGAGTGATTATTTGTCCCACAGCAAATGGGAATAAACTTGTGGCAATGTGGTTTCTTTCTCATGTTGTCTGTATTTATAGATATGTAGATTTATAGCAGGTATTTTAGTATGAGATATGGGCTAGAAGTGTTTTAGGGCCTTCAAAAAAAGGCTGATATGTGACAGAAGGGGAAGGCTGAGGGATATGGAAAGGGATACTTCCAAAGACAACGATGAAGCCGTGGGAGAGAGAAGCTAGATAGCACAAAACATTTAAAATGATGATGCACCATAATCAGAAGGTCTTTACAAAGGGGTCATGGAAGAGGAATATTAATGTGGGTTGTCTGTGGCAAAAGGTGGTCTGTGACAGGCCTCAGAAGAGATGCCCCAGTGCAGGAAGCACAGTCCAGGACCACAGGGAAGGAAAGGAAAGATACAGGAGCAGGTAGTGAGAGAATGAAGGGTAGAAAATGGATTGCTTGTGCCAGACATGATGGCAGCAGAATTGTCATTGGGCTGGAGCTGTGTTAAGTGTCAGCAGGAACTTTTAACCACAGTGCTGGATGCAGGAGGATAAGCAAATGCAATGACTTTGAACTGCAGTACTAATGCCTTTGTTCAGTAACGTTTGCTTTCTGGATGGTTAAAAAAAAGAAAAAAAAGACCTTTTATTTTCCACTCCACCTTTAAAATCTAAAAGAACAGCACGTTCCTGCCTTTATACTGCACTATAAACTGTGGAAGTACCATCTCCTCCCCTCTTCCTGAGTCTTTTTCATGCCTGAGCCCTCTCCTGCGAACGGACTCTTCCATAAAGAAAGGAGAGCTCTGAGTCCCCTGCTGGCTTTACCTCTGTCATTGGCTATACTGGGCTCCTTCTCCTGCAATGCTCACTGGATCTTTCAGCCACCTTTCTTCTGGTGGGTAATGTCATGTCAGGAAGAAACAAGCAGTGTGTGAGACAGCAAGTGCAGGGCTAAAATAAGCAGCAAGGTCTGACTTCCCCTTCAGTCCCTTAATTCTGTTTGCATCTTCCAAAGGTGCTGCTTTCCCATCACCACTGCTGGTAGTACCTGTTGCCAGAGGAAACAAGAGAGCGAAATCAGGAGGTGTTATGTCAGTGCAGTTCTTGCTCACTTCTCCCACAGCACAGGGAACCTGCATTGTTCTGCTCACCTGTGATGTCAGCTCCTTTGCATTTACAGTATTTGACTTTTATTCTGTGCTGTTTGCTGTGGTTGGTGCTTGAAACCAAGGAATTTCTCAGAGCTGGCCTAAGTCCACGTTCAGCATCTCTGTCAATGTCAAAACTCCCAAGTATGCTTTTCTGGTTCTTAGAGAATATAATTCTTCAAGATGCATTCAAAGAGTTGGAGGACATTCCTGTCTTCAGCAGAGCAGCACTTTTGAGATGTAAAGTTCAGGACATTTCTTTTGAAATATAATAATTCTGCCTTAATGCAGCAACTGGATGCAGGACATTCAGTTGTGCACACAGTTGAAGATATGCTACTGATATTTGGGTTGATGGGTTTATTCATACATGCCTTAGAAAAAAAACTTGTGGGGAATGATTTATGGGAGAGTTGGCTGGATGAGGATAAAGAAAAAAAAAGTGTTGAGATGGGAAAGTGGAAAAGAGTTAACTCAGCAGATGCTTCCCACTCCTGTTTGTCTCCACTACCCTGCATGGACTGATCACACTCTGCTTCCACCTGGAAGTGAAAAGAGCAGAACCACTTTCTTATGGCACTTGCAAACCACTTGTCTGACTTAGAGGCCCTTAGGTTTTTATAATTTCTATAAATACAATATGTGTAGTTTATTTTTTCCTGATGTTTTTCCTTCAATACTACACAGTTTCCTTCAGGCACTTTAACCTATTGAGTGCATGATCTAGTTAATTCTCTGACAAATCCTTCAAGATGAAAACTGTTATGCTTTTTGAGACCTTTTCCCTTATCTTTCCATCATGATACATCAATCTCTCTTTGCACTACTTCTTGTTTTTGTTGTTGGCTTTTTCCCCCCCTCAGGTTTACATCCCTGGAAATGCATTCTTGCTCAGGCCTCTTTCGGTTAATATAAGAATTACATTTTGCCTGACATTTGTTTCAAATAATTTACCTAAGGAGCAGAAATAATACCTGGAGCTAATTTCACTAATTTCACTGATATTACCCAGGGCTGCATATAAATCACTGTGTACATTTCATTTCCTTGACCACTAATTTTGCTGTTCTCTCTAGAAGTGCTGACTGGGGCCAGAGAAATCATTATCCCAGACTTTCATGAGACACACTCTGTTATTTTTACTTGTAACAGGATCTATGATAAATTGAGTTTATTAACTTCAAGCCAGTCACCAGCTCTTGATTTCTAATCAGTTTTTATTTTGCTCAGAGATCGCTGACTGCTAAAGCATAACATCAGTCTTCAATCAGAACTGAAATTAATCTCTCCTTTTAGAGCTGAGAGGCAAAGGGCATTTTCTGAAGCTTGCCTGAAGAAGGTTTTGTTTTTATGCTCATACTCTTCATAACCTACTTTCTATAAGAGGTTGCTGTCTCCAGAGTCCTGCCAGCAGAACATTTTGTGCCAGAGTTCCTTACCCCACCACAGGCAGGGTCCTCTGAGATATTCCAAGCAGTCTGAAGAGCTGTTACCTTGGCATTTCCTGAAGTCAGAGGAGGGCAAACTCACAAGATTCACCTCAGCAATAGTAAGAGTGGCAGCTGTGGGAGGATGGATTGTAGGAGAATAGAGACAGTGCTGAAGACATCTCACCCCTGAGGAGTTGCAGCTGGACTAATTACCGAAGAGGAGGAACAGCCTTGCCTTTAAGAGCCACAGCTGTGTCCAAGAAGGATGGGTGTTATAAAAGAGTGGGTTAGCTGCTAGAGAGCTGGAGTTGGTTGGCTGTGTTGCTGTGAGCAGTAGGTAGTCATGCTAGGGTCAGTAAGTGCTGCTGGGGGTAGAAAGAGTTAGGTGTTCATTTTAAGGACACTGAGGGTTAACGTGTGCTGATAGAGACAGAAAGGGTCAGGTATTCATTTTAGAAACATCAAGGGTTAGTATGTGCTACTAGGAACAGAAAGGGTTAGGTAAAAGTCAGCTAGCTGTGCAGAAGAAAGAGGAGTCAGAGTTGTGAGGGGCTGCCCACAAGAACTCACAGAGAGAAGGCAGGAAAGCCTTACCAGCAGGATGATAAACTGCTGTCAGTCAGCTGGTGCCAAGCGCCAACAGGCAGCAGCCCCCAGGCCCTCTATGGGGCTGTGTGGTGACTGTGCAGTCACCAGTGGCAGGTTCTCTCTGTATTTGTCATTGGCAGGTGATGGGCAGTGGAAAAGCTGAGCAGAAATGGCCCCAGCGTAAGCTAAGATTAGTGCTGTGATGTTCTTCCTGTCTACTCTGGGGTCAGTCTGTTGCACTGAACACTGATGTGGTTTGGTGCAGGTGGTGGAGAAGACTCTACAACCTTGGGAAATGCTACAATACTTAAGTGAAAATTACTCATTGCTTTTCTCTCCAGGGTAGGCAGATCCATCCCAAAAGGCCCAGAGCCACATTGGGGGAGCCTGGCTTGGCCATCTGGATTCAAGTGCAGTGTATCAGTACAGGCTGACTTTGGCTGCAATTTGCAACAATTAACTAACATTGTCCTCTTTGCTGGTAACACCTGCAAGAATCATAGTTTGAAAGGAAAAGTTTTCTCTGGACTTTCTTTATCAAGAAAGATGGTCCTGGCTGACCATCACGTCAGGGATAGTCTGGCAGTTAGACTGTAAGGACAAATAAGATTTAATGGTTTGTTCAGTAGGACTTAAGATGGCTTTGTAAGATGCAGGATGAGTTTGCCCGCTCCTGAGGTAGGGAGGAGACAACCAGCTGCTGGTCATGCAAGTGGCGAGGACATCAGGAGTGAGCAGCTGTTTCTGATTTATTGAGTAGCAATACATCCTTGATGCCAAGCACATGAGGCTGAGCTGAATTTCTTGTAGCTGAGGTTGGCCTGGCAGGTTTTCACAGCCTCATTTTCCTCTGGGTGCTCCTGACCTTCTGGCACAGGAGAGCTGGGATGCTGCTGGCTCTGTCATTGCCTGTTTGCTGATCTGCTGAAAGGTGATTTGGAGAGACAGAAGCTGTCAGCTCTGTGACTCCAGCCAAATCCAATTCATTGAGGATTTGTGCTGCATTCCTTGCTGTTGTAAGTTAGCAGGGCTCTGTCGTTTTAGTTGTAAATTTAGCTTTTTAGCCTCTACAAAGCACCATTCCAGTAAGGTGCAAATGAAGCTGGCAGTCTGACAGCTTGGTCTGTAGCCCAATCACTAGTCATTGGAAACAAAACAACCACTGTAAATTTCATTCTAGTAATGGCTGAAACAAAATATCTGGATGCTATGCCTCTTTAATATTACTAAATTTATAAATAGATAAATGGAAATGGACACTTTCAGTGTCTTGGATTATTATTTTTTCCCTTAACTGTGCTGTGTGATTTTGCTTTAGGTCTTGGTGAAGTCTTTGCTGACCTTGGAGGATGTGAAGGCCAATAAAATGCGGTTGTGTGAGATGTGTTCTGTCTTCCTGGGGAGCAGAAAATGCATCTGAAGGAGGTAAGTCTGAGGAATGGTCTTGGTTTAAGGCAATTTGAAGATGTGGACAGTTTAAAAGGAGTTACCTGCCTTTAATTTTAACTAATCCCTTTCCACTATTATTACAGCATGATTATCCCAGAGCAAAAAGGTTTGGATTCCTTTTCCTGTGTAACTCCTCAGAGAAAGGGCACAGCCAGAAATTCTCATCAAGAAAAACATCAGCTGTTTTAAAAATGATTAGATGTCTTCTATTGACACACAATTAAACCTTGCGCTTATTGCCTTCTCTCTTGTGTGTGGGAATCAGAATGTTTCTGATTATTAATGTTTCAGACATGCTATAGTTGTGACCAGATGAAATCAGGAGAGACTGTTAGGCTTTCATAACTTACATAATGGCATTATTTAGGCCATTTGCTAGGAAAAAGGTTTAGATTTTTCACTGCCTGGCAAGTTAAAAGCTCTTTGTATCTGAGAGCGCTGGTAGATCCTGAGATGGAGGAGTTTTACTAATCCTGTGGTGAAGGGCAAGGGACATTTTCTTAATAAAGACTAAATTTTTTTTGTTAAATTTCAGTCAGGAATTATCAGGGGAACTTAGAATATTGTTAAATTAACTACACACTAGGTTCGTTGTGTTAAACACTTAAAAAAGTTTCAATATTTTATTCCTGATTTTTAGTGTTTTATGGATTAGCACTGTAAAACAATGTTATGGCTAAAACAAAGCCTTGTAATTATCTGCAAAAGCTGGTAGAGAATAGGAAAGCTTAAAATGTGAGTGAGGCTCAAAATTATCTGTGAGAACTTGGGTCACAGTCATTTCCATCACTGGTGCTCAACTTCCAGCCTTCCTACTGGCAACTGGGAATCTTTCAACTCTGATTTACCCTGGAAAGTGTGATCCATTTAGAGCTTAGCTTTCAGCTGGGTCTTACAGCCTAATTAAGAGATCAGGATATAAAGACACAGCATGGGAATGCCAAAATGGGGCGTTTTTTCAACAGAAAACCATGTCCCCTTTGAAAATTTAGTGTTCAAACTTCACAGTGCCTAAATCCCAGCCTCACACTCCCTGGGCATGAGGAGAAAGTTCTGATCATTTCAGAAAAAAACTGTCAAAAGCTTTCTGAAGGTGTACACTGTCAAGCCATACCAATAAACAGAAACAACTGTGTCTTGTGACTGCTGAAGCCAGGAACAACTTGTTCCAGATCCTGGGAGAATTCCTGGTGTCTGGCAGGATGAGGTACCCATGCAGAAGCACCACAGTGCCTGTGCAGAAATACTTTCTCCCAGGAATTGCTGGTGGCTTCTCCCAGCAGCATGAAGTGGCAAACAGAAGGCTCTGCCTCACTTCAGGATGAGAGTGGTAATACATGGTTTTGTGAGTTGTGCTCCAGCACAGGCAGACAGCCAGAGTATAAAGTGTCCTTCTGCTTGTGTTGTTTTGTGCATATTGGTGTTAATGCTTTGAGGAGTGCTGTGCTGCAGCATGGCTTATAATGTAATTTTCTTTTGTTTGGTCAATTAATTTGGTGACTTTGATACACAGATTCTGGTTTCTGAATTATCCATGGGAAAACATTTTCAGAAAAGGCCTCTTTCCTTGAAAAAGGTTTGGTCCTCACAGTATGCATTATTTCTTTATCTCTTGTCAAGGAAAAAGTCACAAAATTATTCAGAGGCTACAGGGAAATCCAATGGCATCTCCAGTTACTAGTGTCTTTATGTTTTGTTTTTCTTTAAAGTGCTATAAGAAGAGGGACATATCACAGTAGCTGCTTGGGACTCCGTGAGGGAATCTGCATCTTCTTTTTCTCATTAACTTGTGTCTTATATAAATCAGTAATGTCACAAAGTGCTCATAGAACATGGTGTTGCTTCTCTCCCTTCCCTGCTTTAGGAGAAGATGAGCTGCTGTTTGTCTGTCATGTTAAAACATCCCACCTGGTCGTAGCCCGAGTGCTGTGGGCTATTTCAGTGTACCTGCATGTTGCCCTGGAGGATGTCAAATACCTCTTCTCAGGATCTTTGCAGCTTTTTCATTAATTGTTATCAGTAGTGTGGGGAAACTTGTTTGAAAAAATGCTCCAAACAAGTGTAAGCCAAAGGAGGAGATGCAGCAGGAAAAAAACTCAAAATATTAAATCTATGTTTTATGTTAAGCTACATTGTGGTATTTTTGTGGGCTTATCACATAAAGTGACATTTTATCTGTGGGGAGAATCATCGAGCTGCTTTTTACAGGAAGGCAATTGTCTGTCCTGAACTGTGGATGGCTGTAAATTGGTGGGTCCTACTCTCTGAAAAGAAATACCCTCCTTAGGTAGGCCTGTGGTTTGTTCTTGGACTGAGGGACCTGAATCATCTGAGGGAGTGCTTTCTCCTGGGAGCTGCAGCAGATGAGAATGGCAGTGGCTCGGAGAGGACACTGGGCATCATTGCAGTGGACTGACCTTGTGAGCCATTTTCTCTGGTGTCCATATCCAACAGTAATGGCTTGTATCAGATGAAAATGTAAGGAAAAATAATGCCCTCCACCCTGTAATTATTAGTCTAATTATTGAGACATCAAGGTTTACACCATTCCTGTTTTTGGTGTTGTGTCCTTTCATTAATTGAACTTAACATCAGGGTAACATATGAGGCTGTGGCATATATTCTAAAAAATCCTGGGCTCCTTCTGCCTTGCAAAAAATACCAAGTCTATGTCTGAGTTATGACTGCTCCAGTGGATTTTAGTATTTCTCACAAGTACTCCTTGGACAATGTAATCTTTCTGTTTATCCGGTCTTGATGAAATACAAGAGGAGTGCAAGCCTTCCCCCATTGTGGCCTATCATTATGCCACAAATCAGGAAAGGCCAATTTTAAATGCAAATTTTGTCTTTTTGAAAGGATTGCCTAGATGAAATGTGCTGAGTAGAGCTGCTTGCATTCTGAATGCTCAGAATGTGCTGGGTTTGGTTAAAATGCTATAATTTTCTATTACAATAATACAGCTGTAGGGGAATTATGTGGTAGCTAAATTCATATCAATTTTCCCAAGAATTAGAAACAGTTCTACTCGGCCCCAAAGACAAAGAGGAATAAGGAGGTGATAGCATCTAGCAGGATGATCATAGGGCAGGTTATTTTGGAATGTTACCAAGAACTCATCAAAGCTGTGAAGCTGGACCTAACTCCCTAGTCCCAGTTCTTAATTGACAGGAGAAGACAGCAGAAGGAAGAGCTGGAGGATGGCAGATCACAAATAATTTGAAGATAAAAAAGAAAAACAGAGCTTTTTTTTTTTCTTTTATGTGCCTGAGGGTGAAAATGAGAAAAAAAAAAAAAAAAGACAATATTAAAAATGCAAATTTCCGGAAAATATCTGCTGGAATGAAATTCTTTGTAATCCAGCTCTGAGGAGCCCATTGAAGTTAGTGGGACTACACACCTTAAGAAAATGTTTCAATACTTTAATGCTTTGCTGTATTTGTGATATGGACAGAAATTACGCAGCTGGAAAATTCCAAAGAATTAATGAAAGCAAAAAAAAGTGGGAAGAG
Organism: Taeniopygia guttata; assembly: GCF_048771995.1. NCBI lineage: Eukaryota > Metazoa > Chordata > Aves > Passeriformes > Estrildidae > Taeniopygia > Taeniopygia guttata. The sequence continues at coordinate 92,800,668 of NC_133027.1, forward strand.
ACTGATAAGCAGCAAAGAAGGCAGGGCTGAAACCTGCCATATTAAAAGAGGAAAGCAATGAAGTGGCTGAGGTTGCTTTGTTGGAATTAGGGAAAAATAATCTTACACCGCATCCTGTACGTTAATTAGCAGCAATAAAAATAATTGTTGCTTCCAGCTTGTAACTGTGGCTAATTGCACTTAAGTGTTCATTGCAAGCTAACATAATTAGACCTTCACTGTGTTTCATAAATACATGGCTTAAATTATGCAGGGAGGGAGGAAGTGTCCTTTGTAGCTTGTTCCTGTCTTCCTTTCCTTCCACTTCCACAGCTGTTTCTTAGCCTTCCTTCTTAGATGATCCTACCGTGTGTGCTGGAACTGATTATGGAGACAATTTCTTACTGAGACAGTTATGCTGGTTTTGTCCTTTGTGACAGACAGGTTCACTGAGATCCAGCTTGGCAGAGGATTTCAGGAACTTCAGCCTTGCTGAAGATGTGCTTTCATGTCTCTGATCCCCAGTACAGATCCCAAATGCCTAGCTTAAATAATAAGCTTTTGTAAAATGAGGGAAGAAGGCACTAAAAAGCCATCAAGCCCAAAGATTTTTTCCTTTCTAAAAATACAATTTCCTTATAAAACAACTGGTAATTATTTAGGTGATATATGTTCCTGTGTCTGCAACAGATTTGTGTTGATTTCCCCCCCCCCCCCCCCCCGATGTATAGAGGACAGAAACACATTATGCGTTTCATTACTTTTGGCTTGAAGTTGCAGTGATGTTCTCTATTGCTATTTGAAGATAAAATATTGTTCAACCATTCTCCATGCTTTCTCTCATGTCCTAATTTAGATGCATGCAGCTCCTGAAAATAATCCCATTTAGCCTTATCCCTATTTTTGTCTCTCTTCCACCTTTATTTTTGAGTCATGAGACTAAAAATGCAGACCACAGGCTGGGAAGCAGCCACTAGCACGGAGCTGCTCTGATGGCTGGCTGGCAGCTGGAGAATGTGCTGGTTCTGTCACACTGCTGACAACAGTCCTGCTGCTTGTCTCTCTAGCTCACAGGAGGTTTGGGATGTCACCTGCAGCTTCCCATGGTCCCTGCAGGTCATTAGCTCTGCAGGAGCTGGAGGGGACAGATTTGGGAGTGGTTATGGCTAAAGGAGTGCAGTGGTGCCTGCCTAGAGAGAAAGAATGGAGGAAGGAGAGCTAATGGAGCATGAGAACAGCCATGGAAAACAGGAATGGTTGGAGATGAAAAGGCCATTCAGCAAAATAAGCAAACAAAGGAAATGCCCCAGGCTGTGGTTCCACTAGACTGAACAAAATAAAAGTGAGCCTGGTTAGTAGGTGGTAGGAGGCAGTGGGGCTCCCAGGGTTTAGCATGGCTGTCCTTCATCTGCATTTAGCTGTGTGGCACCTTAATGACCGACTTTGTCACAACAGAGATTTCCCCTCTTGAGTCTCAGCAGTAGTTCCCTTTTGGTAGTTGCCATAATATTGTGCTGATTGATTTTTCTAATGGCTTTATTGCTCTGCTCCACCTCCTGTCCTGATACCTTGTGTAGTGCTGCTGTGCACTCTTGAACTCCTGTTGAGCTGAAGTGACTCCTGCCACCTTAGAGTGCTTTTGGCTTTATCTGGGATGAGAAGGACAGGTCAGCACCATCTCAGAAGGTTTTGCCTTTGTGCAAAGCCTTTCAACCTGAAATAGGAGTGATTGTGTTACAGAGTAATGGTAAATAAGGACTGAAACTGAGATCTAGTTTTTGTGCCCCTTATTTGGGAAACTCTATGTAATTTCATGGCTAAGCTTAAAGATTAAAAAGGGAACATCCTTCACAGACTTTTTAAACAGCATATCCACAAATGAAAAGACTGAAAGTCATTCAAGTAAAAAGGAGCCTCAGGAGTTCTTTACTCCAAACTCCAGCTAAAAGCAAGGTTGGGTGGTCAGAAGTCAGGCTACTCAGAAAATTATTGATTTACTCCTTAAAAATGTCTCCTAGTGAAGGCTGCATTTCCCTGGACAACCTCTGTCCCTGCTGGAATGCCCTAAGGCAATAAAGCTTTTCCTTGTGTTCAGGTGTATCCCTTCTGTTTCTATCTATGCTTATTATTCCTCACCTCCCCCCTCAGTGCTGTGAAGACCTTGACTCTGTGCTTATTGTAACATTCTCAGAGATGGTTCTCCCTCCAAATCCAATTCTTTAAGCTGAAAAAGCCCAGGTGTGGGAATCCAGAGCTTCCCTCTGGCTGCCCTGGAAGGTCTGGGACCCTGGCAGGTCATCAGGAACCCCCCTGTACAGAACCCCAAGAGACACTGTCTCTGATCTCTGTCCATGGAAAAGATTTTTCAATCTTACAGGATGAATTACAAGCTCTGAGTGTTTGATATAAGTAATAATTAAGTGTGGCACGGGTGCAAAAGTAAAATTTTAGGATTCTAGATTAGGGGTCCAAAGGGCACAAGACTGAGGAAATTGGGAGTGTCTTGTCCTTTTTCTCCTTCTTCATGCCCTCCATGTTTCACTGTAGTGTTGGCATTTTTCTATTGGTTTAGGCTGGGGGCACACTGTTCAACATAGGTGACAGATATTGGCACATTACTGTAAATATAGCACAGGTAGTTTCTGGTATATAATGTTTGTAACGTCCCACTGAGGGCAGAGCCCCACACGCTGCCCTGCAGGACAGACCTGCGGCAGGGCAGCAGAACATGTTAGAGATAAGCAAGAATAAACAACCTTGAAACCAGCACAGATGAATTATGGCTTCTGCTTTGGCAATGGGGCAGAAAGACAGACTTTTTACAATCTCGGAATCATCAATACCACAGATTCTGACACCCAGGAGCCTCAGTCTGTCCTCACAGGGTGAGTGCTGCAGGCGCCAACTGCACAGTGACCCCACACTGAATTTGTTCCAGCAGTGCCTTGCACCACTTTTCGCTCCGTGTAGTTGCCTGTGTATCCGAAGTGAAGTACAGGCTTGGGTGTGTGTCTGTTTTGGGGCACAGTGTAAAGAGCTAAAGCTGAAGTACATGACATAGGTTGCTCTCCCCTTGTGCCCAAATTCACCCATTTTTACCAGGAAGGCCATCAGGTTGTTCATGAATTTTGTTATTTTTGTAAACGCAACAGTGCTAAATTTAACAAGGCAAGAAACCAAAGCATTTCTCTGTTCTTTGTGCAGGAAAGGGAAGTGGTCAGAGCACCGAGCCTGCCAGAATCCAGTGAATGTTTGGACAATTCTTTCAGGCACGTGAGGTGATTCTTGGGGCTGGTCTTGTGCAGGACCATGATCTTTGTGGGTTCCTTCTAACTCGCAGTATTCCATGATTCTGTGATCGCTGCACCTCCAGTGCTGCTTTTGAACGCATTAAATTCCAAGTACCACCATTCCTCATGGATTTCAAGCTGAGCAGTGGTTTGTTTTTTTTGAGAGGCTGACCTCTAGTGTCTGTGTAAGACAAGCTCAAGAGAAGAGGAATAGCAGAGGAAAGTAGTGAAGTCCAAAATATGTCTGCATTGACTGGCATTTTATGAGCCTACAAGATACTTTAATAATTAATGAGCAAGTGTTGCTATGGTATCTTGAGGTGTACTTTCACTGCTATGGCCACATAAGGATTCCACAGTATTTTTTTAAACTTTGTTTTAATTACTGAGTTCAATTTTTGAAATTGTGGCGACCTTTTTCATTTTTTTGATTTGGTGTTCTGCGAGATTGAAATATTAATTGAAGCAAGAGCTGTCTTGCTCTTTCTTGAGAAGAAATCAAATAATCTCTGAAGCCCCAGCAATATGCAAGATTTGATTAAAAGTCTCATAGAGGTCACCAGCACATCCAGTGCTGAAACAGTTATTTTTCATATATAAAGAGCATGAGCTCAGCCTTAGAAGCCAGACTGAGATATCTGTTCTGCATGGTGGGTTTCTCTCTCTGCCTATGTAAAAATCCAAAATACTGTTAGGTTTTTATTGCTTCAGGACAGAGTCCAAAAAGCACCATTGTTCAACTCTGAGGAATCTTGGCCACTTTGGAATACTTTGGAATTTCTGTTGATTTGGCATCATTCCCCATCTACTCTCAGCTGATGTCTGGGATAGTGGAAAAGGTGCTTGATTGTTTTGCTGATGCAAAGGTGTTTGTAAAGCAGGTGTTTGTTTATTGAGCAGAACGAGAAGTATTCCAGTTCTTCCTATGGAATTCCAGGGAAAGCTGTTTGTTCCCTCATCTGAATGCTTTCATGTATATTATGGTTTTTTATTATTTTTGTGAAATAATTCCAGCTGTGGATAGAGAGAATAAATTTTTGTAACAAGAATGAGATCTCCTCCAGAACTTATTTTAAAAGTAGCAAAAATCACTGGCTCACATAATGTCCACAGGCAAACAAATACCTTCTGTTACTCTAAACCAGTCATTGCTGCTGTTGGGAAGTTCTTGCAGAAGGCTGCTTTTTCATGCAGTGCATTATTCCCATCCCACACCAGCTCAAACAGCCTGAATTTTTCATCTTCTGGCAATGGTGCTGGACATTTATTTATTTTACAGGAAAGCTGCTAAGAAAATCAATCTTGCCTGAAGGGCTGCATACTGAGATCATGCCTAGAAATATCTGCTTTATTTTTACTGCACAGAACTTTAGCTGGTGTTTTCAGAGGTGCTAGTTTGACTTGTTTATGTTGTTTTCCTTAGGCATCAAACTGAGAGTTACTTTAAGAAACAAATGAGCATGCAATTTAACAGAGAAAGTAAAATGTAAGACCAGACAATTGAGGAGTTCTAGAAATGTAGAGGTAAACCTGTTTATGTCCTTGGAGCATCTCATTCCATGGCAATATGCCTGAGACTTTGTAGCATGATTGAAAAATATGTGTGTTATTGTCATTTGCTGTGCACTCCTCACTCAGGCACAAGATCTCTGTTATTTTGGCATGTCTGATTTTTCTGGAAATCATTACATTTGGGATGATTTTTTTTTTTTTTTTTTGGTGCTGTAGTGCATATCTCTTTAAAAGGAGACATTTTACCCTTCTAAATTCACCCCCGTCTGTGCTGTTAAAACTGACCTATGGCAACGCTCAAATTCTGGTTTGTAAACCTGGGCCTACCTTCTTGCTTTTAAGTAGGGTTTAATTTTTTTGGCTTTGTGATTCTATGGTTATGTAGAAATCGGATCTAATGTTCAACCTAGTGTTTTTTATCAGTGAGGCTGAATAAAGTGCCTATATCAGAAATTATATAGGCTCAAAAAAGCAGAAAGATTTTTTTTTTTTTGTGAAGCCCTTTGCTTCACCAAAGTCTATGAAATTTGTTGTGAAATTTTGCTTTTGAGAAGAAAAAGTTGTGCTGCGTTAGGAAAAATCCCATAAGTATTGTAGAAAGACAAAGCTGAAAATTTTAGGGTTGGAGTTTTTTAATGATTGATTGAAATACTGTTTGTTCCACCATACCCTTGATCAGATCCAGAGCAGCCTCTGTTTGCACAGAGGTGGTGCCTTGTTAGGCTGCACTGTTTTTGAAACAGATATAAATCCTATCTATTTCTTTTGGTTTTAGCTTGTAGGTGATATCTTTCCTTTACTTGCTGTCTCAGAATTCTCTCTGGAAAAAAAATTGGTCATGGTAGTGTGATTGTGCTCTTTCTTTCTTTGGCAAGATACTGGTTTCATCAGCTGAATTTGTATGTTCCAGGCTGTGTGTGAACAGTTGTTGAATGCCTAGTAAGACTTCCATTTGCCAAGCAAATCTACTTCTAGTACTTAAAATTCAACTTCACATGAAATCTTTGCTGCTGGAATATCTACGCTCAGTAGAGCCTGTGATAGCTGGCAAAGAATACTTTAAACTCTAGGCTGCAGCCAGAGTTATAACTGCAGAGGAATTAAAGCACAGTTTTCATCATCATGCTATTTCAGGAGAGAAAAATTACTCATAGAATATTTGTTTTTTAAAAAATATAGCTCATACTGACAAGATTAGATGGCTCTTTCTGCCAGCCTGCTTAACAGTGAAATTATGTAGGCTATGGCTTGAATATGGAATGGAATATATTAATATTAATATTGTTGACTTGCTGAGATGTTCTGGTACCTTGCAGTGCAAAGTCTTTGCTAAGTTTAAGTCCATAACAGTGGTTTGGTATAATTCCCCTAGCCTGGTTATCATAAAAGATATCAGGACAAGTATTCCCTAGCCTGGTTATTGTAAAAGATATCAGGACATATATCTGTGTTATACAGCTTAAAATCTGAGCGTGTGTGTCTCACTGTCTGCCAATATTTTTCTTGGTAATAAAAAAAACCTCATATCATGAGGTGAGATTGCACAAAGTGTTTCACAAAGAGCAAAAGAGTTGAATCCACTCCTAACAAGGTGATAGCCCCGTTTATAAGGTAAAAAGTATTTTCTGGTGCTCCTTTGCAAACTGATGAGATTGCTGGTGTTGCTCTTCATTTAATTGTGAGTGTCCCATTAGCATGTGGCCCTCTGGGTCTGTCAGGTTAAACATGCTGCACTTTGAAACTGCAGTGTTTCTCTGCACCACTGCTGTTCCTCTGGGGGAGCTGGCTTGAATTTTTCTTACGTGCTTTTCCGCCTTTCCACTTTTCCCACTTTCAGGCACAGACCTTCCATTCTTGAATTTGTCCTTCTTGAGTCCCTATTCCTCACTTTAGAAAAAAAATACATAAGGCAAGAAGTTTTCTTGCTGTGCTCCTGTGGGATTTGAGTTCTTGACATATGAATGTGCTAAAATTCAGAATTTGTAGGTGCGCCAATGGTTATTTTAATTGCTGTGCAATTGCATGGGGAGTAAACACATCAGGGCCTGCAATTAGAGACTCAGCAAGCAGTTGAAAATGTTCTTCCAATTTTTCAGGTGCATTCCCAAAGGCACAGGTATGCCTGTTGCAGCATATTCTTATGACTCTGAAGTGTAAAGGGTGAACTGACTTTGGCATGCATGGGTAGGCTGAGTATTTCAGTTCTGGAGACAACTGCAAACATACATATTTTATGTTGAGTACAAATTAGCCATGCAGGATATCAAATGAGTGCCTGAGGGAGGGTGCACAGTGCTGAAATTAGAGTCTGAATGAAATCTATTTAGTATTAAATCGGTCAAATCCTGAGCTGGCTTCTGCACTGGTGTCAATCAGTCCAGCTCCATTAACTCCGGTGGAGCTGTGCCTCTGTGTCTTTCTGGGGAAGAGGCCTGCTCTGAATATTTTCAGTAAACACAGCACAGTTCTGTTAAGAGAGGAAAAATGCCTTTCTGTGGTATTTGGGCTGTAAATTCACTCCAAATTTCTAAATGAGCTTTGTGCCTGGTCTTTAATCTGTCCCCCAGGGGCACTGCCTGTTGTCATGGAGAGCTGCTCAAGGTCTGATGGAAGATGAAGAATCTGAATGGGGTCCAAGCAGGATCTGGTTGGATGCTGAGCCTCTATCCTGCCAACTGGCATAGGAAGTGCATGTCCTTACCATGGGGGAGACCTGCACTTGCTTTTAGAACATTCTATGAGCTTTCCTAGCCTTTAATGGCCACAAATTGTGGCTTTGGACTCAGGCTAGCTTTCCCAAAATTAGCCAGAGGACTTCGAAGCTTACAAGACATGTTCCTTGTTAGCAGGACTCTGGGTACTAAATATGCAAGATTTTAAATTATTAGTAATATCTAATAAAAAGTGTTTTGGGTTGAAACCTTTATATAGCATTTTCTACTTGTTGGAAGCAAGTTTTGGTTTTCTTAAACATTTATGAGAATATTTAACCTTAAATAGCTGCTGAGAAAGTAGGAAAGTAAAACAGGACCTTATAGATGCAATAAACATCACTTCAGCACCAGAGTCCCAGTGCCCAGAAAAGTGTGTGGATCCTGGGTGAGGTGAGGATTGGAGGGACCTTACAGTGCCATGAGGAAAAAGAATAAGCTGGAAAAGAAAAACTACAAAATCTGTAGTACAAACACCTTGGTGGTGTAAAAGCAAGATGGTGAAGGGCACCATTCTGATGAAAATAAAATCAGCATTAGTGTTACATTTGAGAAAATAACCCAGTCAGGAAATAGAAATATTCCACAGCCATTTTGTTCTCCACACTAATTTTCCTTCAGCTGGACTATTTTTGGTGTTGTTAGTGCTGTCTACATATGATGCTTCCAATTTTCACTGTAATGTGGATATTTTTATTTTGAATTACTGGCTCTTATTTTTCCTCTGTGCTTGGGTGCATTTGCAGGTGAAATATCTCTCTTGGTGTGAGGCTGCTCTTGTATCCCAGCTGGGACTCAGGAGCTGGATTCATTTTCCTGAGCAATACACAACTGTCATGTTTTGTTCCTTGAAGGGATATCAGGGGCTGTGGAGAAATGGCAAGGCAACCACAGACATAAAGAAAGAAAAAGGGGAGAGAGGCAGCTGTGGATGCAGTGCTGTTGAATGACGTGAGAGTATTCTGGGAACAGGGTGGTTTTAATGTATTACAAAGGCTGAAAGAGACTCAGTTGGTCATTTCAAGATCTTTAAGTTCCAAGAGCCTTGGCAAGTTTAATTTGCTCTGGTGTATATCCATGCCTGTACACAGAGCAGTAATAAAGCTAGAGTAACTCTTGTTTCAGTGTATCATTTAATATGGTTCCTGGATGTCAGGGGAATTGAGAGTAAAATCTTTTTCTGGCTTCCAGAACAAAGGCAACACATTCTGTGCCATCAGAAAAAACCCAGTTTAAATGGCAGCCCTTGCAAGGCCATTGCTAAAAGGAAAACCAGAATATACCCTTTTTTGGAAAATCAGAAAATACCTTTGTTTTTCTTGTAGGTAATAATTAGTGCACTTGGGCTTTTCAGCTGGTTCCAGTTTGGGGGGATGAAGGCTCTCTTGCACTTCCTTGGCTCTTGATGCTCCAGCTTTGCCGCTCTTGTAAAAAAGAAACATTCATTTCATTCCCTCTTGGAAGTCCTGGCTAAACAGTGCCTGTGTTTTTTTTGTATCCAGCTTTCCAGACATCTCAAACAGTGTAATATCATACTTTAGAAGTATTTAAAAAAAAAAAAATTGATTGGAATCATCATGTCTCCGTGGGATTTCTGGTAGTGATATTATACTGGAGAGACAAAGTTCATGTTATGGTTGCTGTGTTTTTTTGGGTTGTGGTTTTTTTTTTTTTTCCTTTGGTTTTTAGCTGCTGGTGGTTATAACTCTTGTTTAGTTTTTCACTAAAACCATTCCTGCGGTTTTTTGCATCCTACAGAGTGGGTGCAGTGCAAAGCTGAAAATTGTTTCTGTTCAGAGGTCTGGATCCATAAGCTCTCTGAATCCAGCACAAGACTTCAGTTGGCTTTGTACTTTTCCCACAATTGTTCAGAGGTTATTTTGTCTCTCCCTCCCTTATTATTATTTTTTTTTTACTGTTACTTTCTGGGATTTTGCACTACAGAATAATTTCATGGCAGTGTTGAGCTTCTGACAGCTCTATAAGAGCGTGGTGCTCTTTGTACACCATTTAGGCTTGCTGGGTATGAGCAAAGTGCCTCCAGGATTCCCAGTATTCTCTCAAGATAAAAGGCATAAGGAAGTTTTTTTTGGGCTGGGAATTTAACGAAATAATAGAAGAAAAAATGATATTATGCAGTAGCACAGCTTTTGAGTAATTGGTAATCAAATTAATGAGAAAATTGAAATGTGAATATTTGCCATGGGTGGAGAGATAGCTTGGACCAGGGCAGCAAAGAGGGAGTGATCTCCTGAAAATAGTTTGAAAATCGAGTCTTCTTTACACAAATTAAAAAAATAAAGACAAAAACAAAAGCATGGAGGTGAGAAATTGGAGAACAAACCAGTGCTGTCACTGAGTTTGTGTCCTGGTTTGGGGGGGGGGGGGGTCTGTGAAACTGCTGAGCTCTCAGAAGTCTGTCCTGCACCAGTAACTTTTTTAAGCCCACTGAACTGATAGTATATAAAGCACGAGACATATAATGCAAAACAAAACCCCAAGCAAACTCCAAAACCCTCAGAAAGCTTTTGACAAAACACAGTAAAAAAGGGCATTCAGCATTTTCAAGCCCTTTCTCCTGATCAAGCAGCAACAATGCAAATGCAACAGCTGAATATGTTGAATATTCAGCCAATTGAATGAATATGAATAATAGGAATGTAAACTGATGAAAATTATTTGTCACATCCTTCTCTAGTCACCCACAGGGGTAGTAACAACTTGGTTGTCAAGAGTTGAACACCCTGAGCACTTGTTCCATGCCCCTAGGCCCATAAGGGCATAGAAATAACACTACAAATCAAGGTGGTGTATTCTGATCCTGTATATGAAACATGTTTTGAGTAATATATTTTTTTGGGGAGAAGCTCCCACTGATTTTCTTACTCTTTAAAAACTTGGTGCTGCTTCAATGTCCCTTCTGGCAGATAACATGTGAGCCACAAACACAGTCAAGGATGGACCTGCTGCAGATTACTGATTAAAAGGCTGACTGATCTTGTTGTTAAATGTCTGATCAGATTAAAGGTCTTAGTTCAGAAAACAATGTTTTTTTTTCCCTAATTAAGCAATTAATTTTAATATAAAATTGGTACAGTAGGCTTATAAATAGTTTAATATTGTCAGAATTTGGAGTTATTTTGGAATATATTGAGTTTAACTTCTTTTAAAGACCAGTGTTTTATCGTGGTGTAGATTCAGTAAGCCTAGAACTGTATTGTGAGTTAACAACCCAGAGACTGCTACATTTCTGGCCTGCAAAATTTCTGGCCTGCAAAGGCTCATAAACTCTTCAGCAAATTTAGTAGAGGCTCTATCCTACAACTTTTTAACAATAAAATATTTTAAGTAAAGTCTTTGAAAATATTTGTAGGGCTTCTCCTGCTATTCCTTATGGTTGCTGTCACACTACAGCTGTTAAAATAATGGCAATTTAATGGTAATATATATATATATATATATATATGTAGATAGGAGTTAGAGGTTAGAAAAGGACCTCGGGAAGTTTCTAATCCAATCTCCATCTGCAAGAAAGGTCAGCTGCAAGATTGGAATAAGCTTCTTAGGGTCTTATAAGTTGGAATAAGTTGCTTAGGGCAGTGGAGTCTTGAAAGCATCCAAGAACAGAGAGTGCACAACAGCTCTGGGCAACCTCTGCCACTTCTGGACTTTTTCTCAGAATGGAAAAGTTTAAGTGCAGTTTCAGTTCTGTTAAGTTAGGTACAGGCTTTTATCTAATTCATTAGGTACTGAACTTTGGGCTGTTTACATTCTGCACCCTGATTTTTGTCAAGTTCTTTATCAGGCATTGGGACTGCACACAGTCCTTCAGAAAACTGAAAGCAAATCTTTGTTGAATGCCATTAACTCCTGTTGATTTTTCTTAGCAGCTGAAGATGTTGTGTTTTTTTCCAAATTCCACTGAATTACTGTGATTTTTTTTAAAATTCAGTTTCCTTATGAATCAGAGAGGTCTGCTCAGCAAGAGAAATCTTTCCTTTTAAAGTCTCAGATTTGATCAGTGCCATGTTCCTTGGGTACTGTTTTATTTGACATTTTACACTGTCATGGTGCATATCAAACAAAAACTGCATCTACCACTTAAAAAGTTGACTGTTGTGGGGTTTCTATACCTTTTGATATTTGCTTGTACATTTTTATTATGCACCACATATCCTTCTCAAACTGTAGCCTTATTCTGATTGTCTGAAATTTCAAATAGAGGTCCTAGGATGTTCCTGTGAATAAATCAGATGATCCATGCTATATGTAACATCATCTTAGTGTGGTGCATTATAGACAACAGAGGATGGCCACACTGAGAGCTTCCAGCACAGTGCAGAGGCTGGAGTGGAAGCCTCTCAGTCTCAATCATGCTCTTTGTGTTTGTAAAACCAGATTTGACCTGCCTTCTCTAGCCCTTAATCCAATATCCAGGTCAAATTGCCAACCCATTGGCAAAAATCTTCATCAAGTGGTGCTTATGTGGTTTGCATGAGGTTTTGATCTGCTTATTTTTTTCTCAAGACCGTGATACATTTCATATATAGATTTTTCTGGCTGGATCTGGAGTCATGCTTAAACAGGCACATCCATAGCTCAGAAAATGGATCTTTCTTTGTGTATTCTTATGGATGGATGACTTAAGTGGAACTTTAATTTCAGTTTTGGTACTAAATTTGTAATATAACAGTGACTTTATCTGTGCAATCAAGCATGTCTTGAGTGAGTGGTCTATAAGTAGCTACATTTTCAACTGTAAAAATTAAAAAAAAAATTAATTTTCTCATATAATTCTTGATTTCTAACTGCAACTGTTACTCTTGGCAAGCCTACTCGAAAAAAATCAGTTCAGCAGAAATTCAAACTGCCTCTTTTGTTAATACCTTTCATAAAACTTTGAAAGGTTTTAAATATTCTTATGATCAGAACATGTATGTTTTAATTGCATCCTTTTTCAAAATAGACACTCTCACCCTTCAGTCAAACAATCTTTATTCAGGAGATGGAAGAGATACGGAGGAGAACATGGAATTTGAAAGCCCCACAGTCTTTGCCCAAGGAAGGGATCCTTCAGGAAAGGGGAGTATTCCTCTGTGAAACCAAGAACAGAGAAGAACTTGCAGGCCATTGTGAGGGAAGATGAGAAAATGAAGCTCTTCATTACTTGATATAATTTTTCAATATTTCACAATTTCTCTTGTACAAACAAAGAATCTCTAAGGTTTAGTTGGAGCACACATGGGTAGTTTTTATATCTAGGTACAGAAATACACACATTAAGGAGGGTGTTTAATATTAAAAGGTCACATATCTGGAAATAGTTTGGTTTAAATATATATGTATAAAAACTGATTCATTGCTGCATAATTCTAGTTTTGAAGTCAGTTGATTTCAATGTATTTTGGAACTGAAGTAATACAAGAGTGAATCAGTTCTATAATTATTTTGGGAAAAAATGGTATGCTAGTAGTTCTGGGGATTTTTTTTCTGTACAAATTATTACTGCTTAAGGAGGGAAACCATACCTTTCTTCATATGTCTAAATTAATTGCATCTTGCCTATGCAGATATGTTTCTTTTTAGGTTTGATTAGGGAAAGATTTTTTTTTTCCTTTTTTAAATGGCAGATGTCTCAGATGAGTAAGAGAATTAGGCATGCTATTATGAGCAAGAATCCTAAAAAAAAAATCAGAATATTGTAATAAACAGGATCTGAAAGTGTGAAAAAAGCTTACTTATTAACATCTCTAAATTTAACTTATTAAAAAAATAAGATTTTTTACCACTTTTGACTACTGAACCTGTTAATCAAAAAGAAATAATCAAGTACTTAGCATTTTCTTAATAACAAAGAAGAGAGGTAACATTTTGCTTGTAAGTGAATCAAACATATAACACTGGCTGGTAGTGAGGGAGAAATTTTAGTAGCTATCTTAATTGCTATGGAAACACTGGCCTTAAGGCAGCTTGCAGGGTATTTGTTGAGGTTGAAGGTTCAAAATATTTTTTTTTCTTGTCAGTCTTCATTAAGGTGTAAAAATTGCAGTAATAAATGTGTTATATGCAGTTCTTTAATTAGCTGAGAAATACGTGTTCATAAGTGTGTGGTAACGTAGCTGTCAAAAAATCTTAGAGGCCTAAAATATTGTTTAGGGTTTTTGTTTAAATTGTCTGAGATGGATAGACAAGTATTAACAAAAACTTAAAAGTAAAGAAAAAAATGTTGGCAAGAGAAATATTGGAATACTAATGGGGTCTTTTCAGCTAAATATTATTACTGAGTATCCACAGAGAAATGTAAAACTTCTGTTTTATTGATTAAAACCTTGTGAAATGGTGTGAAAGGAGAGATGTTTCAGGAAAAAATGGGGAAGAATCCATTATTAATTACTACTAGAATGTATTTGTGGTTAATGTAAATCTACCAAGTACCAAAGTACCACAATTTGTTTGCCACAGAGTTGCAAAGGTGCATCTCTGATTGCAAGAAGCACTCAGTTGTGGTCAAACTCAGAATTCGTATCAGATGTGTGGCTGCTCAGATTTTTGCAGGTCTGGAAAAAAATTCTGCCAATATTGTTTTATTCACAGGCAGAGCATCCTGCTGGAGCTCCAGTCTGAAAAAGCACAAGAAATTAGGCAATTATATTCTCAGCATGCAGAGAGCACCAGTAGGAGTGTGGCACTAAGGACAGTGGTGGAAGATTGAAAAATTATTTTCCCCTGACAAATGGAGGCATATAATAAAATAAAAAGTGTGGAAATAAAAGGGGAAAACAGTTTCAGGTGAAGAAATCTGAGAGTAGAAGAGTTGCTGGGGACCTGTTTTATCTAGAGATGTTCTGATAACTGTTGATAATGGACAAAAAAAAAATCACCTGGATTGGATGTGAAGAGTCAGATGAACTACTCCCACACAAGCCTTTATGTAAGGGTTTTTTACACAATAAAAAAATAGATTATTAAAACCTGACCTTGTTAGTCTCCACCTCTGCAAAGATTTATTCATTCTTCCAACCTGCAGAATCATGACATTGCTTGATTTAGTAGCTGCAAAACCAATGCTTTTAATATTAAGAACCTAGAGTGAAGCAAAAAGTAGTGGTATTATCTCACAACCCACATCTATGGCAATGTATTATTTTCATATTTTATTAGATGCAGTGGCTGCTTATCTCCCTCAAGTTTTCTAGCTGACAAATTTACTTTAGCAATTCCGTCTAGAATTTTGTGTTTTCTCTTTATTGTTGATGGGTTCATTGATGATGGTAGATGGCTGTGGTGTATTAACCCATGGAAGTTAACTTTTCCATTTTCCTTCCTTTAAAGCATAAACTTATAATTGTATGTGCATATATAAAACACTTCAAATAAAACTAGGAAAACCAGGTGGGCTGGCTATCCAAAAATCATTAACCACTGCTAATAATTTGACACGGTGGCTTTTGAAAGACACTTTGTTCTACTTTGGGATTTTATTACTTATATATGCCATTTCATCATCTCTTTACAATTGGGAAAACCAGAAAAGAGTCTTGATGGAAAGACTTAGGTGAGATGAAGATGTAATTAATGGACACAGGTATTGGTAATGACACTGTGGGTGGTGTAGCTCATTTCATCCTTTATTCTCACTAGTACTTCAATAATGTGCCTATTACTGGGAATGCACTTCAACATTTCCCTTCTGGGTGTTTGAGTCTTGGCTTGCTTTTATGAAAATTAATGATCTGTTCTATTTAACACCCTGAATGGGAAATTGCAGGATGACCTGTTTGTGCAGCTCTATTGTGAGAGCATTGGAGCTGGATCATAAAGACCTTTTAGTTAAACCATCATTTGTGGGGAAAGATCCAGTGGTAAACATGGAAATGGCCCTAATCCAATAAAAAAACACTTATGTGTTTTTTCCATACATCATCCTTGGCTTAAAAGTATTATGATCTGCTGTAAAAACTGCCATTTCACATGTGCTTTGGGCAGAAAAGAGAATTAGGGAGCAGAGGGAAGGACATGGAATAATCAAGTTGTTTGGATGCACAGTTTAAGGGGTGGTTTGCAGGACCTTATGCAGTGCCTGCTCAGCAGGAGAGGTGGTGGGACAGGATGGAGGAAATGGTTGCACTCCTGTGCAGAGCTGTGATGGGAATGAGGCTTTGGTGCCATTCTGGTGTCCACACCTCAGGCAGGACAAAGCTGAGGAGGTGTGAGAAAAGGCACTGAAACTGGTGTTAGATAGAACTGCTGCTGCATGAGGAAGCACTGAGAGGGCTGGTTTAACACAGCTGTTTCAAAGGTGTGTTGAAGGGGAAGAAGTAGGACTGAGATTTATAATCTCTGGGAGTTGGTGAATATAGCATTTGTAAAAGAGTGCCCACATAACCTCTGGACAGTGGATGTAAGCCTAGCTGGGATGGATACCTTTAAAAATCTGTCCATGGTAGAACAGACCTGTGCCTGGGATAATTTAGTTCATGGCTTACACAGGTTTTCCCTCCCAGAGTGATGGCATTGACCTATTTATGTGCCCTTCAATCTCTTTTTCCTGTGGGTGAGTGAAAGGCTAAGCTGTGCAACTTCTTTACCAAGAGACTGTAGGAAAATTATAGGGAAGGGATTTTGTTATGGACCCCAATTTTGAAGTTGCTCTAACATTTATTTGTCTTACATGGCTGTGAACTATTCTTTCTGCTTTGTCAGAAATGCACAAGGACAGTTGCAGGTGGAAGGTTGAGTAAATAATTGATTCTCAATGAAATAAGAAGAAATTTTCAAAAAATATTTCTCCTTTCTTCTTAGTTGCTGCAGCCTCCTACTTCGTGGATATTGGCCTCAAATGAAAGTGGGTTAACTTTCT
Organism: Taeniopygia guttata; assembly: GCF_048771995.1. Taxonomy (NCBI): domain Eukaryota; kingdom Metazoa; phylum Chordata; class Aves; order Passeriformes; family Estrildidae; genus Taeniopygia; species Taeniopygia guttata. The sequence goes on from NC_133027.1 coordinate 92,817,020, forward strand.
TCCAACCCTTTAGACACATCTTCTACCCCTTTTCCATGGCAGCTAAAGTGTGCTCCAGGGACTACTGATTGCTGTAATTTCCACATTTTCATGGTTCTGTATATTTAAAGTGAAGATAAATTAATACGAGGTGAGATAAAATTGAGATGAAGAGTGAAGACTGCAAAAGCAATGGGACATTTTATGGCTAGTAAGATGATGATCAAGTTTAAATACCCTTGTACCAGTACTCAGTTAAATGAAAATAAAGTGAGCAGTGATGACAGGTTTGAATTTTGGGTAGCTGGTGAAATTTCACTTTTCCTAATCCAAGATTTATTAATGCCAAGACAACACTATCCTAGGGTTCCTTGTGAACTTACACCCTCACATCCTTACATATAAATATTTTTTTATACTATTTAAATGTACATTTTGTAGATTTTTAAGTTTGGGCTTTAGAAATCTAAATTATGGATGCACTGTTTGAGGAGAAAAAGGAATTACAAGATTTATATATAATGAAAAAGCAAGGAACTGAAGACCTCCCTCTCCTCAGCATTGATGAGTCCCTGTGGTCCCAACTACCCAAATTCATGGCATTGCACTTTCTGTCCCATCTGGCCTCAAAGGCACTGTTATTATTTCACAAATTGCAAGTTGATTCATATTGCCCTTAAATCACCCAGCATCCTTGTGTTAACTCTTGTCTGCCTGGATTGGTTCACACTTTCCAGGATCCCTGACAGATGAGGTCCCTCCCTAGGTCAGTGCCTCAAAACACTAATTTTCTTCTGGGACTGCATTTCAGAAAGTACCTCTGTAACACCAAAAGTTGTCACAAACAGCAGAATTGTTGAGGCAAAAGTCTTGTTGCTGCAGGAAATTAATTAACAAAGAAAACCTTTAAGCAGTCATATTACATAACAGCATTAGGTCAGCCTGATGCATACAGTAAGCTCTTCTAAAAGACACATAGAATTTAAAAAAAATCTAATATATTCTCATTCCCAGATTTCTCTTTCTTCTTGAATCTCAGGCCTTATGCTATGTTCTAAGGATTTCACAGCTCCTGCTTCTATTAAAATATGCTTTTGAAATGAATACCTGTTGTCTAGCAGGGGATCAGTAAGAGGCAGCCTATCCCGCAGAGACCAGCACTGCTCTGGGATGCTATTCCAGCCTCTGTTCCACAGCAGAGCACGTGGTGGCTGCTGCCACGTTTGCTTTCAGGCTCTTTCAGCTCCTGTATCATGTTGCAGGATTGATACAAGGCACTGTAAATGGTTTGAAATGATGTTAAACACAGACTGTCACCTGCAAAAAATAAAAGCAAATAGGGAGAGCAGGGCAAGAAATCCAGGGTGTGAAATTCGGTCATTAGGTAAGGCATTCTGATGGCATCATGTCAAATCACCATGCAAGTAATGCTGAAAAGAATTATCTTTCAGGAGGCCTTTGCCATCCAGTGCTGGATCTCTGTCTCCATTTTGCTTTTTCCTTATGTAAGCAAGACAAAACTCTGCTTCTTTCTTCCCTAAATCTGGAAGGCAGAGTTTGTTTAAGGGGAGTGCACTGTATTTTCTACGTTTTCTTTCTTTCTGGATGGGATATGTTCAGAGCATGACTAGAAAGAGCTCCAGAGTGTGATCTCCCCTCTCCAATCTTACCTTTGTTGGTGAGCACTGGCACAGACATTGTGGCCACTAAAGTATCCTCATGGCTCCTGAGATCACACACATGGAAATGCATGAGATGTCTTGGTGAGAGCACTTGTAGGTCCTTCACAAAATCAGATAGATGTCACTGTTTCACTTGTGTTCTGTGTTTTCAAGGATTTCTCGTGGTTTTTTGTGGGCTTTTTTTCCCCCTGCTTTTGAAAGTAAAAACAAAATCCTGGATGCATTGGGGAACAGTCTGAGCTTTCCCAAGTGTTTTCCTGGTTAGTCTTTCCCTGCATTTGCTGTAATGGCACTGGCACTAGTCTGAAAATTGTTGATAGTTGGTTGGATTCCTGCAGCTTCTCTTAGAAGTCTACTTCTGAGGCAACCCTATCCTGATGGGTTATTCCTCTAATATTCATATTCATATTTGCACATCATGGCAGATGTAGCTGAAACCAGCTGTCTCAAGTCCTAGTTTGGGGCTGTAACAATTAGACCATTTTACTGTCTTGTCAGACACCCCTTTGAAAAGCTAATTGTGTCTATCAAAGTGTTTCATGCTGATATTCTTTGTCACAGTAAGTCATTGTATTTTGGCAGATCTGTGTTTCCTTGTAGGGTCAATCTCTTTAGCAATCCTGCTTCAGATTTTTCATCTCTGTCAATACTTCTGGAAATGAAGGGCTTGTAAGAAATGCTGTTTTAAATAATAAGCACAGCTTGTTAAATTGCAGTCACAACATTCATAATGTCCAAGTTTAAACAAGGAAATAAATAGTTAAAGCACAGTACATCATGTTTTTTCTTACAGTAAATATTTTCTATGAAGTGTAAGCAAACACTCAGTAAATCTCTCCCTCCTACCTTGATTTATGTGTTGGGGTATATACGACAGATTGCTTTAAGGGCTTATCACTCACTTGGGACCTATAAATTCACAATTGTTGCTGTTGTCATAAATCTGTTAATTTCCTGTGCAGTAGTTCTTATCCTTTTCTCCTGCTTTCTTGGTTTTATATTGTTGATAGTTGTGGTAACAGTATTAAAGTACTGAATAGGGCACTTGATTAAAGGCAGTGAGGAAAGTGGTTGAGATGTTGTGGACTGGCCTTTTAAAAAGTGCACATAATTCAAAACTTGCATATTCATACCTGTTAGCTGCTTTGAATCCTCAGATGAAGAGCTAAAACAAGGTGACAGATTTGATGATTCTATTTGGAGGAAAGTGGAAGAATAATTTTATAACAAAACAGAAAAGCTTCACTAAAAATCTAATTTTTAGAAAGGAGGAAATATTTTTTGTCCCATATACGATTATACTTGATTTCTAACCCTGTTATTCTGCTTCTTCTTGAATTGCTTTGAAGCTCTTGAGGTTGACTCTAATTTCATGAAATAGAGTTCTTACCATAGTACAATACAGCAGAAAGATATTTAATAATGTTTAACATTTAAAATTGTATGAAAAAAAGCAAGGAAGACAAAAAACAGTTGGACTTTACAGTAAAAGTGTTGCATCCTGGTTTTTAAGTGGGATGATTGGGTCCCAGTGAGGCTGAGATGGGAATGTGTTCTTTTCTGTCCTGTGCAAATTATTATTGGTTTTCATATCATCTGAAGCCTCTCATGGTGTTCATCATGACTTCCTCCCCAGGGATGTAATTCCTGGGCTTGATAGTATAGCAGTTTATTAATCTGCCTTAAGATCTGTGCTTATATGTAATGATTGTAGCCTGATTTATGAAGACTATTTGGTGCCAAATCCTTGGGAGGCTGCTTCTGTAGATTTGTCTGTGTTTTGTGAATTCCTTAGATAAAATTCTGTAGGCAGCACATATATCAAGCGTATTTGAGAAGGTAAATATTGCTGATCCTTGTGGAAACAAATTAGGAATACTATATATATATATATATATATATATAAAGGCATATATAAAAGTTATCATGCAGTCTGTTGCCTTTGTTCCAGTTAAAATCCAGAAAAATCCTTCAGGAGTCATATATTTTGTTTTTGGTGGGTTTTACCTTTTTTTTTAAGATTCACAGATGCCTGTGGCTATGTGATTTTAAATAATAAATGCTGCAATAGCTGTATGTATCTTCATAACATTGTCCTCTAAAATTAGCATTGAATCCTTTATCCAAGGGGGGAGTTAATAAATTTGAGTGCTTCGACAGCAAATAACCTGTTTAGAGGATGTTTATAATTTAAAAGCATTGTGCTAGTAATTTTGAAATTGCACATCAGCAGGAATAAAATAATGGATGTGAAAACAGAAACTGCAGTTACAGAACTGTTAAGGAAAATGATTGTATTTTTTAAAGAAGTACAAATGTTTGAATTTTGAAGTGCTCGAAAGAACAGAAGTAGGAATGTGTTATTAAGTGAGTTAGCAGGGATTACAGTGTGAACTGGGGGTAAAATGTGAGTTGTCTACCCATGTATTCAATAAAAATTCCTTTACAGTGCTAAGAGTTTGCACTGAGGAAATTGCAAGCAAATACGGAAAGGAAAAAGGTTAGAAAGTTGTGACTTTGTGTTTTGTGGCTATTTGAGTGCACACAACCCTCTGTTACTTGTTTTGTTGCAGTTGAGTAGAAGCTCTTTGCTCAGTTTGAGGTTTAAATTCAGGCTGGGTAACCCGAGCTGGCACAGGTGAGGAAAGTGCTTTGGCTTCAGAGAGGGAGCTCAGAGGAGTTGCTCTGAATGCTTAGTTAAAATTTTTTTCAGATTGATTTATGGAGGGCGTTGTCACATGGCCTGAAAACCAGAATATCCAGCAACAGATACAAACAAAAGATATACAGTTGATCAACTTTCAGATTTGATTAAATATATTTGGGTTTGATCTGGAAGAGAAATAAAGTGGAAGTTTCTAGAGGCAGCTAAATTGAGGAAAGTGGTGAGTGCTCATGAGGGTGGACAAGTTTAATTTTACCCCAGCACTTAGAAGCTGAAGAAAGGGCCAGAAAATATATTTAAAAAATTTAAGTTCAAGCAAGTGAACTTTATATATCTGGAAAATAATTTAGCTAGTCAGTGGGAGGGAAAAATCACCAAGACATCAAGGAATGAAACTGAACAGCAATTTTCATTTTATTATGCAAATGAAAATCTGGAAGAACTCTGAGAGAGCAAATTATACCTTCCTGACACCTGAATGTGATTCCTTTTGATGCATCTGCATGCAACTCCTTTAATATCTGAGAACAGGGATTGTTGCAGAAAGTGCAGGTGGTCTGAAATCAAGGGATGGCTGTGCACCAGTTTGCAGGCTTAACTGAACCTCTTTCCAGCCATGGTCTTAATTTTGTGTTTGGTTTTAAGCTGGCTGAAGTCCATGACCTTAAATTGAGCTTTCTGGAGTAGAGTGTTGGCATGTTCAGTGTAGAAGAAAAGCACAGTATATTACCCCAATCTGATCTGCCAGCAAAGCATTTGTCCTGCACGCAGCCCTTGCAGCAAAAATATAAATTTCATTCTTGAACTGGATTAATCCTAATGAAAGTGCATAAATAGTTTTGCCATCAGACTTCACTTTTGACCTTGGACAATAACTTGAATTATTCACCTCTCTGTTTTCAGCATATGCTTTTAAGCTTGCACTCCCTGTTTTTTCCAACTCAGCTGTTTCCTGTGACTTGTCTGCAGGGTGGAAATACTGTAGACTCCAGACATTGCTGTGATTTGAATAAGAATAATGGCAGGATGGAAAAGAAAGAAAGAAAACCAGAGGTTAGAAAAACCCCAGTGTTTTAGGTGCATGTTGGACTGTCCCTTAAAAAGATCTCCCATTACTTGGCCTGGAGAATGATGCATTCAGCAGTGCCTGCTGCTGGCATGTCATTTATTCTGCTGAGAGCCACAGGAAGCACCAAGAGGCAGAGTTTGTGTCTATCATAAAGCTTAAAGGGTTACTGTCATGAACTGAGCTGCTGATTAAATGCTATGCTCATTATAATGCATTTAATTTTGCATGAATTTGTATTTATGTAACTCAGTGGACACCTTTCCTTTTGTGGCTCCTCTTTTTGGGCTTTTTGAGTTTTATGGAGTTTGAAGCAAACACAGTTCAGTGTTCACCTAAAGCCTCAGGCTGACAGAAACAAAGTAGCTGCTCACAGTCTCAGCTGTTCTCCAAATTACAATGTCAAATGCCAGAATGCCTTTTCACCAACTTCCCTCATTTTTTTCTCCCCCCCATCTTGGTGACAGAGTGCAGCACGCACACACCTTCACCTATGACAGCCTCGTAAATCCATGGGTTGAAGCTGTGTAGGGAATGGACAATATGTCACCTAACTAGGCCAAGGCCAGCTGTTCCCTGGGTGTGGGGGGACAAGGAGGGTTATATTGATGTGCAAGGAGATGGGGAGGGCTGATAGGTGGGCGGAAGATCTTTGAGAGGCTCCTGTGTTACACCAGACATAAATACAGGCTTGTGGTCTTTATCTGTGTAGAGCAAGACACCTCCTCGTGGGAGTGGGTGAATATTCCACTGTGTCAAAGCCGGTGTATAACAGTGGACTTTGGCAGATTCTTGTCCTAACTTTGTAATTTCTTGCTGATTTAGCAGGAATATTGGTCTGGAGATTATCAGACTTTCCCACACTGATTTCTCAGCATTTACTTTTCTCTCTTCAGCTTGTGCTTTTATGGCCTTCTCACAGAAGGGGTCTTTGTGGCAGAATGGCATTCTTTGGTTAAGGACTTTGGAGCTTGATTACATCTAGACTAAAAGTTAATATAGTTGCACTAAAAGAACCCCAATAGAACCTAAAAAAAATTCTATTGTGTTATCTTCCATGATATGTATTAGACTCCCAAGCAACACCATAATCACATTGTCCTTCCTTGCCCTCGCTTCTTTACTGTTCTGTTGGCTTGGTTTGTAAGCTCTTTTTTAAGAGTGGATTAATCTTCTCAGACATTCCTGAAATCTGTGTTTATATTGCTGTTAAACATTGTCTCGGAATGTGAGAATTCCTGACTATCCTTCATTGTTGCAACTGTTCACATCAGCTTTTCTTTGTGCTTCTACACAAGAGCCCTACTGATTAAGTAAGAGGGTCTCATGCCCTTCACATGTTGATGATGGCTTTAGTGTTTCAAGGCAAAACAAATAGAGTTGTAGGTGAAACCAAAGGTAAGCGTAGAAGAGGGATTTGGTGCTGCTCTCCCTTCACCAAGTCTTTGTTAGCTGGAGCCTTCTAGCCTCAGATGCTGCTGCTCTTATTCACTTGTTGCTGTCTTTTTCCATTTCAGTCTAAAACTACCCATGGCTGATCACAGCTGACATGTGTCACTGTGGAGATGGCTTAGAGACCTTCACAGTCTTGCCCACCCTGAAAGACCGCAAGGATATTTTGCCTGTGTTTTACCCTCTGTGGAATTATGGGCTGTTTGCTGGGCACTAGGGGTATCCAAGGTGGCAACCAACAAAGAACTCTGTATCTTTGCACTTTTGATGTGCAAAAACCCTTTTTGTTTTAAATTCCTGGAGTATTGCAGGTTACCCTTGAAGCTTATGGCTCAAACCTCAAAGTCTTTGCTCCCTCAGAGTTAAGAAAGGATGAAAAAACAAGCAAAGGTGTGGAGGTAATAGGGATCAGTGCAGGTTCACCCAGCAGGTCAGTGCTAGTGCTGGGACTGCAGCTGAAATCTGAGGCATTCCAGATCAGCCCTCTCTGCCTCATCTCCCTGCCATGCTCAAGGCACATGGGCAGTGATGGAGATATTCAGCTGCCTGAGCAATGTGCAGTTTTGCATAACTCATGATGCCTTGTGAAGGCTGACCTAGAACAGAGACTAGATGGAGTTAAGGAATAAAGTAGGGATTTATTAGAAGGCCTTAATGGATACACCATTGTGTAAGTGGTGGGCAGTACAAGAGCTACACCCAAGATGAACCAAAATTGTCACAAAGTTAATGACTGGTAATGAGGTTTCTCACGTTTATAAGTTCTGGTCCATTTGCATGTTGGAGTTAATTGTCCAATTATAGCTTTAGGTTATGAAGTGCCATCCTTATTTTTTTCTTCACCCTACCATGGTTTATGCTCTTGGGCCCAAAACTAGTATTGATTGTCCTTAGCCCCAAGCTAGGAAAGGAATTGTTTTGTCTACTTACTCTGTGAAGAGAGCTTACTAACACTTAATATGAAGCTCAGAACTACACACTAAAGCAGCACAGAATCTGAAAAATATAAAAGCTGAAAAATATAAAAACTTAAGGCATTGGTGCTGCTTTAAACTCCACAGTAATGGAGAAGGCCTGGCTGTCAGGCCTGTTCTTCACTCCCTGGGATGCATTGCTCTATACTGACTGCTCATCTTTGATCATGATTCTGAAAACGTGACGTGTGCTGATGCTGGACTGTGGGAGGGAAGTGCTGCAAGGTGGTGTCAGGGTGTCTTTCTTCCAGACAAGGCCACAGCCAAGCAGTCTGTGCCCCATCCCTCTCCCCCAGCCTGCTGCTCCCGTCTTCCCTGTTCCATTCACAAAATACACAGGCCCTTGTCATTTCCATATCAATAGTGACAGCTGTACTTTCTGGTGAGTGTGCCTAGAAGAACTGGTGCTCTGCTTTGCTGGGGGTTTGGCTTTGCTCAGAAAAACCGTCTCAAGACATAACAGGAATACACAGGTTTTCTCATGGTAGTTCACTGCCTGTCACACATTCCTCATGACTTTTTCTTTCATGACATGAGTAGGTGGAACCCAGCAAGCTTCTGACCTGTCTGCACTGCAGACATTTAAGTCTCTTTCAAGGTAGAAAGTATGCTAATTCTTTTCCTCATTATAAATGAGTTAAGACCTTTCAAATAGGACAGACAGATGGCAAATATTTTTCCAAAGCTTGAAATCACTCAGTTTTTATGTTTAGTGAACAATATTCTGTGTCTACAAGCACATAGGAAAATGATATTAGAAGAAACAGCTTCTTGTGGCTGGATTTCTGGCTCTGGAAATTAGTAGATACACCTCCCACTACCTGTATTCCTGCCATTACCATGAGCTCCTTCCTGAAGACTGAGGGTAAAACACATGAAATGTTCACAAACATTTAAAGGAAAATCTGCCTAAATACTGAGAACTTTCAGAGTGTTGTGATACTTATGAACAGGAAGGATGACATTACCAGGGAAGTTTAAGCTGCACACCAAGATTCTGAAGAGTCGTTAATAGGTAAAAGAAGCAAAGTTCATATATGATTTTTTTTTTTCTTCATTAACTGCTCTTCCATTAGAATTGTTGCTTGGATGTTGTTTAGTTCTGGAGACTTAATCCAACTCAGTGCCATTGTGGTGTCCAAGGTGGCAAAACTGTAGAGGTGATCTGCTTTGTGATCCATCAGCACAGAAATGTGCCTGAAGAACAGTCCAGGTGTGTGCTTTTGAAAAGAATACTTTGGCACAGATGCATCATCTCAATTAGAATGTCTGTTGCCTCAGCTTCAGCACAAGGAATACCTCTGGGACAGGAATTACCTTGTAATCCTCTATGGTGAGATGTGCTGCTATTGAAGAATTCACATTTGGCAAAAAGAAAGAAGTAAATACTTCATGTTAATTTGGAACTTGGTGTGGATGGGATTTCTTCTGGAACATATCACAAGGCTGGAACATATTAAGGGTAGCCTTGATATGAGAGAATTTCGGACTATTTCTGACTATTAAGAAAACAATTGAGTTCTTTTTTTAATTTATGCACTGTGGAACCTAATTTTCAATTCCTTGGTTTGGACTTTCTTGCCAGATAGCTTTTATTTCCTCCTGACTTGAATTATTGGCAATATATAGAATAAACAAATATATATACAAACAAATTACCATTTATTTTTCAAAAGCTTCAGTCTTGTTTTTGCTACACCAAACAGCAAAGAATACACACAAAAAAAGGGCATGAAATAGTTTTAAGTTTAGAGCTCAAATTAATTTAATCTCCTTGATATTCTTAGCCTTGAGTAGATTGCTTTTGACATATTACATTACACATTTAATTCTGACAGTGTTATCTGGATGCCATCCAGGGGGACCTGGACAGGCTTGAGCAGTGGGAATCTCAGGAGGTTTAATAAGATCAAGCTGCACCTGGGTTGGGGCACCCCTGGTGTCAACACAGGCTGCAAGATGGTGGGCTGCGGGGTGATTCTAGGATCTTTTTAATTCCCTTTATGATGTCTTGGGAGTGCATGGGGTTTGGCAAAGTGTGATGTTGAGTACATACTCATAAGTAAAAAGGTGTATGTACATATGTATATAAAATATGTGCATAATCTCCAGAGACTTTTTAAGTAGAAAAATCTGGAATTACTGCTGATTGATATTTTTGCTTTGGAAAAGTCTCTTTATGATCAGCTGTTATGCAACATCATCTAGCTTGCTACCTTACACATTGCAAATGAAGTACAATTATTGTTTAGATTCTTGTTCCAGAAACTCTCCAAATCGTTGAACATACATTTGTTTTTTTCCCTGGTGGCAAGCTCTCTTGACAATGTTCATTATTTGGTCAGGATAAATTTTTAATTGATAAAGCAAATTCAAATAAATAAATGTCAACCAGTTTTATCTATGGTGGTTGTTGACACTGAATTAGATTCAGGTTGCACTCAGAACCTAGTGCTAAATCACTGAACTTTGAGTAATGATAAATCGCTATAAACTGCAGTTTAAAATTCCCATTTTCTTTTGTTTAAGGAAATGAGGCCTGTTTATATTCTAGCATATCCATTTTGTATATGAGTATTTACAGATATGATAGAACTTTTGCACAAATTTACAGGTTTTTGTCACGAAGATCTGCCTTTTCTCTTGCATACAGACAAATTCATACCTGCAAAATCAAGGCATAAATTTCAGTATGTTCAGTTCTGTTCTGCCCAAAAGACAAAGTTTGCATTTAATATTTATCTCACTAGAGATTAGGTGGAGCTATTGAAATAATGTTGAGAGTTGCTTATTTTTGTTGTGCTAGATCAGTATGAATAAGATTTCCCATATTTTATTGTGGGTGGGAAGAGTATATCAGAAAAAAATATTAATTAATTATTGCTTGGGTTTATCAGCCATCAGGCTCTCAGTGATTCACTCAGAAATACATGTTGTGGCCTACAAACAGTTGTAACACCCATGGGAACAACCCCTTTGTGTTTGTTCTGATTGATTCCAGGATCTGCATTCAAACATAATTTTAATTCTCTGGGTTTTATCAGATGCTTTAGTTGCAGTAACTAAGAATATCCTTATCAAGCTAAATTTAAATCTAAAATCAATTGTCAAAGCCTGACAGCCAGATTTTCTGTTGATTAATACAGAGTTGGGTAATTCTGCCATGTTCCTATTTGCTTTTTCTACCAAACCCTGATTTCAGGTGTGACTGACTTTAAAATGTTTTTTCTTCCTCCACTTGCAGATTATTGCGAGATCTTTGAAGAGTAAGACAAGCCCAGTGAAGACAGCTACAAGCATGGAATGTGCTGCACTCAAGGGCTTCCTTTCTTGTGACAGAGGTTGTTCCCATCTCAGAAACCCACATGATCAGTGGCCAAGGGTAGATTTATTAGGACAAACACATTCCACTCACTATTTTTGTTTATATCCTGAAAGAAAAATTAAGTTTGCTGCCTGCCAGGGCAGTTCCTCCCACACAGCAAAAATCTGTAGAAAGTAATGTCAAGTTTTCAGCACTCCAGGCAGAAGGTTGAAGATCTAAGAGATAAATTTCTACAAGTTTCATGAAAATCAGTGGCTTTTTAGAAACAAGAGACTCTGACCACTGCATCTTCAGGGACAAAATGAGTAGGTGGTGTATTTGCTCGTCTTGGCCTGTGCTTCAGTCTTAGAATACTTCTGGAAGTGTTGGATATTCTGTAATTGTCCAGTGGCTGCTGCAATTCTCTTTGTTCTGGGAGCAGCTAAGGGGTTAAAAAGGTGTCCAATTATGTCAGACAAAATACCACAGAAGACATTGATTAAATTATATTTGTGGCTATCAGAGGAGAATTCCAGATTTGTTCTGTAGTAGCACATTCAAATAAATTTTTACTCTACTAGCTAAAATTGAAATAGAGGTAAAAAAAAAATAGAAATAGAGGTAAACAAATAAAAAATACCCATTCAATCTACTTAGGGCTCTTTTAAAAAAAAAAAAAATTATTTGCCAAGAGACTGTTTAATCTGCTCTTCTTAGCACAGCAGTTTTTTCTCTCTTACCTCTACTTTCTCCAGTATAAGTAATATATTGGGCTCATGGATGTATAAGTGAATCAAAAATGTCTCATTTCATATGGGCAGCAGTGGAGTTTGAAGGCATTTCACTTGCGCCATTTAAAAAATTTATGAACACGCTTCTGCCAAGCAGAAATAAAACTGTTTTCTTTTACTCCTGTGACTTCACCCAAAGAAACAATAAGAAAGCACAGTTTGTTTCCAGCCCATTTATTTTTGATTATGCCTAAAGAATAATAGTAATAGTACTAACTGAAAATAGTCCTTCTAGCAGATACACAAATAATCCAAAAATAAGCCTCCTTCCTCATTGCACTTGATTTGTGTCCTGTAA